>NC_044303.2:32005714-32334714 GCF_007474595.2 Lynx canadensis
GTGATTGCATGGAATTAAAATCACTAGTGAGCAGAAATTACAAATGGGGATGAGAAAATGAATGTGCATTTGAATAATCTCCCTATGTTCTCAGTAAACAGGTTGGATGATTGTATATTCATAGGGGTGTGATGAAGATTTAGGTTATCCTTCTTTTTGAAATTATTTTACTTCAGTAACCATCATACCACTGGAGTAGAAAACAGTCATTGAAA
The DNA here is from genome assembly GCF_007474595.2 of Lynx canadensis. Classification (NCBI taxonomy): domain Eukaryota; kingdom Metazoa; phylum Chordata; class Mammalia; order Carnivora; family Felidae; genus Lynx; species Lynx canadensis. The sequence goes on from NC_044303.2 coordinate 32,005,930, forward strand.
TATCATTGACACTCATGCCATTCAGTGTACTGAAAGAGAGTCAAAGCAGTAGGTGTGCAAAGTGTTGGTGCTTTTCTTTCTGGTGAACGTGACATAAAAGCCTGATGATGTGTTCTGTTATTCAAGTGAAACTGCCAACAGCAGATCAATACTGGGGATGGATATCAAGTCTGAGGTATTCACTAATGGCTATTGTAGTTCCCAGAGCAGCTGAAGAAAAGCAGATTGTGTCTTAATAAAAGTTACAGATCAGTAATGATGGGGAAATACAGAGCATAATGTAGAGAGTTTCAAAGTTATTTTTATCATGGAACTCAGTCACTAAAATTGTAGAGGATTGATGCATTCTTAGAGTCTAACAAATATTGTTTAATGTCCAATATGTCACCACATAACAAGGTAAAAACTGATTATAATAATTTAATTGTTTTAAAATTTGATTTGGCCATAAGGTCTCTGCAATGTACAACTCCAAGGAATGTCTTCACACTGGAGTCCATATAAATACTCTCTACTATAAAACTGCAGGTGAATTTCCGGATCTCAATATATTCTTTCCACTCTCTAATGGTGTCCTTAGAGGTGTACAATACAGAAGCCCTGTTTGTCTGCAAGATTAAGGAACCTCGATTAAATGTTGCTTATATGTGATCTGAATCCAATTTCATAAAACCAAGTGAAAAGCTGGTAGGGTTCCCTTAAGGTCATCAGAGACAAAAATTCCCTCCATCTTTTTGTTTTTCCCTCCTTAACCCATGGCATTGACCTTATGGTCCAGACATCTTGATCACATTCCTAACAAACAGGAAGAAAAAATTGGAGAAGAAGCTTAAGTTTTTCTTTTTAACGACATTTTCTAGATATTGCATACAGTAATTTTACTTAAATCCCATTGGCAAAAGTTTAATCACAAGGCCACATGGGATGCAAAGGAAATTGGGAAATAGTCTCACTATTCTGGGTGACCATCCAGAATGGTAACATTTCAAGTATTAGTAAATTGTAAAACACTATTACAAACAAAAGGACATTGTTTAAAAAGGAGTTAACAAATAGGTCGGTCCTATCTGTTGGGGCACATAGCAATTTACTTAATCTAGTCCCCCAAGGGAAACGTGCTATCTTTATTATAAAGCTTAATGAGTAGAATGGGGATAAAAGTGTATCTGCAAAGATAGGTCTTCCTCAAATAATACGAAAATCTGCTTTGCTAATAATATACAGTCAAAAATTATACCAGATACCTATTTTATTACTATCATTACTTTTTAAAAATTTTTTTTTTCAACGTTTATTTATTTTTGGGACAGAGAGAGACAGAGCATGAACGGGGGAGGGGCAGAGAGAGAGGGAGACACAGAATCGGAAACAGGCTCCAGGCTCTGAGCCATCAGCCCAGAGCCTGACGCGGGGCTCGAACTCCCGGACCGCGAGATCGTGACCTGGTTGAAGTCGGACGCTCAACCGACTGCGCCACCCAGGCGCCCCACTATCATTACTTTTTAAATCATAGTTACTGTATTCATTTTCAATTACTTCTGTAACAAATTATCACAAAATTAATGGGTCAAAACAACACAAAGTTTCTGTGGATCTCATTCCTGGACTTATGGTCTCTTCATTTTCAAAGCTGCAGTGGCAGCTTGAGTTCTTCTCTTCTCATCACTTTCACCTTCTGCTTCTTTCTTAAACTTTTAAGGACCCTTATGATTACTTTCAGATTACAGGAATAATTCAGGAGAACACTCTTTTTTAAAGATCTGTGCCATATCAGATAAGCAACCTTAATTCATCTGCAATCTTAATCCTAATTTCCTTTAAGGTAACATATTTACAGGTTGCTAGGATTAGAAGTGGCTATCATTGAGGACACTATTTAATTTATCACAGTTATATAAGATATTTCTCAATTTTTACATTTTAAAAGTTTAATATACTTTGGTCTCAGTATTACTGCTAAGTTGCTAAGTGACTAAGTAAGGAGGCATCTGGCTATATTATTGAAGTATATGGTAGAGATAAAATCATCTCACATTGACTTGGTCCCAGGTTTCTTCATGGTTACTATGCTCTATCTCACTAATTTGGGACAGAAGGGTTGGACATGATTTTCATGGGCAAATAGAAATTAGTCCTGATTTCTCCATAGGCCTTGTCAAACTTAGTCTATATCACATATTAGATTATTATTTTTTTTAAAAATGAAGACAAAATATTTCAATATGTTCATCCTTCCTGTGTAGCAGAATCTGATTGCCAAAAAGTCACTTAAGGTAACTGTATTAGTCAGAGTTCTCAAATAAAAAAGAACCAATTGTGGTTTGGGTGGTGGGGTAAAGAATTGGCTTACGTGGTCATGAAGATTGGCAAGTCTGAAATTAGCAAGGGAGGCAGTCAGGAGTTGATGCAGCAATGTTGAGTCCAAAGGCATTCTGGAGAGAATTTCTTCCTCTTTATTGGACCGCAGTCTTTTCTCTTAAGGAGGTGAACTGATTGGATGAGGTCCACCAATATTATCAAGCATAATCTCAAAGTTTACTGATTCAAATGTTAATTTGAATCTTCACAGAAGATCTAGACTGTTGTTTAACCAAAATCTGGGTACTATAACCTAGCCATGTTGATACATAATATTAATCATCACAGTAAGGGATACTAGGGAGATAAAAAATGAGTATGCTCATCAGAACACAGAATGGTGGAGGCACCAGAAGGACATCCGACATGCCCTTCATGGTATAAAAAATATTTAAAGCATAAAATCTCTGCTATTCAGAGCTTGTATTTCACAAATGGATAGCTTCCAGGGGATAAATAATTCTTACCAAAAATCCATCTATTCATCCGATCATCTGACAGATAATTAAGTGCCTTCTATTACGCTAGGTTATACACATAAATCAATAATGGGACAAAATGCCTGCTTGCATGGAGCTTACCTTCTTGTAATGCAGTGAGACAGTTCACTTCCTGGTTTATCCATCCTAGAGCAAACCTCCAGGATTCAAACATTCAAATTCATCTCAGCAGTTCCTCTCAGTCACACTCCAGGGTATTACTTTAACAGGAACTAAATCTCCACATTTTAATGACAGCTCAAGCAATTAACATCTCCTAAAGGGAATCTAAATGCAAACAGCTTATGCAAAGCAATATCCCTGAAGGGGACTTTAAGCACCTAACCCCTAAGGAACAACTTATGCAAGCAAGTATCAGTTGAAGTAGTTTACCCTTAATAAATATTTATTCAAACTAATGCCCTCGAGCGAATTCTAAAGTTTAGTTGCTATACTGTGGGGCGCCCACACGCGGACACACTCATACATACACACACTCATGCGTACACAAATAAATGGATATCTTAAATTCTCTTCAAATAGGATGGAAAGAACAGGATGAAAAATAAGTAAAAGTTCAGAACTTGAACAACTAGACTATTAAAAACATGCATAAGAAGGTATTCCTCCACATTTATTTTAGATGGTTAAATGCAGATTTTTAAATACACACACACACACACACACACACTTTTTTTCACGTGGTACATGGTAACACACAACGACGTGAATGTACTCCTTACCAAAGTATATATTTGGCTTGATCAGTGAGTGTTCAATGCTTGCTTCAGCTCATTGGAAATGTGGATAAAAACAAGATAAAAGCATTAATTCACCAAAATTGTTTTATGGGATTTAACATGTAAATACAAGTTGATAATGTGATGTGATTATGCAGGTAAATGTTAGAAGTTAAAATTGGTGGTTGCTATCTGTTCTTTAGTTATTTTTTTCAAAATGGAAATGGAAAATTGAAGATACACACAAATGCAAAGGTGGAAGTTAAGCACAGATAGGACTTAAAAATTACAAAGAATGTGTTTTCAATTTGGTATCTGAGTATAGGTTTGAAAAAATCCTGAGAGTTCCAGCACTTAATATATGTGAAATAACATCATAATGAGCCAAAATTGACCCTAAGTAATATTAACTTTAACTTCGTAGTAAAGAAATAACAGACTACAAACAATTGTATTAGAATTGACTGCTACAATTTTTAAATGCTTATTTAAATTATTAATTTTGACAAGGCAATCTATTAATATGGAAGAATTGGATTGTTGTGTGTTGAATGCCTAACCCAAAAAATCTAGGAATTTTTGTATTCTTATTAATTTTAACATTGAATGTTAGTAATTCTCATTTCCATTTTTGAGGAATATGTATTGAAATTCGAAGATATGAGGTCATATACTTTGTTACTAATAGAAACCAAGATTATTCTTCAAAGTCTGCACTTTGCACAATGTCACAATGTATGGAACATATTGGTGTACAGTCTTTTACTATAGAGATAACACTTGAGATAAATAATGAATGTGGGAATCCTTCCACACATAGGACCCTTGAGCAGATATAATAAAAACCAAGTTGCTGTGAGTTGGTTGTCATTTTTTTTAACTTAGATTTGAATACTGTTCTCATCATTTCTAGACTCACTTTACTCCCTGGGTTCCAGTTCTCTACATGTCTTTATCACAGCAATCCCCACTTTATTCTAGTAACCTTTGAGGAAAAAAAACCTCTTATACTATGCTATTCCATTCTCCTCCTGTAGCTCATTTTTTCTATGACTTCCACAGCATAAAACCTGAAATAAATGATACTTATCAGAAATGACTAGAAGGTCAGATATCATTCTAACTAAATACCTATTTCTTTTTTAGGAATATGTGATTTTTTTAATGTTTATTTATTTTGAGAGAAGTGAGAGATACAGCACAGGGGAAAGGCAGAGAGAGAGAGAGAGGGAGAGAGAGAATCCCAACGAGGCTGAGTACTGACAACATAGAGCCCCACTCGGGACTGGATCTCAGGAACTATTGTTACAGAACCAGACTGGAACGCTGACAGAAAACTAAGCAGTCCTTGGACATCTTGGTGGATTGGAGATTTATTTAACATCAGCAGGCTCAGAGAAGACCGTTTCTCCAAAGATCTGAGCTCCAAATGCAAGTGGGAAGGGTAATTTACAGCGTCATCTTCCACATTCCTGGCGGCTTTCATGCATGTGGCAAACAGGGCAGGAAGAACCCGGAAGAGTAGTCTCTAAGCTAGGAACTAGAGCTTGTTTTAGTCCCGTTGACCATCTTATGGTGTAAAACTTTATTCATTTTCCCAACATTCCCCACTTTGATGCCTTTTTAAAAAATCTTTTATTAGGCATTACTTTTTAGCTCTAGGGGTTCATGCCCTCGGAAGGCTAAGATACATGCTACAGTTTGTCAAGCAACAGTGTTTTCAATAAAACATACTAGGGTATTTAGTATACGGGGGCCGATGGAAAGGAGGGGCCCTGCCAGGGAAGGCAGCCAGGATGCCCAGTCTGTGAGATCCCATCCTCTCCGTTGACTGATATTTTCTTGTTGTCTATGTTGCATTCTTTCCTTGAGTTCCTTAACGTTAGTCATGACTATTCCTGACTGGTTTACAAAATAGCAACATTCCTCCTCCAGAAAGATACAAGTCCCCCCTTTTTGAAGTGACGAGGTCAAGGGCTTTCTTATTTTGGAGGGACACTGCTGCCAGGGAGTTTATCTGGCTTTGTAAGGTTACCAGGGAGCCCACCACCCATTCCATTTCTTCATTTAGTTCTCAAGATAGTTTGTGGTATAGCCCTACAGATGAACCTATGCCTCCTATTCCAGTTCCTATTCCCATTGCAATTCCTCCTCCTATCAGGACGGGTAGCAGGACTGCCCATTTAGCCCGGGACTTGGGGCTAAAGGCTGTTAGGAACTGATCCTCAGTGTATACAGATATTTCCAGAATTAGGACGATGGAATAGCACATCTGAGTCCATTTGGCATCCAAGCATCGGTAGACCGAATTGGAGCACAGAGAGAATACCCCAGGGGTTGAACATAGGTTTGTATTCCTTTTCAAGGTTATATTTCTCCCACATAGGGAGGTGCTGTCCATACCATCAGGGACCGTACAAGTTAGATTGTCGGCATTGGTGAGATGGACCCCAGTGGCCAAGGGTCCAATCAAGACAGTGGTGTTGGTTGTGATGTTTTAAGGAGCTTCTCAGGCCAAGGAGATGGGAGTGGCTAAGTAAACCCTCGGGCTGAGACGCAAGCACATCCAACAGGTTTGGGTGTGGTTATCCACTTTGTGGAGGACTTGTAGGGTGGTGTTGGCCCAGCCTTGGAGCAGGGAAATGGTGAGCATTTGATTAAGGGCTGAAAGGTTAAAACCCTGTTAGGATGCCAGGGGAGTGGTTGCCTTTACGGCTTATATTAGCCTGGTCTGGGTATCCTTTCTGACTTTTTGAAGGGCCTTGTCTTGCACCCCTCCCCCGTCTGATGTCCCTTGTTGGGGAAGTTATGTACACTAGACTCACTTTCTTTTCTGGAGGCTTTGTTTGTTACATGGGCTCCTGCTATTTTGAGTTATTTCTACAGTCCAAAACTTATGTGGTTGGTCATCTGGCTATTAGCAGAGGGTGGGTGTCTTTCCCTTTAAGAATCTTTGTGGAGAGAGGTGAGGGAGCTGAACACCCTTGCATTCCTGATACCATGGGATACTGTCCTTATTGTCTTATAACAATCCTGGGGGCAAGGTGGGTATGTGGCAGTTGTGAGGGTGAAAGAGGTTAACATAACATACAGGCAATACTTAATAGTCCTCCCATCCAGAGGAGGTGTGTGAGACCCAGCATGAATCTTTTGTCCCATGTCCAATTTGTGGGTGCAGTCTCTATTAGCCCAACAGCAAGAAGCAAGTAAGGGGCAGGGACTGGCAGAGTTGCATCTGAACCGCTGGGCTCGGTACACAAGTTGATTCCTCAAGCTTCTGCCTTGCTCAGGCCAGCCAACTTCTGGGGTGTGGCTGGAGCAGGGCTGGAGATCTCAGGGGCCAATGTCTTTTTTGAGGGTCAGTTTAAGTGGGTTGACTGGCTCTGGATCACTTTGCCAGGTTGAGGGTTCCTCTGAGTTGGCCTTCTTAACTCTGGAATGAAGGACCCATGGGGTGATACCTGAAACTTTAAGGATTGTAGGAGTTGTTAGAATAACAGTATGGGGCCCAAGACCACAGTGGTTTAAGAGGTTTCCTCTTCTAATCTTTGACCCATATGGAATCTCCTGGCAAAAACGGATGAATGGGGGGGTCCCTAAAGAAATCGGTGCCCTCTCTGTGGTGTATCTTTGTAACTTATTTAGGACTGCCCCCAAGGCCTGAAGCTGTTCCCCTTATTTCCATATCTCCAATCTGGTGTAGATCTCCTGGGAGTTTTCCTAAGCATGGGGGAGGCCACCCATATAGTAACTGGAAGGGGAAGAATCCTTCTTATGTTGTTTTATTTTTTAGTTGTTTTAAGAATTATTTTCTCCTAGTTAATATTATTAACCAGTTTGGTTTTAGTTTATTGGAAGCAGTCATGTGTTAATGAAAAATTTGTTAGGTTGAGGACTTCCATCAATCTATTACAACTTGGCCTAATTTGGCATCTTCGTTTCGGTAATCTGGCTAGTGAACTAGAATATAATTTTACCATCATACTTATATGATATATAGTTCAAAATTTCCAGTAACTTAATTCTGTACTCGAGTATATCTTTATAGTTTTATAGTACACACTTCAATCCATTTATTTTCTTTGTAGGTTTCTACCATTTATTCTAACCTTTCTCAATTGACTTATAATATCTACTACTAAAGCCAGTTTTTGATTAAGGAAAACTGATATCCGTATTTGTTAAAATATTATTTCTTCTCTCCCCTACTCTGTTCTCCCTAAAACATGTGGGCTCTTCATCAATCAGATGAATGCATCAACTTTCTACTTGGCTATAAGATAGATAAGACTTTCAAGTGAGTTTCATATGATCCTTTCAAGAAGTTTCATTATCTTTCAAGAAGTCCCACAAAAACACCTAGCAAATCATGCATTCTCAGCTCTATTCCTTAAAGTATAGATATTGTGTAATGTCGATTGCTGATTGATTAAAAAAAAAAAAAAGAACAGAAAATCCAGACACTTCCAATTTATTTTTTTAAAGAACTCTTAAAAAGAGAATGAAATAAGATAAAGTATGTGCATTTTTTACCAGTATTTCACATATGTGAAAGATCTATAATTCACAAATGCCACAATTTTAAGTGAGTTATATGCAGGTGCATTCCATGATTGAAGTAAGGCAGAAAGCTCTCAGCATTTTGAAAGGATTTATTTTTGTCCTCTACACTTTAACTCTGTTTCAATTCATTCCCAACTATATTTTCCTGGAGTTATTTACTTATTGATTTGGACTGAGTGTTTTGTTGGCAGGATGAACTGTATGAGGAAAAGGAATTCATACACTGTACCAGAATTTGGCACAATATTTTTCTCTTTTGTATTGCTAACCGAATATAACATTGGATCAGAACTTGACTCCTAGTGGAATTAAAATAATAAGACTAGACCTCTAGTCATCAAATCCAGTGACATATAAACCATCCCATTACATAGTTTGTTGATTTTAAAGAACAAAACATTACAGCCCAGCCACTCTTCCCACTCTCTGGTGCTTTATCAGAACTTCTATCGTGAACACATTTTTTGTTTGTTTGTTTGTTTGTTTGTTTGTTTGTTTGTTTGTAACTTGCTAGACGCAAGCAGTTCTATGCTTTTGACAGTCAACGTGTGTTCTTTTTAATACCTCATTGATTAGAGCTCTTTGTCATCATTACTTCCTGTTTCATTCTGTTCTCTGAATTTTTTATTTAAGACCCATACTTTTAATTTGTGGATTTCAGTATTTCATGGTGTGCCCTTAAGAATATAGCTGACAAAGCAGATGGAGGGATATTGGACATCTAGGAGGACAGATGTATTCAGTAGAATGCCCAGGATGACCACAAGCAACTAATTAGATCTCCTGTGGGGAATGTTATGCCCTTGAAATACTTTTATATCCTTGTTGTTTTAAAATCTTTAGAATAGAACTCTGACCCTTTATTGTGAGAACTAACTTTGAATACATACTCTCTACTTTTGAGAATGTATTTTGCAGAATGGGAGATGAATAGATCAGTCACGTTGAGAAGGATTTAATATCAAGGCTAAGGGTGAACTTTTAATTTATCTTAGTTTATCCTCATTTAATCAATTCAGGGCTATATGACAGCCTAAAGCATTAACTTTTTGAAGGCCAAATGAGTCATCTTGTAATGTCGGTTAAATCATGTTGATTGCTAAGGTCTGCAGGATTTAAAAATGAGTTTACTCTTTTTACACAAGATTTGTTTTACTTCTCTATGTTACTTGAATCTCAAAGAAATTAAAAATAAAAATAAAATAAAATAAAATATTCCTATTCTATTGCTACATATGAATTTGAATTTTACCCTCTATATCATTGTGTGGCAAAGACACAATGGAAGAACACAATGGAAGACTAGGCATGGCGCAGGGTGGAAGCCATGCTCTCTGATGATTCTTTATTTTTAATGCGAGAAAGCTGCATCTGGCTTATACATCACTAGTTTATTCTTCCCTGGTTTTCCAATCATATAAATTATTTCACTTTCTTTGTTATGGAATAAAATGTGGAACAAGGTCATGAGTTTTTTCACTCTTGGATTTCTTTGCATATATAAGAAAATATCAAGAGTAGGTAATTAATTTTCCCCCTAAAAATGGTGTTTCAGGTGCCTAAGAGGAGAGTCAATGTAGGTGTTGGGACAGTCAGGTCTGGCATTGAGATAAGTATGAGCTAGAGCTAAGTAGAAAATAGCAATAAAGATAAAACCACATATGAAGATAGCATAGAATGATGCTAAAGTTAGGAAAATGGATGACATTGGTAATGATAGAACTGTTTAGATGGTTTCGAATTCAATTTTCTGCTTGCACATGCAAGGTTCCAACATAAAGTTTCAATAGAGCATTGCTTTCCCTCACTCCCCTATCACTCAGCATTATACTTAAAGAATTGGCCATTGTGGAAAAGTATATGGAGTGAATGATTATATTAAAGGATATTTAATATAGGATATTAAAGGATATTTTATAAGAATTTAAAATATAATTAAATATTGAATTATTATACCATCACAAACTCTAAATTAAGTGAGAATTAGAGTAAGACATCAGAGGGCTCCAGGTACTAGCAATGTCTTGATCCAGGGGGACAAGAATACATAATTTATTATTGTCCCTGGAAGAGGGGAGAATTCATCTTATCTTTCTGCTCTTTTTTTTTTACCCAACTCGCGGTGAAATAAATACTCTTAATTGGCTCCCTTAGGCTGCTGGATTTTCAAGCAACATACACCATAAAAATAGAATGGACCAGGAACTGAGTGGGAGTGAAAAAGGATCAACTAATACCTTAATGCAGCAATTATGTTCTACAGAATGTTCAATTGTGCACAAATGTGTTAATCTTCAGAAAAAGTTAACAATTTTTATTTCAGCCACTATAATTGGTAATATAGAGGGAGACTAATCCCCAGAGAGCTGCTTCTTAGGATAGTTGTAATAACTAAATGGATGAAAATTGATATGAAAGATATCATAGCACTGTGCCTGGCTTAGTTTAATCAACTAATCAGTGTTATTATTATTAATATTATAATTTTAATTATTATTATGATTATGTAAGTGTCTTTGAAGTTTTTAATAAAAATTTGCTTCTCTTTTGAAGGGAACTGTAAACTAGTACAAGTAGTTGGGTAACCTGAAATAAACTGGAATCTGAGTAACATTTAGCTCCTTTGGTATCAAATACATGTTAATCAGGGGCAGATATCAAAAGATTCATTTACATCATTTTAATTTATTTTATTTCCTTTTCTCTAAATTTTTTAAAAAACTATTTTAGAAAGAGAGAGATAGCATACAGACCAGGGAGAGAGGCTGAGGGAGAGAGAAAGAGACAATCCTAAGCAGGCTCCACACTCAGTGTGGAGCCTACTGGGACTCCAGCTCATGACCTTGGGATTATGACCTAAGCCGAAATCGAGAGTCCCATGCTCAATCAACTGAGCCACCCAGCGCCCCTATTTTATTTCCTTTTCTAACAAAACCAAGCCAAATAAATAATCAAGGTAGACTTTATTCTATTTGGTTTTGCCTTCCTTTAAGTTGTGTTAAAAGTGAACATATTTTTTTAATTTTTAAAGGGAACATATATTTCAATAATTAAAGAAAGTTACATTAATATATTGATTTGGTGCTTAGAACCATTCTCTATTTCCTTGAGGTTTTGGAAACAAAGTCCAAACTCCTTGGGATAGCAATGTCTGTCATAATCTGGCTCTAGCCTATCTTTCTAAGTCTATTACCTTAAATTTCCAGTTCCAGCACAGTATACATACCTTCAAACACAAACATAGCATGTCCTAGTCATACTGAAATTATTGCATTACTCTAAACATGATAAATTATATTTTCCTGATTTTGTACATTGAGTTCATATTCTCAGGATCTTACATGCTCACTATTAAATGCTGAGATGTTTTCTTATTAAATAAAACAGAAATAAAGTGACAATAATCACAAAAATTATAACATGAAATTACTTCTTTTGAAAGTTTCTAGAATTTTGATGGCTTTTGGATGATATAAATATATCCCAAGAAATCAAAGTCTGCTTGAATTTAAGAAGAATCATGGTATCTGATCTAAAGCTTTTTTGTAGGTATGATAAATTTTAACTCAATGAAGATTTATTGTTGCTGATTTTTAATACATATTTACAGAAAGGAAGATAGTACATAGGAGAATTTGGAAGTGTGTCAGGATTAGATATCAAAATGTAGTTTCTTCTTTCAAATAGAATACTCTATGTAAGACCTTTCTCCCCAACTCATAGTTTGGACTTCCATGAATTTAATGCAAAACTCTATTCAGTTTTGTGGTTATTTTTCAATTAAATGCAAACCAATTTGTTTTGATCACATATAATTCAATAAGTATGACTGAAATGATGATTCTTCTGAAGATTAACTTTTCTTACATCTATTTTATTTTCTTATAAGTTTGGATTGTAGATAAATGTTATTCAAAATGTTCTGGAGAATAAACCTCAGAAACCACAGTATTTTAAAATACTGAAGAATTTTATCCTTAAATAGTATTATAGATCATAAGGCAGTCTTATTATCAGTATATCTCAGAAAATTTGCTCTATGTATTTCACCTAATAGCTATAGTAATGTTTTGGTGTATTTTAAGATTAACACAATAATCAGATTTGTGTATTTGCTACAGATAAATGACAGTGTGACTACGTATAGCTTTTAGATCAACTTCAAAACAATGTATGCGTGCAAAAATGTGACAAGAGTACTGATAAGTAAAATTATAATTATATAAAAATTAGCATTTCTTAACCTCCTATGATGATAGTAACCATCATCCTAAAAATTTAAGTCATTCCTGTCAACAGTAGTATTTAAGTTAATGACTCCAAAGCTAGTTTACTCTCTTTTTCACACTGGTCTAATGCTCAAAAAAAAAAAAAAAATGTTGCATGCTTTGCTGATAAGTATGCATATTTTATTTGAAGGATATTTGCTGATATAATTCTTTGGCTAATCCTTGATTGTTAGAAGCGCTAGAGCAATGTGATACTACTCATGAATTCTGTTCGATTCAAATAGTGTTTCATTTTGGATTAGGTCTATTTGAGACATATTCCTCTGCATCCACAGTGGCTATGTAGAACAAATAAGAGTTTTCATGCTATGTGGTTATCTCTGATTATTTCAGCTTATCATTCTTCCTATTAAACAAGTAGATTTAGAATAAATCAGATAGCTGTATAATAGCTGATTGTGCATATATTTTGCAGTTAAAACATGTAAATTAGGGAGGAGAAAGCATGTTCTAATTTGAGTAGGAAGCCATCAACTCTAAGTGCTTGTTTTCAATTAGATGACTACTGAGTTTTTTCTAACCACATATGCTTATCATATTGATTCAAAAAGTGTATACATATTTTTTCTATAGGTAACAGCTGAGGTGAATTTATAAATGTAGCTCAACTGACTGTTGTTACAAAAGGCAAAAATTCTTATCACTTAGTATAATGAAATTAATGACATGAACAAGGTGTGAAGATAATGGTGATTTGTAATGTCTCCAACTAGGTATCAACGTCTTCATTTAGTACATTCTAAAATATATACAGCAAGCTAAAAAATGAGATTGTTGGACATGCTCTGTTGATGAAAAAACGCACTTCAGAAAAATAACACATTATTTAAAATATTTTGGAATTTACAGCTTTCTCTTTCTCTCTTGTTCTGAATATTTTTTACTCTAGCACACTTTGTAATGAGGTAGTACCCTCAGGACTTGACTCTGCCTTTAGATACACAGATAATGTTGCCGGAAAATGGAATAATTGCTTCCAGTTAAGACTTTGCAAATTAAAATACTTTCTTAACTATAGTGTTACCATAGACTAAAAATTGAGATCTCTTAATCATGGCAGAATAACAAATAACTTTGGTAAGTGGCACGATGCTATGGATAGAAAAAGTAAAAGGAATTAGAAGATGCTGGTTTAGGATAATACATATAGTCTATGACACTGGCCAGATTAACTTTTCTAGGAAATTACCATGATCATAATGGAAGGTGATACTATATTATTTGTCAGTGTCCTTCCAACTTTAAGTTGTTGTTACTATATACCTTTGTTTTCTATAATAGCCTGGGCATCCCACAGTGAATGTGGTTTCACTATGGGAAGTTAAAATTAGTTTAGTTGCAGTACCAAGTAAGTCAATTAGGTTTAAATAATTGTAAAGAAAATATGGAAAATAAATGTTTTTTTCTAACATTAGTAGTTTTATAAATGTATCAAAACTAAATTAACAGTAGTAAATGTCATCAATTTGAACACATTTCTACATGTTTATTAGTCCTTTCCCACCGTATTTACCTTAAATCTTGAATTATATTGAACTCATCAAAGGGAATTGGCATCTATTTTTGTACATATAGAGTATCTTTCTTCATGAGGGAATCATCAGTGATGCTGAGTACTTATGACTGGCCATATATAACTTCTAAATTCAAGTCCTAAAAATGTCAGTGATGATTTTCGTGATCTAGGTACATTTTTTTTTTCTAAAGGCTGGAAATTAGGGGAGAGAGTGAAATTGTAAAGGAGTAATTTAAGTAGAGCAGTTTACAGTTTCTTTTTTTTACTCTGTTTAAATAAAGTAAAATACACATAAAAAAGGAAACAAATTTAAAAACATATAAGCAGATGTTTCCACAAATCAGCTCATTTCTCATACCCTGACATGTGGATATCTTGTACTTGCTAACTCCAATTCTGACTGTGGCCATACAGGTAATTGACTCATAGTGCCCTTAAGCATAATTGAGGTTTATATTACAAATCCAATGACTAATCTTCTCATATTTTATTACATAAAATTCCATTAATATTTTGGTAAGGATCCAACCTTCCCAGAAGAATACAAATACTAGACATAACAGAAAATATTAAAAATGTACACTATCTCATATATGTCATTTTTAAATGACTTAGAAGAACAGAAGAACTAATACCTCTCTCTTCATGTTCTTCTTTGTTGTTGTTTGATTTTAGATGTGAGGGATTCTTTTTTCAAAACAAGGCTGTCAGTGACGGGAAGGACTGATTAATCCATGTATTTGTACTGGGTTAATTACATAAGGGTTATCTTGTTAATTTGTGATTGACTTTGTAAGTGCAATCAACCAGTGTTTATTAGCCACAAGACAAATTAATTATGCAGTGGTCCTATTTTCATCATATTTCTAAACTGTCCCATCAAGAATTAAAGGATTTTGTGGGGTTATTACTTTTGAAGCAAATGAGAAGTTTCTGTTTTTCAAATAAACTGATGCCATGTCCACACAACTGCTTATTGTGTCCTGCTATTATTGCTTCCAAAAGTGAGAAGGAGAGATTGAAAAAACCTCAGCTCCTGGAAAATTCCAGTACAAACGACACTAATACTTCTTTTTCATCTATTTGTTATATTAAATATAGACTATCTCATGTTCCTCTTCTCTAGGATTTCAAGTTACTGTGCTACCATAGTGATACGAGAAAACAATTTCTTCAACATGACTTTCAAACGATTCCTCTTATTTTCAAACCCAAACCTTTTCTCACTGCTGATAACAACTTGAAGCTTTGTGTTGGAATAAAATAAACGTTCAGGTCAGATAGATTTAAGTATATACTTCTGCACTGCCATTTTCAGAGTAGGTGACTTATGGCAAACAATAACCTCTCAATTTTAATTTCCTCTTTTGTAAATGTAGAATTATGATACCTATTTTCAAACATTACTGTGAAGGTCTCATTAGATAATGTTAAGGGTCCTTGGGAATACTGTCACCACTAAATATATGTCCACAAATTTAATATCACTCTCATTCCTATTGTTAAGTAATATAATTTTTCATCTTGAATTCACTCCACCATTCGCTTCTAAACAAGCATTCAGACACCTAACAGTCACTCAAATGGCACAGCACAACAACCAAACCGGCATTGAGAGACAAGTCTCTAAATGAGAAGTCCACAAAATCCACAGATTAAATCCCATTAAAGAGTCATAAAACCACTCACATGTCATTATGTGTACAATGAGGTAACCGATTAGAAGCAGGAAGTGCTGATAATGAAAAATAACTGGTAGTATTAAACACACACACACACACACACACACACACACACACAAGGCTCGGGAATGGGAAGAACTCAAGAATGCACAAAGATCTGATATCTTCCCTGGAGAGATAAACAGACCCAGGAGATGGTATAAACTATACCATGCTATAAACTACATGCTATAAGCTACAATATACAGCAACGTACACATTGTAGGATAAAATAAGTCACTGAAAGTTTCAGAGATTTTCCGGATTGTAACAAAGGGTGTTTCTTAGCAGCTGGTGACAACTTGCATGGAAGAAATTATGGAAACCTTTTAAACTAGAGGACTTTTATCTCTATGCAATAGAGAGACGTTGTAAATTTTAGGTCAGGTAATATGGCAGAAAGCCAGTAATATTAAATTCTCATAGTGCAATAATTAAGGCCATTCACCAGCATGGTAAGAGTGGAAATTGACACTGAGGGATAGGTATGGAAGTTAGCTAGAGAGACATGATGGACAAAGTTGATTTAGGTCACAAAGGATATTTAATCATGTTATGGACTGGGAGTTTGAAAACAGTAATACACAAAAACTAAGAAAATAGGATCTGAGCTAGTTTAGAGGAGTAAAATGTTAACTTTGGTTTGGACTGGTAAGATCTTTGGATAAGTTTCAGTAGAAATGTTTATCAACTAAATCTTGGAAAACTATGGGTGAATTAATTCATGTATGAAGTTCCCTGAGTACTGTATTATGTAAGATAGAAAAACGCTGGAAAGATATACTCAAATGTTATTTTTCTTTCACATATTCCCTTGATTAAATGTCATTTTTAAATTGAGGTGGTTAACCAGATGAACTGTCTAGGTAGCTAATTAACATTTGAAATATGTTTGGTTCAAATTTAGGAATGATTGGAAGTGAATAAGCTATGATTAGGTATTATTATTTCAAGATTCTCACCAAAATCTTGGTTCTTTTAGGGGCAGTGATGATATATATAAAGCATCTGTGACACTCTAAGAGTACTTCTCTAGATGACCTTTTGACATTTAATAATCAGAATTTAATATTGAGCCTGAATATCTTGTGCATGTGTGGGTGATATAAATTGATATTTATTATGTATTTAGATATACAAAATAGATAACATGATTTACATATCCTAAATTCTCACACAATTCTCACATACAAAAGCAAATCAACGTATAGCAACAAGTGATAAAATTGACGAGCGCAAAGCAGAGGAGGTAATTGTAAATGTGGCTTTGAGTGAATCATAGACATCTGGGTAGGCTTTATATTTTATATAATATTCCAAAATGGCTCAACATGATTTCAGAAATATGTTTCCAGGTGAATAATAAGAGAAAATTCATTTTAGAGGTGGAGACAATAGCTTAAGCCATTTTAGAGAGGGAGAAAGTAGTTTCTAAAATAGAAACAAAAGAATTAATATTCTGAAATTAAAGTTGATTGTCTAATAAGAAATCAGTCTGTGTATCTGATAGGAATTGCATTTACCTTCTATTAATAACAATCAGAAAAAATAGGAACTTAATCTATACTAATTGACTTCTCTCTTTGGTAAAAGAGGTCCAGAGATAGGCATTCTGGATCTGGTATAACAGCTCCTTGTTTATCGGGGACATACATCCTATTCTAATTTTGCTCCAGCATCCTTAGTCCAGGTTTCCACTTTCAAATTTGCCTAATTATCCTTCTAGATTCTAAGTAGGAAAGCAAGAAGTGTGGGGAAACAAAGAAATATACAGATGTCCTTTTGCCACTTTTCTATGGAGGAATCTTATTCAAGATTCCCACACAATACATCCTGTTTTTAACATATTAGCAAACTTTTAACTTGGCCATGTCAACCTGTAGTGTACATTGGGAAAAACCTTTTAAAGCTGTTCACAATGTTACCTGAATAAAATGAGAGTTGTTTCCTGAGGAAAAAATAGAAGAGCTGACTTTGGGCAGGATACTAGGAGTTTTCACCATGCATTTTCTGGAAATCATGACTAATCCCAGTAACAGGTGAAAATATATATGGGAATATATGCAGGTGTCATTAGATGTGATGGAAGGGAATAGGGAAGGATCGTGAAGGGATGTAAATCACATTTGGTTTCACTCAGTGGTCGATGCACTGTTTTCAGTTAGGGGGTTGTTGGTGTGATGGTAATATGACACCATCGCTGGCTTGATCAGCTCTCCTTTACAGATAGTATAGATATACTTCCTATACAGGTAGTAAAGAGACTGCAATCACTTACCATATGATTTCTTTGATAACTATTGGTAGTAGCTAAAGTTTGCTGAATGATTTGAGGAAGAAGGCTATTAAGTGTCTAGAAATCATGCTGTAGGGCTTATTTTTTATTAAAATTTTTCATTTAAAAATTCTGTAGATAATAAAAAATGGAGTTACAAACCAAGATTATAATACTGGCTTCATAATTTTCCCGTGTATTTACCTTTACTGGAGATTTTTATCATTATCATATGATGTAAGTTACTATCTAGTGTTCTTTCATTTGTATCTGAAGGACTTTGTTTAGTATTCTTTTTTTTTATTCAAATTTTTGTTTAAATTCTAGTTAGTTACCAAATAATGTAATATTGGCTTCAGGAGTAGAATTTCATGATTCATCACTTACGTGTAACACCCAGTGCTCATCCCAAAAAGTGCCTTCTTAATACCCGTCACCTCTTTAGCCTGTTCTGCCTCCAGGAACTCTCAGTTTGTTCTTTATAGGTAGAGTTTATGGTGTGCTTTTCTCTCTTATTTTTTCCTTCCCATATGTTCATCTGCTTTTTTTCCCTTAAGTTCCACATATGAGTGAAATCGTATGATATTTGTCTTTCTCTGACTGACTTACATCTTTTAGCATAATACACTCTAGCTCCATCCATGACATTGCAAAAGGCAAGATTTCATTCTTTATGATGGCTGAGTAATATCCTGTTGTGGGTATAAGTATGTATATATATGTATATATATACACAAGGATCAGCTCCTTGTGTATGTATGTATATCCTTGTGTATATACATACATATATATACATACACCACATCTTCTTTATCTGTTTATCAGTTGATAGACATTTGGGCTCTTTCCATAGTTTGGCTATTATTGATAATGCTGCTATAAACATCAGGGTGCATGTGCCCCTTTGAATTAGTATTTTGTGTCCTTTGGGTAAATGTCTACTAGTTCAATTGCTGGGTCACAGCATAGTTCTATTTTTAACTTTTTGAGGAAACTCCATACTGTTTTCCAGAATGGCTGCACCAGTGTGCATTCCCAACAATAGTGTAAGAAGTTTCCCCTTTTTCCACATCCTCACCAACATCTGTTGTTTCCTGTGTTGTTAATTTTAGCCATTCTGACAGGTTGAGGTGGTATCTCATCATGCTTTTGATTTGTATTTCCCTGATGATGAGTGATGTTGAGCATCTTTTCATGTGTCTGTTAGCCATCTGGATGTCTTTTTGGGAAAATGTCTATTCATGTCTTCTGCCCATTTAACTGTATTATTTGCCTTTGGGGGGTTGAGTTTGATAAATTCTTTACAATTTTTTTATACTATCCCTTTATCAGATATGTCATTTGTAAATATCTTCTCCCATTCCATAGGCTGCCTTTCAGCTTTGTTGTTTCCTTGGCTGTGTGGAAGCATTTTATCTTGACGAAGTCTCAATAGTTCATGTTTGTTTTTGTTTCTCTTGCCTCCGGAGATGTATCTAGTAAGAATTTGCTGGCCAAGGTAAAAAAAGTTGCTGCCTGTGTTCTTCTCTAGGTTTTTGATGGTTTCTTATCTCACATTTAGGTCTTTCATCCATTTTGAATTTATTTTGTGTATGGTGTAACAAAGTGGTTCAGTTTCATTCTTCTGTATGTCCCTGTCCGGTTTTCCCAGCACCATTTGTTGAAGAGACTATCTTTTTTCCTTTGAGTATTCTTTTCTGCTTAGTTGAATATTAGTTGACCACGTAGCTGTGCTTTCATTAGCATTTTTTTAGGGTGGTATAGCAGTATTCAACTCCTTTTGCTTTTGTTTACCAGGAGTGTCTTAATTTCTCCCTCATTTTATTTATTTTTATATTTTATATTCAAGTTTTACGGGCTTTCTTTATAAAGGAAGGTCTGAATGTTCCATATTCACTAACAGCCTGAAGACAACATTGAAAGGCTTTCAAAGTGACAGCACTATGAACTGTATTAGTAATATAATATGTTTATAACTTATATATATAATCTTGTCAACACAATGCATAAAAGACATGCAGGAAGAGTCCTGGTGTTCACATTATGTTATACATTCAAGTAAGCTTAAAAATATATTCTCCCACTTTCTTTCTTTTTTAAAAAAATAAACTGTGGATTATAAATGACAATCTTTCATCAAAATGTATAATATAACTCTTTGGTGTGCTTTGAATTCTTCCAAGAAAAACAAAGGATGATGTTTGAAAATAAATTAATTCAACTCTACAAATAATAGTGTTTACATACAAGTTATTAACAATGACAAAATTACATCAACAACTCACAGCACACAAAACAAATTTCTACAACCCCGGGGGATCAGGGTGTCTTCAGGATCTCTCAGGAAAATTAGTGTTCTTTAGTATATTTGTATGTTGTTTATGATGGGCTGTATTTTGTATGAGAGGTGTTGCATGAACTGAAAATGAATGACTAAGAGTTATTGTCCTCGGTCCTTGACCTTTTTTACCATAGATTTGCAGTTCTGACAAAGGTCGCACATTCATCAGTATTTGGTGATCACTATAAAACTTTAAATATTTTAATATGTAGAGCAACTCCCTCCCTCGTTTAATGTAAATCATACACTTCACACACAATGTCATTTTCTAATGGGATACAGTTCAGTGTGTTCAGTGCTCAGGTGGAAAAAAATACATGAAATGTAGTTTCAGGCATTGAAAAATGAAGACTTTAAAAGGTTGATACAACAATATAAAAGAGGGGTTGAAAAGACAGTTTTGCTGAATATAGAATTCTAAATTGACAGTTTTGTTTTAGTTTTTTTCTTTTAGTCATTGAAATATATCATCCACTGCTTTCTGCCTTCCAGTTTTCTGATGAGACATTGGTTAATAAATTTATGGGGATCTCTTTTATGTGATGAATTGCTTCTCTCCTGTGGCTTTCAAGATTCTCTGTCTTTGGGTTTCAACAGCTTGATAATAATGTGTCCCAGTATAGATCTCTATGTTTATCCTATTTGGAGTTCATTGACTTTCATTGATTTGTAAACTATTGTATTTCATCAGATTTAGGACGTTTTCAGCCATTGTTACTTCAAGTAATCTTTGCCCTTTGTCTCTATCTTCTCCTTCTGGTAATTTCATAATGCATTATTTTTTCCCAGCAGGGAACTGATTTGAGTTCTAGAAACTCATGGAGACAAAGGGTTAGAAAAAGCAAGGTGAGTTGAAGAGTCCCAGAGTGAGTTATAAAAACAAAAACCTGTAGATTGTTTGAAATACTGTAGCTAGAGCCATTGTCCATTCCTTCAAACTTCTCTACTCATTTTGTGAAATCCAGGATGTAACAAATCTCATCACTCATCCTCCACTCCTGATACTACTTCCACAGATAGCCAAATAAATTAAGTGAATAAAGGAGATTCTACTCTAAATACATTATATTAATGGTATAAAATCATGGAGTAGCTTTTGTGAAAGCTGAAGGATTTTGTGCCCCAGCTTATAAGGTCTCAAAGCATGACATCTAATCCATGTAAAGGATATATATATATATATCTATATTGATATATATATATATGTATATCTATATATATAAATATAGATATATAGATATATATATAAATTTTTTTTTCAATTAGTTCCTATTTTTGATGGCAACCACTTTTCTGAAGTTCCAAGTATTTTGGTCCAATATGACTGGTTACTTACTAAGGTAGCTACTCATCTGCCATTCTAGAATTGCTTTTTAGTGTTCTTTTAGGTTATTCCCTTAATTTGTACACCTTGTCTTCCTTTTTCTTAGTTTCTTGTCTTCTTTTAACAATGAAGATAAAAAATTATTTAAACTCAATTAGATTTATAAGAAAGTATGTGTTAGATGTGTATCTTCTGAACTTGTATGTGTTTGAAAATTCCTTGAATTTTTTCCCTCACACTTCAATGATATTTTGACTGAGTATAGAAATTCTGGTAAAATTAGGCTTTCTCCCATTGCCTTCTCAAATCTTTGCATGGTATATTCATTGATCACTTTTTTGCACCTTGGTTAGTGTAGAGAAAAAAACTGAATGATTCACTGTGTATGTCTCTTACAGAGTGAACCTACAACCAATCTTCATCTGTTTCAGATTTTACAAACAGTGATAAAAGCAAAATGACTGAGAAGTTCAAACAGCGTATTAGTACTTCTCAATGGTTGTGTTAATTTGCCAATATAAGAGTTTGAAAACAGACATTTCTGCTTATAGAAACATGTAAAAGAGAGCATCTCCCTGGTTTGCTTCCATTGTGTCAGTAACCATTATGCAAGCCCTAAATAACTCACCAAACTTTTACTGACCACCAACCTTATATATGGTGTTGTGATAAGTGTTGTTTGTAGAAGCCTGAAGGAATTATGTCCATCAATATGAACAGTGGAACCCCAATTTAACAAAATCACCAGCTTAATTAGCCTTCAGTGTTAAATATTTATCTTCATTTCTCTTTATAAAATCTACTGATGGATGCACCTGACATACTAAGAAATATTAACGAATTCCTTCCTTCATGACCTCATGTGCACTTATGCTCCAACCTATTGAGCTGTATGCTCTTATGAGTGAGCTGTGTTTTTTTCTAAGCCACTATATGCCAGTTATAATTGTTTCCATCATTTCATTTTAAACTAAATATCTTTAACAAGATGATAATTTTAATTGCAAATAGAATTATCACTATCATGAAAATTAAGTTGAATACTTTGCAAAACTTTATATAATTGTGGAAGGCTAAAATATTGCTATCTTACTGAGTATTGTAGATAAAAACTAAAATGGTAGATGATCTTTTGTTTATTGTTTATGCAAAAAAACAAAACACACAACTCTAAAGAAAACACTCTGCAACACAAAATTATATATAGTGAATGTACATTTATATGATTTAACATAAAATATGTAAATTATTTGTGTCATTATTTGTAATTCCATGCTTTAACTGACTTTTTGATTAATTGACCAAGTACTACTTCTGACATTGATAATTAAGATGGATTTTATTGTAATTTACCAAATTAAGTTAGAATACTCTCCTTCCATACATTGTTATCACCCTACAAACACAAAATATTTGAACACCTACTGCATTCAGCATGATACATTAGGTGCAAGTGGAAGGATGGGCCAAGAACATTAATAATCTAGGATAATATTTACTTTTGAAAATAGATTTCCATGACCTACATTTCCCAATTCCTGCCTATATTTACAATTCACTGGGCTATCAGAGAAAGAATAGAGATATATATAGATGAGACAGAGGATGTTAAAAGCATTCTCTGCATTAGGATATTCAGTTTACTAAAATTAAGTCTCTACTTAAGAGGAAAGACATGACTATAAAACTTAGTCTCTTAAAACATAATACTAAACATACAGTGAAATAATCCATTTAAAATCAATGTCAATTTACTATAGAACTACTACATGCAAGGCACTATAACCAAAACACAGGTAATTTAAAGATACCTTTTGTTCCTCCGGGAGCTTACGATGTATGAGAGAAATCAGATATTTACAAGGTATGTGAAATTTAAAAATTATAATGTGGAAAGTTCAAACACAAAGTTATAATAAGCAATGTGGATTGGACTGAAAGGCAGGCTGGAACAAGACCGTCCAGAACACCTCCATTTTATATCTGTGACTTCAATTTTCCATTCAATTTAGGATTTCTAAATTTTTAATTTTTAATAAAGTATGAGTATTTGCATTAAATAATCTAGAATAGGCTTGTAAACATTTCAAGAAAACATAATGAACTCGTGTGTTATTTATAAATAAAGTTTTCTTCTAGTCTATTAATATTGTGGGTGGTTTAGGTAAAATACATGATATTAGTGAATTTAATAGTCCTTTTATTTACCAGAGAAGTTCTGCCATTAAATACAAGAAGCTCTGGTTTTCTCAAGTTGTGGCAGGAGGTTGTCTGTGGAAAACCAAATAAAGTTTTTTTTTGTTTGCTTGTTTTTTAATGGGAAATAAGTGAAGCACTAAAGTCTCTGCATCTCCTAATCAGAGTATATAAAGAATGAAAGTATTTACATTCTTTAGTCATTTTAATACGTATGGAAATCTGAAAATGTAAAGCTATTTATTCAAGTTGTTTGGGCAACATCTTTTATTTTGACATGAACACTTTCTGAGCAATGAGAAAAAATGGAAATATATGTTTAATGAAAGCTGACATATTAAACTTCGATTTAAAAAAAAAAAACACTAAAAATTTTAATTCCTACAACTGTCTGCTTCCTTTTCTCATTCACTTTTGAGTTTATGCTGTTATCACTAATCTCATGGTACCCAGAAGACAGAAACTCACTGAAGATTCAACATCCCTTTCAAGACTTACTTGCGATGTGCTATGCCCAATGAAGACAAGTTAGAAAGCAACAGAACATGCTTTTACATGTCACTTTTTAACACATGACTTGTTCCTGAGATCAAATGACTTGTTCTAAAGTCATTTTTTCCTTCCTGATTTCCACATTTTCTTGTGCAAGTATGAAAAGTGAAGAATAACTGTTGAAGCAATGACTCTTTACAAAGTTAGAACTTTGTAAATCGTTAAATTGTTCCAAGCTTCACAACAGTGAAATCAAATATAAAATCAGTTAATTTCAATAATAGTTCATTTTTTAAAATCCAGCTAGTAGAATCAAAGTAAAATTCAGAAATTCGTTTTGTGGAAGATGAAATTTATTATTCAGAGATTTACTTTAAATACAGTGAAAAATTTAATATTGAAAACAACATTATTTTTGTAGTAATCTGGAAAAATAATTTGGAAAAAAAGTGTTATTACTGAATGAAGAAACATGCATTGCATTAATGTATACCAAATTCATAGTTTCATCTGAGCAATGTAGACTATCCTAACAACTGAATGCAACTAAACATAGAAACATGCAAATCTATTAAATCTATGTGTGTATGCTTGTGAGTGTGTATATTCAAATATTTATACATTGACTTAATGGAGCTGAACCCAAAATTGTTTAATAAGAATATGGTAAGCTAAAAAGCAATACTTCAGCATAATAGTATGTATTCAGTCTTTCTGATATTTATGATCAATTAGATTTTATAAATGATTTTGCCTTTGAAAAATATTTTTCAATCAAACCTATATATGTTATGATAATATGAACTCTCTTGTAAAAATTCCTCTATATTTTGGTTGTGATCAAAACAGGAAATTTTTAATGAAAATATTCAACATGTTGAATTACAAAAACAGCTTTCAAAGTGTATTAGTCAAGATTTAACTAGAGAAGTAGAACCAGTAAGAGTATGTGTGTGTGTGTGTGTGTGTGTGTGCACATGCGTGTGTGTAGATTTGTTACAATAAACTGGTTACACAATTGTGTGCACTACTTAGATAATCTCTGAAGGCTATTATCTAGTATTGGTGTTTGTAGTCCACACGGGGAAGGCCATCAGTGTAACTGAGTCCAAGCTCACTCTGCTCACTGCATAAGCCAATAAGTCTAAAGGCAAGATGTTGGGGTAGGAAAGCAACTTAATTCAAAAAACCAGAAAACTGAGAAGATGGCGGACTATTGTCTTAAAGAACCATCTTAACCCAGCATGAAATTTGAGCTTTCTTTATGTTAGGAAAAGGGAAAAGCAGGAGGGGATTAGAATCAAGAGGTGAGTGATATCTATAGACATTCAGATACCTACAAAGATCCAAGGAAAGCCATGCAACTTTTATGTCTTTGGTCAGGTGATCTTTCTGTATAGGAATCTGGTCATGATACTCCTATATCTTAGACATATGCATATTTCCTTATCTCCCCAGGGGAATGAGGGCTTTGGTTACAGGCAGTTTGCATAAATGTTAACATGTCTATGTGCATAGTTAAGCAGAATTTTCTAATCTATAGGTCATAGTAGCAAGGGAAATAGAAACAATATGGAGTCAGACATGCTTAGTTTTTCCCCATTATGTCAGGAAGGGAAGATCATATGTACACTTTGGAACTTACACACAAGATCTGGAAACCCAGTGGCACACATTGAGACTTGTGTCTATTCTTACTACCTCTGTTTGGTGATGAAGTTATCCTTCAGAAGCTGGTGTGCTTTGTAAAGTAGCTAAACATACAAACCTGGTGCAGGTGTCAGTGACACTAAAGGAGATTCCAGGGGAAGGTAGAGCAATAATTACAGGCCTGGCAGTTTCATGGTAACAATAAGAGTCAACTAAAAAATGTCTCCTGCTTCACTTTCTCCAACTGTTCCAAGAATCTTCCTTGTAACCAACCAATTCTAATCTAAGAACAGAAGAAAGTGAATCCAGGAGATTTAGTTCAGCCCATTCAAGTTGACACATTGCAAACTTACACAGGAAACATTTAGCAAAAGACAGCTTTTGTACCCAAATATTATAGACTGGAGAGCACTTTTTTATTTTTTTTTTTTATTTTTATTTTTGAAGATTTACATCCAAATTAGTTAGCATATAGTGCAACAATGATTTCAGGAGTAGATTCCTTAGTGCCCCTTACCCATTTAGCCCATCCCCCCTCCCACACCCCTCCAGCAAACCTCAGTTTGTTCTCCATATTTATGAGTCTCTTCTGTTTTGTCCCCCTCCCTGTTTTTATATTATTTTGTTTCCCTTCCCTTATGTTCATTGGTTTGGCTCTTAAAGTCCTCATATGAGTGAAGTCATATGATCTTTGTCTTTCTCTGACAGACTAATTTCACTTAGCATAATACCCTCCAGTTCCATCCATTTAGTTGCAAATGGCAAGATTTCATTCTTTTTGATTGCCAAGTAATACTCCATTATATACATATACCACTTTTTCTTTATCCATTCGTCAATCGATGGACATTTGCGGTCTTTCCATATTTGGCTATTGTTGATAGTGCTGCTATATACATGGGGGTGCATGTGTCCCTTCAAAACAGCACACCTGTATCCCTTGGATAAATGCCTAGTAGTGCAATTGTTGGGGCGTAGGGTAGTTTTATTTTTAGTTTTTTGAGGAACCTCCATACTGTTTTCCCGAGTGGCCACACCAGCTTGCATTCCCACCAACAATGCAAAAGAGATCCTCTTTCTCCCCATCCTCGCCAACATCTGCTGTTGCCTGAGTTGTTACTGTTAGCCATTCTGACAGGTGTCAGGTGGTATCTCATTGTGGTTTTGATTTTTATTTTCCTGATGATGAGTGATGTTGAGCAATTTTTCATGTGTCGGTTGGCCATCTGGATGTCTTCTTTGGAGAAATGTCTATTCATGTCTTTTGCCCATTTCTTCACTGGATTATTTGTTTTTGGGTGTTGAGTTTGATAAGTTATTTATAGATTTTGGATACTAACGCTTTATCTGTTATGTCATTTGCAAATATCTTCTCCCATTTTGCCGGTTGCCTTTCAGTTTTGCTGATTGTTTCCATCATTCTGCAGAAGCTTTTTATTTTGATGAGATCCCAATAGTTCATTTTTGCTTTTGTTTCCCTTGCCTCCAGAGACGTGTCGAGTAAGAAGTTGCTGCAACCAAGATCAAAGAGGTTTTTGCCTGCTTTCTCCTTGAGGATTTTGATGGCATCCTGTCTTACATTGAGGTCTTTCATCCATTTTGAGTTTATTTTTGTGTATGGTGTAAGAAAGTGGTCCAGGTTCATTCTTCTGCATGTCACTTGTCAGTTTTCCCAGCACCACTTGCTGAAGAGACTGTCTTTATTCCATTGGATATTCTTTCCTGCTTTGTCAAAGATTAGTTGACCATATGTTTGTGGGTCCCTGTCTGGGTTCTGTATTCTGTTCCATTGATCTAAGTGTCTATTCTTGTGCCAGTACCACACTGTCTTGATGATTACAACTTTGTAGTACAGTTTGAAGTCTAGGATAGTGACGCCTCCTGCTTTGGTTTTCTTTTTCAAGATTGCTTTGGCTCTTCGGGGTCTTTTCTGGTTCCATACAAATTTTAGGATTATTTGTTCTAGCTCTGTGAAGCATGCTGTGTTATTTTGATAGGGATTGCATTGAATATGTAGATTGCTTTGGGTAGTATCGACATTTTAACAATATTTGTTCTTCCTATCCAGGAGCATGGAATCTTTTTCCATTTTTTTTTTTTGTGTCTTCTTCAATTTCATTCATAAGCTTTCAATAGTTTTCAGTGTATAGATTTTTCACCTCTTTGGTTAGATTTATTCCTAGGTATTTAATGGTTTTTGGTGCAACTGTAAATGGGATCTATTCCTTGATTTCTCTTTCTGTTGCTTCATTGTCGGTGTGTAGGAATGCAACCGATTTCTGTGCATTGATTTTATATCCTGCAACTTTGCTGAATTCATGAATCAATTCTAGCAGTTTTTTGGTAGAATCTTTTGGATTTTCCATATAGAGTATCATGTCATCTGGGAAGAGTGAAAGTTTGACCTCCTCCTGGCATATTGGGATGCCTTTTATTTCTTTGTGTTGACTGATTGCAGAGGCTACGACTTCCAATACTATGTTGAATAATAGTGGCGAGAGTGGACATCCCTGTCTTGTTCCTGACCTTAAGGGGAAAGCTCTTAGTTTTTCCCCATTGAGGTTGATATTACCGTTGGGTTGTTCATATATGGCTTTTATGATCTCTAGGTATGCTCCTTCTATCCCTACTTTCTTGAGGGTTTTATCAAGAAAGGATGCTCTATTTTGTCAAATGCTTTGTCTGCATCTATTGAGAGGATCATATGGTTCTTGTCCTTTCTTTTATTGATGTGATGAATCATGTTAATTGTTTTGCAGATATTGAACCAGCCCTGCATCCGAGGTATAAATCCCACTTGGTCGTGGTGAATAATTTTTTTAATGTATTGTTGGAGCGAGTTGGCTAATATCTTGTTGAGGATTTTTGCATCCATGTTCCTCAGGGAAATTGGTCTATAGTTCTCCTTTTTAGTGGGGTCTCTATCTGCTTTTGGAATCAAGGTAATGCTGGCTAACAGAAAGAGTTTGGAAGTTTTCCTTCCATTTCTATTTTTTGGAACAGTTTCAAGAGAATAGGTGTTAACTATTCCTTAAATGTTTGGTAGAATTCGCCTGGAAAGCCATCTGGCACTGGACTCTTGTTTTTTGGCAGAGTTTTGACTACTAACTCGATTTCCTTACTGGTATTGGTCTGTTCAAATTTTCTATTTCTTCCTGCTTCAGTTTTGGTAGTGTATATGCTTCTAGGAATTTGTCCATTTTTTCCAGATGGCCCATTTTATTGGCATATAATTGCCCATAATAATCTCTTATCATTGTTTTTATTTCTACTATGTTGGTTGTGATCTCTCCTCTTTTTTTCTTGATTTTATTTATTTGGGTCCTTTCCTTTTTCTTCTTGATCAAACTGTCTAGTGGTTTATTAAATTTGTTAAATCTTTTAAAGACCCAGCTTCTCGTTTGATTTATCTGTTCTACTTTTTTTTTTTTTTGGTTTTAATAGCATTAATGTCTGCTCTAATCTTTATTATTTCTTGTCTTCTGCTGTTCTTTTTTCCAGCTCCTTAAGGCATAAGGTTAGGTTGTGTATCTGAGATCTTTCTTCCTTCTTTAGGAAGGCCTGGATTGCTCTATACTTTCCTCTTATGACCACCTTTGCTGTGCCCCAGAGATTTTGAGATGTGGTGTTATCCTTTTCATTGACTTCCACATACTTTTTAATTTCCTCTTTAACTTCTTGGTTGACCCACTGATTCTTTACCTAGGATGTTCTTCAGTCTCCAAGTATTTGTTACCTTTCCAAATTTTTCCTTGTGGTTGATTTCGAGTTTCATAGCACCGTGGTCTGAAAATATGCAGAGTATGATCTATATCTTTTTGTAGTTGTTGAGGGCTGTTGTGTGTCCTAGTATGTGGTCTATTCTGGAGAAGGTTCCATGTGCACTGGAGAAGAATGTGTATTCTGCTGCTTTAGGACGAAATGTTCTGAATATATCTGTGAAGTCCATCTGGTCCAGTGTGTCATTCAAAGCCATTGTTTCCTTGTTGATTTTTTGATTAGATGATCTGTCCATTGCTGTGAGTGGGTGTTGAAGTATTCTATTATTATGGTATTACTATTGATGAGTTTCTTTATGTTTGTGGTTAATTGATTTATATATTTGGGAGCTCTCACATTTGGTGCATAAATGTTTATAATTGTTAGGTCTTCTTGGTGGTAGACCCCTTGATTATGATATAATGCCCTTCTGCATGTCTTGATACAGTCTTTATTTTAAAGTCTAAATTGTCTGATATAAGTATGGCTACTCCAGCTTTCTTTTGTTGACCATTAGCATGATAGATGGTTCTCCATCCCCTTATTTTTAATCTGAAGGTGTCTTGAGGTCTAAAGTGGGTCTCTTGTAAACAGCATATAGATGGATCTTTTTTCTTGTCCATTCTGTTACCCTATGTCTTTTGATTGGAGCATTGAGTCCATTGACATTTAGAGTGAGTACTGAAAGATACGAATTTATTGCCATTATGATGCTTGAAGAGTTGGAGTTACTGGTGGTGTTCTCTGGTCCTTTCTAATCTTTTGTTGCTTTCGGTATTTATTTATTTATTTATTTAATATTTATTTTTCATCTTTCTTCCCTCTGAGAGTCCCCCTGAAAATTTCTTGCAGGGCTGGTTTAGCGGTCACAAAACTAAAACTGGAAAACTTTTTTTTGTTTGTTTGTCTGGAAAACTTTTTATCTCTGCTTCTATTTTGAATGATAGCCTTGCTAGATAAAGAATTCTTGGCTGCATATTTTTCTGATTCAGCACACTGAATATATCCCACCGCTCCTTTCTGGCCTGCCAAGTTTCTGTGGATAGGTCTGCTCTGAACCTGATCTGTCTTCCCTTGTCGGTTAGGGACTTTTTTTCCCTTGCTGCTTTCATGATTCTCTCCTTGCATGAGCATTTTGTGAATTTGACTATGATATGCCTTGTTGATGGTCGGTTTTTGTCGAATCTAATGGGGGTTCTCTGTGCTTCCTGGATTTTGATGTCTCTGTCTTTCCCCAGGTTAGGAAAGTTTTCTGCTATGATTTGCTCACTAATCCCTTCTACCCCTATTTCTGTCTCTTCCTCTTCTGGGACCCCTGTGATTCTGATGTTGTTCCTTTTTAATGAGCCACTGATTTCTCTAATTCTTAAGCTGTGCTCTTTTCCCTTTATCTCCCTCTTTTTTTCTGCTTCATTATTCTCTCTAAGTTTGTCCTCTATATCGCTGATTCTCTGTTCTTCCTCGTCCATCCTTTCCGCTGCTGCATCCATCTGTGATTGCAGCTCAGTTATAGCATTTTTAATTTCATTCTGGCTATTTTTTACTTCTTTTATCTCTGCAGAAAGGGCTTCTAATCTATTTTCGACTCCAGCTAGTATTCTTATTATCGTGATTCTAAATTCTGGTTCAGACATCTTGCTCCTATCTGTGTTGGTTAAATCCCTGGTTGTTGTTTCTTCGTGTTCTTTCTTTGGGGTGAATTCCTTCATTTTGCCATTTTGGAGGGAGAAAAGGAATTAATGAGGTAGAAAACTTAAAATTAAAAATTGTTAAAATTTAAAAAACATTAAAATTAAAAATTAAACACACACACAACACACACACACAAAAATCGTATAGATGATGCTGGATCCTAGGTGTGTTTCAGTTTGGGTGTTGAAAGTGTTTTGACAGATTAGCGAAAAAAAACGGGGGGAGAAAAAAACAAAATTGTTTGATAATTTGAAAAATGAATACACTGAAGTAGACTAAAATGAGATGATGGTGGTAAAATAGAATGTTAAAAAATATACACAAAAGTAAAGAATATAGTAGAAAAAATTAAAGAAAAATATTTTTAATAAAAATTAAAAATAAATATGAATTTTTTCATTTTCTGTATTTAAGAAAAGAGAAAAGAAACGAAAAAGAGAAAAAAGAGAAAAAAAGAAAAAAGACACCATTTGAAATTTTGAAAAAGTGAATACACTGTAGTGGACTAAAATAAAATGATGGTAATAAAATAGAATTTGAAAAAATTGACATAAAAGCAAAAGATATAGTAATATGATTTAATAAAAATATTTTAATAGAAATTGAAAATAAAAATGAAGTTTTTCTTTCTGCATTCAAGAAAACGAAAAGAAACAAAAAAGAAAAAAGGAAAAGAAAGAAAAAAAGGAAATTGTTTGAAAATTTGAAAAAGTGAGTACACTGAAGTGGACTAAAATAAAATAATGGAAGTAATGTAGAATTTGAAAAATTTCACACAAAAATTAAAAATATAGTAATAAAAATTAAAGAAAGGTATTTTTAGTAAAAATTGAAAATAAAAATGAATTTTTCTCTTTCGGTTTTCAAGAAAAAGAAAAGAATTGTAAAAGAGAAAAAGGAAAAAGAAAAAAAAGAAAGAAAATTGAATAGATGAACCTGCTAACAGATTGAAGTAGGACTGAAATTGCTTTGTTTTCCCCTAAAAGTCACTCTATATAGCTCTTTACAGTCCATAAATTAAGCCAGTGGCGAGACTTGTCTTCTTGAAGAGTGAAGTTGGCCCAGTTGGGTGTGGCTCAGTCTAATGGCTCTGTTCTCCACCAGATGGCACTGCTAGCCTACTTGGGTGGATTGTTGTGGTGCTGGTAGGTGTGTATGCACATGTGTGTGAGTGGTGAAAATGGCGCCACCCAGCTACCCAGTCTGTTTTCCCGGATCAGCAATCGCCCACCCGTCCTCTGTCTTCACCTCTCGTCCACTCCCTGCTTTTTCACTTTGCGTGACCAGGCCCCAGGCAGTACCTCTCTCCCTAGTTTTGTCTCAGATGCGGCTGTTTTCCTCGGCTTCTTACTTCTGAAGGACTGTGGCTTTGACCCCTTCCACCCCTCTGTGGGAGGGTCTCACCAAGCAATGGCCAAATGAGCAATGCCCGAATATCAGCTGCACCCAGGAATGCCCACTGGACCTTGTTGTTGCCGGTGCCCTGAGACTGTGGCCAGGTGCCAGCCCACCCCAAAAAAATTCTCGAGATAGTGTAGCAGCAGCTTTTCAGGGATTATGGAAAATCACAACACACATCTGGCACCAGGCTTCACCCTTAACGACCTTGTTCCAACACCAGCAAATGTGGCCATTTTCTGGGATCTGCTGGGACCAGGTGGCTTCAACAGTCTCAACCATATCTCCTTCCAGCAGTGGAACCGCTCTTCCCTGTGTGGCCCAAGAACCTCCTGGATCCCACTCTGCTCCTGGGGATTCACCCTTCGCACCAGAGTACTGCCAGGTATCGAGATGCGGAGTTGCAGCCTTTGTGCTCCCCTTGTTTACAGTCTTAATTGAATGTAAACCCTCTTCTTTCTCCTTTCTCCTTTCGCCCTTTTTAGTTTAGTCCCTGTGGCTGTTGCCAATTTTCCAGTTTCTCTCCAGCTGCTTTTGGAGAGGGGTGCTTTTCCCATATTCCCCCCCAACCCCAGTCTCCGTCCTCTCTCTGCCCGCAAAAGCAGTTCCCTACCTTCTGCAGCTTCTTGCTCCCCAAGTTCAGCTCTCCACGCTGTGTACCTGCTGAATTCTGTGGTTCAGGTTGTGCAGATTGTTGTGTTAATCCTCCAATCAGTTTTCTAGGTGTGTAGGATGGTTTAGTGTGGGTCTGGCTGTATTTCATGGATGCAAGACACACAAAAAGCTTCCATGCTGTTCCACCATCTTGGCTCCTCCCTGGAAAGCACTTTTTAAATGTTTATTTATTTTGGGGGAGAAAGAAAAAAAAAAAGAAACACTAGTTGGGGACAGAGGGAGAGAGAATCCCAAGCAGGCTTCGTTTTCAGCATCCAGCCCAACTCAGGCTCAATTCCACTACCCTGAGTTTATGACCTGAGCCGAGATCAAGAGTCAGGTGCTCAACCAACTGAGTCACTTTCCAAAAGAAGTTCATTTTCCAAAAGAAAATTTTGGAATGGAGGGACTAAAAATAATAAATAATGAGAGCTCATTAGAAGTTCATGAGTTATGAACTCATGAAGTTATGAGAAGCTCATAAAGAAGCTCATTTTCCAAAAGAAAATTTTGGAATGGAGGGACTAAAAATAATAAATAATGAGAGCTCAAATGTTGTACATAATTTAACCTACAATTCTGAAATTATACTTTGGAAAATTCTCTATTTAGGTTAAGAATTTTTGACAGAGCTACTTTTTCAATTTATATAAGTTTATATTCTGCATCAGATAAAGTAAATTTCTGGAACCTACAATGTGAAAAATACAACTAATTTGAAAAGATTTGGTGTGTACAGTATTTTTGGAGGAAGATAATCTGAATAAAGACAAACAAAGCATGGCGGTTAAAAATTATATCTTTCAATATAAAACTTAGAGTGGAAAAATACCCTGATTTAAACAAAATTTGCTCTGAACAGTCAGCAACTGCAGATGAAGTAATTCTTTTTTGCAATCAAAAATAGAAAAAAGAAACAATTTAAGGTAAAAATAAATCTAACCAAAATATGCAACACAGTAACTGAACATAATTTTATGGAAAGTTATAAAAAAGGCCATATATAAAATAATATTTTTAATTAAAATATTAATGATATAGCATGAGAAATAGATGCATCTATGGAGCTAATTAAACATGACTACTAAATATTTGTGCTATGTAATTATAAGTAGAAGAATTTTTAAATTTTCTTTCAACATTTGCATGAGTTTTTTTTTTTTTAATTTTAGAGAGAGAGAAAGAACACAAACAGGGAAGAGGGGTATAGGGAGAGAGAGAATCTTACACAGGTTCCATACTGAGCATGGATAGTTGGACACTCAACCAACTGAGCCATCCAGGAACCACCGCATATGAGTTTGTTGTAAAAAATATTTTTATAGTTTATGTTTAAGATATTTAGTGATCTGCATTATAATAAAAATATTTCAATAAGTATACAGTTCACGATTACACAATTTTCATGTTTTCTACCTTCTATTTTTATTTTCAAACTTGTTCCAGTTTGGATTCACATGGTATACTGAAGTATGGTACAGATTTCATGGAGTACATGGCAAGTTAGCTCTTCTTTTAGATGTATTAGTTTGCTAGGCCTGCCATAACAAAATAACAGAGACTGAGTTGCTTAACCGACAGAAATACATTTTCTCACACTTCTGGAAGCCAGAAGTCCAAGATCAGGTTGCAGCAGGGTTTGTTTCTCTAAAGTCTCTCTCCTTGGTTTGCAGATGGCTGCTTACTTGCTACCTTTTCACATGGTTATTCCTCTGTGCACATGTACCCCTGGTGTCTCCCTGTGTGTCCAAATTCCCTCTTTTCAAATGGAACACCCGTCAGATTGGTGGCCCATTCTAACAGCCTCGTTTTAATCTCATCAATTCTTTAGGGGCCCCATTTCCAAACAAAGTTACATTCTGAGCCACTCAGGACTTCAACATATGAATTTTGAGAGAACAGAATTCAGCCCGTAACAGTAGAATAGATAAGGTTTTACCTACTGTATGGGTTATGGAGAGACAGCAGTAGAAGGATTTGAACTGAGGGAGCAGAGGTACAGAAAGAACAATGGAACGCTGAGTTGTCCATTGCAATATTTCTAAAGAAAAAGGATCACTGCAGTCACTGGAAACTTACGTTAGAGTTCTAAATTATAGAAGGCTAGGAATGTTTTGCTGAAGAACATAGAATATTTATGTATACAAATAAGAGCCAATTATGGTTTCTGCACAGGAAAGAAGAATGTTCAAATTTATGAATTAGGAAGAAGCTTTGACCTTCAGAGAATGAGAAAATTGGAAGGAGATAGAGAGATTTGTGGTAAAAGTTAAGGAAGTTTTGACATAAATTAGACAAGAGTTAATTAAGGCCTCAAGTGGAAAAATAGTCTAATGAACAGAAAGAAGAACAATGAGAGACATTTTGAAAAACTGATGTAACTTGTTGAGTATGGATATAACAGGAAAAATCAAACCTAAATCTGAGATTTTACAACTTGTTAAATTGGAGCACATGATGACTTTAATGAATAAGGGATTCAGAAACAGTTGGGGAAACATGCTTGATTCAATTTTTGGTATATTGAATTTGAGCTTTTGATTGGACACCTGAAGAAAGAATTGTATATATGAATTCATTAATATAAACAAAACTAATGGAAACAGAAACAGGAAAAAATATATACATCAATGCATGGAAAATAGTCTGTGGTGTCCTATGAAGATGGTAGATGGTTGAGAAGTAGAAGGTAATAAAAGGAGAGCTTCAATTTTCAATCTGTGTTTTATATTGTTAAATTTTCAAAACAGACATGCATCTGTTTTTATTTTTTTTAATGTTTATTTAACTTTGAAAGAGATAGAGAGACAGAGCGTGAGCGGGAGAGGGGCAGAGAGAGAGAGAGGGAGAAGGAGACAGAATCTGAAGCAGGCTCCAGGCTTTGAGCTGTGAGTGCAGAGCCCGACACGGGGCTTGAACTCACAAACCTGGAGATCATGACCTGAGCTGAAGTAGGATGCTCAACCGACTGAGCCACCCAAACACACCTAAAACAGGCATGCATTTAATAATTACATATTCTATATACTGGTGTTCTACATTAGATTTTATTAAGAAACACACAGAAAAAAGGCTCAAACTGATAAAATGCTTGGAAATATCTGATGTAGAGCAAGAAGAAAGCGTTTTTGTGAACAGAATCTTTAGAAATCCTCCACTTGAATTTGACTAAAGGAATTTGATCCACCATGGAAATGGAGAAAACCTGAGCAGAGGTCACTGCAAGGTCAGGAACATCCAAGGTCATAGAATCCAGTGTAGAAAAGAATTTCAAGGGGACAGTATGTGAGCCAAGTGGATGTAGGGAAAGCAAGTAATACTATTGTTGTGATAACTTTAATTTCCATATACTTAAATGAGTCCACCTTAATATTTCATTAACAGGGATCTATTTTTCTTCCTACAACTTTGAAAGAGAAGAAATTCTCAATGTTATTTCTATTTGAAACATTATATAAATGATACATAAGACTGCACTTGTATAAATTTTGTTGATGCTAAGGGACGTTACACTGTGTTCTTGGAAGTATTCCACACGTGTATGATGAAATTATTGATTCCCTTGAACTTATGACTAATCCTTATGGTCATCAACAAATACCAGTGTCTTAACTGGTGATTGTAGATAACTCTTAAACATGCTGATTGCAGATAACATAGTGGATCATGGCAATGCTGATTAATGGTGCTTTCCACATACTTTTAACCACAAATATTTTTCCTAAAATATCAAGATAGAAAATTTACTTGTTTTGTGAAAATACTAAAACCATAGTAGGTTATTTATAATCCACTGATTTCCAGCTGGTTTCATAATCTCTTGAGCAAGACCCTTGGTTTTGTCTCCCTTTTATGCTCATGAGGGTGGAATAGGAATGATGGACTGTCCAGAGCATTTGCTCTTACTGATATTACTCTCAGTGGCCCACATCTACATGCATATTGCACTTCAGTATGCATAGAAACACTGGGAGGATAATAATCAGCAAAGGAAAAAGAATAACAGCAGGAAAGTCTTACTTAATGTGCTATTTTACTGCCACTTGGATATAAATTTGCCCACACAGAGTTTAGCTTCAAATTTTAATGTCCTTTATTCACATTCAAAGTCAGCAGCAATGAATTTTTCTTTTTCAGTCCTGAGGCTTGCAGTGAAGGTTAAAGAACTATCATTAATAGGAAATAGAGCTGAATGTTTATTAATGCTGGACTTTGAAATAACCACTGATAACATAGTACGCAGCAGGTCTCAAGCAAACTCTGCTAACTCACAGTTCCCATTTACACTCTTACGTGGATCATGGGAATATCAGAAAAAAAAGTATTTGGAACCTTTTGGCAAGTCAGCAGGTAGAAAAACAAATATTATAAAACTGTCAGCTTTACCAATGCCTTTTTGGTATGCATTATGAAAACAATTCTATCTTACTGCACTTGTGGAAAATTTTGAAGTTTATTGGGAAAAACAAGCCTAGGTAATTCCTATGGAGTTTGGTTCACTCTTCTGGAAGAACAGAGTGCTGTATAGACCAGACATGGTCTGCCTATCTCCCTGGTCGGTCATTCATGATGTGACAATAGTTGCTGGTTTATTGAGCACC
Organism: Lynx canadensis; assembly: GCF_007474595.2. Lineage (NCBI taxonomy): Eukaryota > Metazoa > Chordata > Mammalia > Carnivora > Felidae > Lynx > Lynx canadensis. The sequence goes on from NC_044303.2 coordinate 32,043,978, forward strand.
TGATGGAGACAAAGCACATGAGGCTTTTTTTTTTAGAGCTTTTAGTTGAAACATATTTGTACAAGTAAGCAGCAAATGCAGTGTAATTCTACTGATTACACTAATGACACAGTTTATGATGAGTTCTAATTTCTTCTAAGAGGTCACTCACTGGGAAAGCTATGAGGTAGTTAAAATTATCCATCAATCCACACTTAATAGTGGATTTATTTTTTTCATTCAACATATGCACAAAGCACTGATATGCTGTTGATGAATGAGAGTGATGATAATGATAATGGCTACTTGCTTTTTGTTCTGCCTGCCATTCACCTATCTTAAGTACCAAGAATGCAATAAATGATAGGCATTGTTGAAACTTCTTATGAAGAAAATGAGGTCTTCTCACTGGGAAAACACTTTTCATCTGCAGCTTACCCAGAGTGTAAATTGATTGCCTTTATTCTTTGCTGGTTTGTTTGTTGTTTGTTTCTTTCTTTGTTTTGGTCCATCTTTAGATATGTGTGCATACAAGTATACATACATCATGAGAAATTATCCTATGGCCTACATTTTCCACCAGTGTATACAATGTTAGACCCTAGGTCTTCCAAATTTTCTAGTCTTTTTACCAAACAGCTTTTGGGCAAGTGGCTCATATCTGTGCTTTCTGGAACTTTCTTCTAGATGTAAGTTCAGTGTCTTGTCACTAACCATGGGGAAATACATGGGAAATTATAGAAAGAAATGAGTAAAGAATGAAGTTTCTGTATGCCTTTAAACCTTGAGTATGCATTATTTTCATCTGTGCTTTAACATCACTGTCTCAAACCTTTAGCCAAAGACTCTGTCCAATTATGCAGAATGGAGACTTTTGCCAGAGAACCAAATAAACCATGATAATTTATATTGACATCTTACAAAAATATTTCACTCAAACCATTCCATACAGAGTTTAATCTTATCAGTTTTATTTCTGCTCAATGCCCAAAACCAACTTGTAGTAAATTACTATTAAAAATATACACAGCACACATACCTATGAGATTTTACCTACATTGGAATATATAAACATTTGATTTGCTCTTCTTTTGTAAGGTAGCCAGGAATCACTAGGTAAAATGAAATTTTATTGTGTGTAATTTGAGAATGTATATATTCCCTTGTGCCTTAATGGTTAGCATTAAAAATGTGTCATTAATATAATTGTTGACAGAAAATTAACTCATACTTCAATATATAATGGAAAATTGGTGTTGTAATTAAAGCTACTCTTTGTTTTTTAATTATTACACAACTTGATATTCCTATAATAAGTTCTTCCTCATGCGTCCTGGATTTCCTCAGTCGTTGGAATTTTCTGAGTTAACTCATGTTGCTAGATGCTGAAGATTGTATTCTCCAGATATGACCACCCCAATATATATCCAATCCAGTATACCCTTCTTCCATTATGGTGTCTACCTATTTCTACCAAAAGGTGATGCTGTTCTCTTCACCCTACCTGAAACTGGGCACAGTAATCACCTCACTCGGTAGAATGTGATAAAAGCAATCCTGTATGACTTCTAAAGCTAAACGTTATAAAAGGTAATGTGGCTCTGCTAGTCTCTGTCTCTCTTAATGTGCACTTGCTACAGACCCAACCATTGTCTTGCAGGAAACATAAGTCATATGGAGGGTCCATAAGTGTCTACTCCCATGAATAACTCTAGCAAGTCACTCAACTGACATTTGCCTCAGCTACTGAGTATCTAAGCAATATGCTTTCAGATAACTCTAGGCCTCAGGTTTCAAGTCTCCTAAATGAGATATTAGGATTGTGGGGCAGAAAAAAAGAAATGTTTGTTGTGTACTGCCTGAAATCCTAGTCTATAGAAAATGTTAGATAATTGCTGTTAAACCAATAAGGTTAGGGTTAATGTATTATAGTGCTAAATACCTAGTATAGATTAATTCTTATTGCTACAAAGCTAAAAGTGTAGCTCTTCCACCAAGAAACAAAAAATCTAAAATTTGGATCAGTGACTTTCAGACCAAGTAACAGAAGTTGAAATGAACTTGAAGAGAATGTTAGTAGAAATCTGATGATCTTTGAAGATGCTAGAAGTATTATTATGACATGGTAGAAGGTTAAAAGAAAAAAAAAGACAACAATAGCCAAACTATGGAGAGAACCCAAATGTGCCTTGACTGATGGATAAAGAAGAGGTGGTATATATTAACAATGGACTATTACTCAGCCATCAAAAAGAAATAAATCTTGCCATTTGCAACAATGTGGATGGAGCTATAGTGTATAATGCTAAGTGAAATAAGTCAATCAGAGAAAGACAAATACCATATGACTTCACTCTATATCAAATTTAAGAAATGAAACAGATGAACATATGAGAAGGGAGGGAGGGAAAAAGGAAGGGAGGGAAACAAACCACAAAGAACTCTTAAGGATAGAGAACAAACTAAGGGTTGCTGGAGGGAGGTGGGTAGGTGGGTGATGGGTACTAAGTAGGGCTGTAGTTGTGATGAGCACTGGATGTTGTATGTAAATGATGAATCACTGAATTCTATTCCTGAAACCAGTATTGCCCTGTATGTTAACTAAGTAACATTCAAATTTTAAAAATGCACTGACTTATTCAGAAAAAAGAAAAAAATAATCTACAATAACAAAAAAAGAAGAAAATGTACCTAGTGAAGTAGATGATACAATTAAGGAGATTTCTGTTGAATATATTGGCTGTCTTCTTCTAAATGTATTTAGTGAGACATGAATCAGAGAGAGAGGTTAAAGAATGAGTGAATACACACAAAGAAGCTATGACTTTCTGTGTCTGAAAATAAATTTTCTGACTCCCAGGCTTTACAAATGATGAATGATGCTAAAATTATGAAATGGCATCTGAGCTAAACTTACATCAAAGGCATAGTTGAAAAACATAATCTAGAGATGAGCCTGATGTTGTGACTATAAAAGTCTTAGTGAAGATCTCAGAAAGTTTTAAATTGTTGTCCCAAACAAAAAACAAGTGCCTTTAAGAATTTTAATGCTGTTATTTTACAGCAACTTTGTGAGAAATCCAAGGTCCAGCAGAATATATTTCACCAGAATTTGTATATGTGGCTTTTTCTAATAGAAAAAAAAAATCTCTATGAGTTCCATAGAAAACCCACAAAATTTTTAAAAGAATTCTATTGACAGATATACAGCCAGATCAGAATCAAATGATAGCGATAGTACAAAATACAAATAGGACTTCGGAGTCCAAATTAAAAACAGAAAAAAGCTGAGAAAAATATTCATTGGCCATTTCTTACAGGAGTGGAATAATGACTTGTAAGGTAACCAAGAAACCAGAGTGTATATCAAGCAGCTGTGGAAAATCATTCCCAAGAAATAGAACTGAATCCTAAACAAGTAATCAGCAAGCGTCATGCACTGTGAATTTCATATCTTCTATGAACCAGTGACATCAGCATGCCTTCAGTTTTCTCCCTCATTTAACAGGGGTATCTGTGGCAATTATGCCATGTCTGTATAACCACTGCATATTGGATGTGGGAGTGTATTCATTTTTCTCTTAGTTTCATGGGTCTTTAGAATGCAGGGAACTGTACTTGAAGAGCTATACCCCAGGACCTGCAACAAAGAAGATTCATATGCATCTGAACCTTATTTATATGATAAGATACTGGGCTTTCAGCTGATATAATGGGATAAAACTTTGGGGTGTTGTGGGAGGGAACGAATTGGAATTATTAATATTTTTTGTGGCCCCAAAGCAAAACCACAGTAACATGATATATCCCACCCTACATAATCTTATAGTGGGATGTTGACGGACATGTGTGAAGAGGTGAAGGATTTTTGTTCCTTCCCACTGATGCCGGACAGATCTATGCAACAGCCTAAGGAATAGAATGTGGTGGAAGTGATGCTATTTGACATCTAAAGCTTAAACAAAACAAGGAATTCCTGAGTTTTCACCCTGCTTTCTCTCTCACCTGGGTCACTTATCATTGGAATCTAGCCAGCGTGTAAGGAAGCCCAGGCTATGAAGAGAGGCATGTGTAACCAACCGTTCCTGGCCAAATGTTCATCTAAGCTTCCAGCCTGGAGCCAACACAAACAACCAGATGTATGAGAGAATGAGTCTTCATTTCCTTCTGACCACGATATTCTGAGTCTTCCATCTGAGACCTTATGTTTTGAGAATATCTCTGCTCCTGTCAACTTGAAACTTTGAGAGGATAAGTGATAAATATTTAGCATTTTTTTAGACCAATAGTTTTAGGGAGGATTGTTACAGTAATACATGACTAATTTGATGCAGCACATTGGATCACCCAGAATATGTATTGTATAACTTGAGGTACTGAATGTCCAGGTATCAAGTGATTTGCTTTTATACATTTTTAGATATTGCTAAATCAAAATGCCTAGATTATATTTCAAAATAATTATTTTATAAGGAATAGTTGATTTTCTAACAAAATATACAACTGAAATATATGAGGATATGTTTGTTTCACAAAAAAGGCTTTAAATTACTACACAGGTACTGCTTTAGGTGCTTTTTAAGACTTAAAGGTGTGTGTGTGTGTGTGTGTGTGTGTGTGTGTGTTTACAAGTACAGCTTATGTTTAAGTTCAGGATGGCAAGTTTACCTCAAAGACATATGATGGTATATAACTTGTAAAGAAGGGGCTTTTCAAAAATAGGATATAGAGAGGAAGAAAGAAGGAAGGAAGGAAGGAAATGAGGGAGGGAGGGAGGGAGGAAGGAAGGAGGGAGGGAGGGAAGGAAGGATGGAGACTGATTTAAAATTGTCTACCCAAAGTATTTCCAGTTGACATGGAGGTAGGTTCCTATAAATTTGTATTTTGTAGTGTGTTACATACTTTTGTATCAATGTTCCATTACATTAAAGATCAATTACAAATCTATTACAATAAAATGACTTAGTCATTTTCCATCCAAAAATATTGACAACTATTTTCTGGTACTACACTGGTGTTTCAAAACATTAATAAAAAAAGAACATGCAGTAATTTGTTAACAAAAATTGCTTTTAGATAAGGAATATACCATATTTTTATGCATATACATCTGTTTTTCTCAAGAGGCAAATATTGGCAACCGTTTTCAAGTACCACACTGGTGGCAAGAAGCAACACGTAATAACTAAAAGCAAAAACGTTTTCTTATTGGAAACTACTTCCAGTGACTTTTGGAAGTTTTATTGGATAAAATAAAAGTATAGAAACTAGAGATCTCTTACATATTTTATGTGTAAATGTATGCATTTCATTGATTTGCTTGCTCATTTATTTTACTTGATTGCTGGGTGCTGTGTATTGTAACATAAACCATCAATTAACTCAGTAATTATGTTCTTTAATTATGTAGTAACCAAGTGAAACAATATCAAAAACTATATGAGAGTGTGTGTATATGTGTGTATATACATATACATGTAATACATATATGTATATTTCATATATACATATACACACACAAGTTTGCTAATTGGTGTTTTACATCTCTCCTCAGTTTATTTTCCTTTAGAAATTTCATTAAACATTCTATATTCTCATACACATTCAATATTTTATTACCTTAGTGGGTGCTTTTTAAATAGTGATTGAAATATTGAGATAATTTAGAGAGTCAGCATTTTCCCTAGTAGAAGACAGTAAATTTCTACTCTGGCAACACCACACCTCAATATATTAGTGTCATTTATTATAATGCATACTTAAGTTTAGTTTGATTATAAAACAATGAGAATCACAGTTTTAGACTAGAGAGACAACGAACTTTCAAGCCAGAAAACCCTAGGCTTCAAATGCCTCCTTTCTATTTATTATCAGTGAGGCTTTAGAATAAATACATAATGTTTTCAAGCCTCAGTTTTTTTCATCTGCATAACAAAAAAATAGCAAAATAATGCCAGATTTCTAAATTTCTGAGAATTAAGTGAATGCATATAAAATGTATGTCTCATAGTATACATGCAATCATTTATGGCTATTTCTATGATTGGTTAAGAGCCCATCAGCTCTGTGGGAAGGGTGATGCTGAGAGATGGAGAAACTGAGGATTCTGTAGCTGCTGATTTAAGACCTATGAAAGAGAAATTATGTAAAAGCTTTAATTAAACAGCTATAGCAGTGGAGCTACTTACTAACTGGATAATCACTAATTTTTCTTAGGTGAGGATGAAATTTGTAATGGTTTCTAAAAAAGAGGCTGCCATCTTCCAGGCATAGTATGAGGAGTTCAACCCATTATTAGTATTATGCTCGGACCTACCTCACTGGGATACTTTATAGGCTATTCTCTATTTATCCACTCATCCCTGCAACTCTCTCTACTAGGTCTACTTACGAAGAACTGTCACCAAGCCCCACAGGGCCTACAATTCATATTCTTTTTTAGGTACTCTTACTCAAGCAAATCATTGCTCACATTACAGTCTAAAGAATGCCCAGTCTCGTACCTAAGATTAAAGACAATGCTGTCATGAAGACGATTTGTTTTTTCAAATTCGCAGTTCTGTTTTCACAAGGCATTTTGGAGTTTCAGACTCATTCAGAAGAAAGGTAAGATCGTACCATTCCTCATCAGGGATTCTAAAACAGATAACTGGGTTGTTCTGACCTTGGGCAAGTAAAGTTACTGTAAGCAGTTGGGACATTTTGCTCCTACTTATCATTTCGGGGTCACCAGCTGCTATTGTGAGGGTGATGTGTTCTGGGAATTCGAGCCACAACATTTAGAGGGGCGATTGGGCAATCCAGGGATGAGCTCGAGCTGCTGCCTCAGAGGAATCATTCTTGTGTGCCACTTTTGCCAGCGGCTGAGATCTGTAATAGCAGTTGAATAAGAGAGATAATTGGAGTGGGAAAAAGGGAAGGAGAGATCTGGTAAAATAAATTACACAAAGTGTTTTATTCTGAAAGTCAAAGTTATATCCTGTGTGGAGTCCCTCCCCTCCTCCTCGCCATGCTCACTTTTCCTCCTCACAAATGATGGCACATCCCCCAGTCTCTCAAAAAGATCTTGTGCCCCAGGCATCAGGGACATGCTTGATTCCATTGTTAATAGACACAAAAGCAGAGGACAAGCCCAGGAAGAAAAAAGTTGTCATTTTACTACAGTAAGAACTCATGCAGCAAGAACATTTGTGAAAGGGATTTTAAATTGTTTACTGTATTCAGGGCATGGTTATTGTGATTTTATTGTATTTGACATTTAAAGAAAATTGTGTCCTTTTTTTAAACAATGGAAGGATAGCAGGTTTAGGTTTGCAATTATGAATTCTTGGTAAAGGTATACATATACATGTCTATATGTGGTTTGTGATGATAAACTATTAGAAATAGCCCCAAGATGTCAAAACTTTGAGTGTTGCAGTGTGTACTGCATTTTATAGTAATTATAGATTTACATGTTTAGTTGTCTGGAGATGATATGATTTTTTTAATTTTTTAATGTTTATTTATTTTTAAGAGAGAGAGAGAGAGAGAGAAAGAGAGAGAGAGAAGGTACAAGTGGGAGAGGGGCAGAGAGAGGGAGACACAGAATCAGAAACAGGCTCCAGGCTCCGAGCCATCAGCACAGAGCCCAACGTGGGGCTTGAACTCACGAACTGCAAGATCATGACCTGAGCCAAAATGGATGCTTAACTGACTAAGCCACCAAGGCGCCCCTATGATTTTAATTTTAATATGGCAAAACCTTAAAATTCCATACACACAGAGTAGTAACTAAAAAAACTATTGAATGAATAACAAATTAGCAGTTATCTTACCCACTCCTGAAAGGAAATTTGCATCTTAAAAAGGTTTGAAATGTAACAGAATGATAACCCATTAAAATACTAAAATTTCCTAAAACTATATAGATCTCTCTCTCATACACACATGCACACATGCACACACACACACATCACACATACACACCACATGCAAATGCACATCACAACATTCCTTATATTAATTTGATCTACACATAGTGCAAATATAAGACTTATAATGTAATTTAAAAGAACCAGTTACTGAGATAAAACTTTATTTTAGAGTTTTCTAATTTCTACATTTATTAGACCTCCTAATAATTCAAATTAGATATTGTAATTTTAAAAATGTGATTCTACCTAAGTACCTACCCTACTTTTCTATGATGTTTCAGGGTGGGGATAAAAATTATTTTCTCTCTTTAGTATGTTGAAACTGTTTGGTATTCTGTTTTCCTTTTCCTTTTTACTCCTTTACAAAATACTGTGAAGGTCACTGCTTCATTCAAAGTAGACACTGGTAGTATTTCAAACATTAGCTGCATAATAACATAAGAAGATTATTTCATAGTTATTTCTAGTGTCAGCATTTGTAGTTTTAATCCACTTTTTTAGTTTTGTTTCTTGTCTACTTATGCTGAATGATAATTATGCAAAAAACAAGAATTTAAACAAATTGATTTTTTATGGAAAAGATCAATCTAAATTTAAAAACAAAAGTATCATTATGAGCAATACTATAGATCTAACCATCCAGAGCTATAATATTCATAATTTTAGCAATGCTAATTTTATGAAGTGATTTACCCTATGTCCATTAACCATGCAGCTGTTCAAATTAAGACATTCAGCATGTATCTTAGTACCACTAATAAGTGGTTCTGGTAAAATAGTTAAAAGTATATGTATGAGAATAAGAATTTTTTTTCTGTTGTATTTGTTTTCAATATTCACTAACAATGAGAATGGCAAATATTGATTGTTTTCTAAATACCAGTTTCTGAGCTTAGAATTTTATATTTCTTATTCTTTTAAATCCTTATGATGTGAATGACTACTTTAAGAAATTTAGAGAGATTAAATAATCTTACAAAATCCAAGTAACCAAGTCAGGATTCAGAAGTAGGTTTGTTATCTGAATTGTGTGTGGAAATTTAATCTTCATTACTAGGGGAAAAAAAAAAGGAAACAGGCCATTAGCCAACCTAATCAGGATAGAATACAGAAAACAAACCAAAAAAAAAAAAAAAAAAGAGAGAGAGAAAAAAAAGAGAAAAATTATCAAAACTGAGTAAATAAAAATATAGTCATAGAGATTTTTGTGCAACTTTATATAAATACATTTGAAAACTTAATTAATAATGAATAATTTTCTATAAAAAGGCAACTGATAGACAATGATTCTAGCCTATAAATCTAAAAAGGATCAATAAACATTGGAGAAATAATAGCTAAATAAATCATTCATAAAAGCCATCAGGCCCAGATATTTTCAGAGGTGTATTTTGTCATACCTTTAAAATTCACATAAGTATATGCTATTCTAACTTCTCTAGAGCATAGATACAAAATGCCAAATTTTTGAATTCTTTTATATAAGTACCGATTGTATTAATCCACAAACATAAAAATATTTTACAAAGAAGAAAATGGCCTAAAATTGACCACTTAAGAAAATTGAGGTAAAATCCTAAACGAAATGTTAGCAAGCAGAATCCAGTAATATATTTAAAAATAGTACATAGTGACTGAGGTTAATTCAAAAAAACAAAGGTTGTCTAGTATTAAAATACACATTGATATAAACCATTATATTAATAGGAATTAATATAAACCATTATATTACATAGGAAAAACCTTATGTAATCATACCTTTAGTGGCAAAAAAAGGATTTGAAAAATATCAATTTTATTATTTTTTTAAATTTTTTTTAACGTTTATTTATTTTTGAGACAGAGAGAGACAGAGCATGAACGGGGGAGGGTCAGAGAGAGAGGGAGACACAGAATCTGAAACAGGCTCCAGGCTCTGAGCTGTCAGCACAGAGCCCGACGCGGGGCTCGAACTCATGGACCGCGAGATCATGACCTCAGCCGAAGTGGTACAATTAACCGACTGAGCCACCCAGGCGCCCCGGAAAATATCAATTTTAAACTATGTTTCAACATTTAATAACCATAAGAGTTTGTACATATTTTCTTATTAGGGCACACATATATTTATGGGTATGTATACACACAAACAAATGCTGGCTCTCGGGTCACTATATGTATTTAACATTATAGCTATATGTCTCATTTATATATCAGCATAAGAAAATTCCTTAAAAATAACTTCGTAAAGAGGCACCTAGGTGGCTCCGTTGGTTAAGTGACTGAACTCTTGGTTTCAGCTCAGGTCATGATCTCACCCTTCATGGGATCAAGCTCTGCATTGGGCTGGCAGCGTGAAGTCTGCTTGGGATTCTCTCTTCCTCTCTCTCTGCCTCTCCCCTGCTTGCATGTGTTCTCTCTTGCTCTCTCAAAACAAATAATTAAAAATTAAAAAATAAGTTCATAAAATTTGAAATCCAAACTACACAAATGATCTTAACTTGATATTCAGTAGTTTGGATAAGTAATAGAAAACATTATTTCCAATGCCTTCACACACTCTATGTTACAAAGGGACAAATGAACAAACAAAAGCAAGAGGAAAATCTTAACCTCATTTTAGTCATGAAGTTGGAAAGTAGTGTTGGTACTGTTAAGACTGTTATACATTTGGAGGTAGTGTTACCATTATAATCGCAATACAGTTGCATTTGTATTGTATGATAAAGGAAATAAATAATTATGTTGGTGATGTTGGAGACCTGATTTTGAAAATGGGACAAATGAGAACTAGCTGTAATGAGTAATTTTTTGTCATTCTGAATTTGAATTGGAAGTTTCAGTATGAATTCATGAAGAATTTACCTTATAAGAAATATTAATTTGTGGGACACCTGGGTAGCTCAGTCGGTTAAGTGTCTAATTTAGCCTCAGGTCATGATCTTGTGGTTCATGAGTTCAATCCCTGGGTCAGGCTCTGTGCTGACAATTTGGTGTCTGGAGCCTGCTTGGGATTTTGTGTCTCCCTCTCTGCTCCTCCCCCACTCACCCACTGTCTCTCTCTCAAAAATAAACAAACATATAAATAAATAAATAAATAAATAAATAAATAAATAAATACATAAATATCAATTTGTTAACTTCTCCTTTCTTTTTTATCTGTTTTATTCTTTCTTTTTTTTAAATTTTATTTTTTATTTTTTTAAATTTATCCAAATTATTTAGCATATAGTGCAACAATGTTTTCAGGAGTAGATTCCTTAGTGCCCCTTACCTATTTAGCCCATCCGCCCTCCCACAACCCCTCCATTAACCCTCAGTTTGCTCTCCATATTTATGAATCTCTTCTGTTTTGTCCCCCTCCCTGTTTTTATATTATTTTGTTTCCCTTCCCTTATGTTCACCTGTTTTGTCTCTTAAAGTCCTCATATGAGTGCAGTCATAGGATTTTTGTCTTTCTCTGACTAATTTCACGTAGCATAATACCCTCCAGTTCCATCCATGTAACTGCAAATGGCAAGATTTCATTCTTTTTCATTGCTGAGTAATACTCCTGTGTGTGTGTGTATATACCACATCTTCTTTATCCATTCATTCATCTATAGATGGACATTGGACATTTGGGCTATTTCTATATTTTGGCTATTGTTGATAGTGCTGCTATAAACATGGGGGTGCATGTGTCCCTTCAAAACAGCACACCTGTATTCCGTGGATAAATGCCTAGTAGTGCAATTGCTGGGTCGTAGGATAGTTCTACTTTCAGTTTTTTGAGGAACCTCCATACTGTTTTGCAGAGTGGCTGCACCAGCTTGCATTCCCACCAACAATGCAAAAGAGATCCTCTTTCTCCACATCCTCACCAACATCTGTTGTTGCCTGAGTTGTTAATGTTAGCCATTCTGACAGTTGTGAGGTGGTATCTCATTTTGGTTTTGATTTGTGTTTCCCTGATGATGAGTGATGTGGAGCATTTTTTCATGTGTTGGTTGGCCATCTGGATGTCTTCTTTGGAGAAGTGTCTATTCATGTCTTTTGCCCACTTCTTCACTGGATTATTTGTTTTTTGGGTGTTGAGTTTGGTAAGTTCTTTATAGATTTTGGATACTAACCCTTTATCTGTTATGTCATTTGCGAATATCTTCTCCCATTCTGTTGATTGCCTTTTGTTTTGCTGATTGTTTCCTTTGCTGTGCAGAAGCTTTTTATTTTGATGAGGTCCCAGTAGTTCATTTTTGCTTTTGTTTCCCTTGCCTCCAGAGACATGGTTAGTAAGAAATTGCTGCGGCCAAGATCAAAGAGGTTTTTGCCTGCTTTCTCCTTGAGAATTTTGATGGCTTCCTGTCTTATACTGAGGTCTTTTATCCTTTTTGAGTTTATTTTTGTGTATGGTGTAAGAAAGTGGTCCAGGTTCATTCTTCTGCATGTCGCTGTTCAGTTTTCCCAGCACCACTTGCTGAAGAGACTGTCTTTATTCCATTGGATATTCTTTCCTGCTTTGTCAAAGATTAGTTGACCATATGTTTGTGGGTCCCTGTCTGGGTTCTCTATTCTGTTCCATTGATCTGAGTGTCTATTCTTGTGCCAGTACCACACTGTCTTGATGATTACAACTTTGTACTACAGCTTGAAGTCTGGGATTGTAATGCCTCCTGCTTTGGTTTCTTTTTCAAGATTGCTTTGGCTCTTTGGGGTCTTTCCTGCTTCCATACAAATTTTAGGATTATTTGTTCTAGTTCTATGAAGCATGCTGGTGTTATTTTGATAGGGATTGCATTGAATATGTAGATTGCTTTGGGTAGTATCGACATTTTAACAATATTTGTTCTTCCTATCCAGGAGCATGGAATCTTTTTCCATTTTTTTTGTGTCTTCTTCAATTTCATTCATAAGCTTTCAATAGTTTTCAGCGTATAGATTTTTCACCTCTTTGGTTAGATTCTTAGGTATTTAATGGTTTTTGGTGCAGCTGTAAACGGGATCGATTCCTTGATTTCTTTTTCTGTCGCTTCATTGTCGGTGTGTAGGAATGCAACCGATTTCTGTGCATTGATTTTATATCCTGCAACTTTGCTGAATTCATGAATCAATTCTAGCAGTTTTTTGGTAGAATCTTTTGGATTTTCCATATAGAGTATCATGTCATCTGGGAAGAGTGAAAGTTTGACCTCCTCCTGGCATATTGGGATGCTTTTATTTCCTTGTGTTGACTGATTGCAGAGGCTATGACTTCCAATACTATGTTGAATAATAGTGGCGAGAGTGGACATCCCTGTCTTGTTCCTGACCTTAAGGGGAAAGCTCTTAGTTTTTCCCCATTGAGGATGATATTACCGTTGGGTTGTTCATATATGGCTTTTATGATCTTTAGGTATGCTCCTTCTATCCCTACTTTCTTGAGGGTTTTATTAAGAAAGGATGCTGTATTTTGTCAAATGCTTTCTCTGCACCTATTGAGAGGATCATATGGTTCTTGTCCTTTCTTTTATTGATGTGATCAATCACATTATTTGTTTTGTGGATATTGAACCAGCCCTGCATCCGAGGTATAAATCCCACTTGGTCGTGGTGAATAATTTTTTTAATGTATTGTTGGAGCCAGTTGGCTTATATCGTGTTGAGGATTTTTGCATCCATGTTCCTCAGGGAAATTGGTCTATAGTTCTCCTTTTTAGTGGGATCTCTGTCTGGTTTTGGAATCAAGGTAGTGCTGGCTAATAGAGTTTGGAAGTTTTCCTTCCATTTCTATTTTTTTGGAACAGTTTCAAGAGAATAGGTTTTAACTCTTCCTTAAATGTTTGGTAGAATTCGCCTGGAAAGCCATCTGGCGCTGGACTCTTGTTTTTTCGCAGATTTTTGACTACTAATTCGACTTCTTTACTGGGTATGGGTCTGTTCAAGTTTTCTATTTCTTCCTGTTTCAGTTTTGGTAGTGTATATATTTCTAGGAATTTGTCCATTTCTTCCAGATGGCCCATTTTATTGGCATGTAATTGCTCACAATATTCTCTTATTATTGTTTTTATTTCTGCTGCGGTGGTTGTGATCTCTCCTCTTTTATTATTGACTTTATTTATTTAGGTCCTTTCCTTTTTCAAACTGGCTAGTGTTTTATCAATTTTGTTAATTCTTTCAAAGAATCAGCTTCTGGTTTTGTTGATCTGTTCTACTAATTTTTTTGGTGTCTATAGAATTAATTTCTGCTCTAATCAGTATTATTTCTTGTCTTCTGCTGGTTTTGGGTTTTATTTGCTGTTCTTTTTTCCAGCTCCTTAAGGCATTAGGTTAGGTTGTGTATCTGAGATCTTTCTTTTTTCTTTAGGAAGGCCTGGATTGCTCTATACTTTCCTCTTATGACTGCCTTTGCTGCGTCCCAGAGGTTTTGGGTTGTGGTGTTATCCTTTTCATTGGCTTTCATATACCTTTTAATTTCCTCTTTAACTTCTTGGTTGGCCCATTCATTCTTTAGTAGGATGTTCTTTAGTCTCCAAGTATTTGTTACCTTTCCAATTTTTTTCTTGTGGTTGATTTCAAGTTTCATAGCGTTGTGAAAATATGCACGGTATGATCTCGATCTTTTTGTACTTACTTAGGGCTGATTTGTGTGCCATTGTATAGTCTATTCTGGAGAATGTTCCATGTGCACTGGAGAAGAATGTGTATTCTGCTTTAGGATGAAATGTTCTGAATACATCTGTGAAGTCCATCCGGTCCAGTGTGTCATTCAAAGCCATTGTTTCCTTGTTGATTTTTTGATTAGATGATCTGTCCATTGCTGTGAGTGGGTGTTGAAGTATTCTATTATTATGGTATTACTATTGATGAGTTTCTTTATGTTTGTGGTTAATTGATTTATATATTTGGGAGCTCTCACATTTGGTGCATAAATGTTTATAATTGTTAGGTCTTCTTGGTGGTAGACCCCTTGATTATGATATAATGCCCTTCTGCATGTCTTGATACAGTCTTTATTTTAAAGTCTAAATTGTCTGATATAAGTATGGCTACTCCAGCTTTCTTTTGTTGACCATTAGCATGATAGATGGTTCTCCATCCCCTTATTTTTAATCTGAAGGTGTCTTGAGGTCTAAAGTGGGTCTCTTGTAAACAGCATATAGATGGATCTTGTTTTCTTGTCCATTCTGTTACCCTATGTCTTTTGATTGGAGCATTGAGTCCATTGACGTTTAGAGTGAGTACTGAAAGATACGAATTTATTGCCATTATGATGCTTGAAGAGTTGGAGTTACTGGTGGTGTTCTCTGGTCCTTTCTAATCTTTTGGTGCTTTTGGCATTTATTTATTTGTTTGTTTGTTTGTTTAATATTTATATTTTCATCTTTTCTCCCCTCTGAGAGTCCCCCTGAAAATTTCTTGCAGGGCTGGTTTAGCGGTCACAAACTCCTTTCATTTTTGTTTGTCTGGGAAACTTTTTATCTCTGCTTCTATTTTGAATGATAGCCTTGCTAGATAAAGAATTCTTGGCTGCATATTTTTCTGATTCAGCACACTGAATATATCCCACCGCTCCTTTCTGGCCTGCCAAGTTTCTGTGGATAGGTCTGCTCTGAACCTGATCTGTCTTCCCTTGTCGGTTAGGGACTTTTTTTCCCTTGCTGCTTTCATGATTCTCTCCTTGCATGAGCATTTTGTGAATTTGACTATGATATGCCTTGTTGATGGTCGGTTTTTGTCGAATCTAATGGGGGTTCTCTGTGCTTCCTGGATTTTGATGTCTCTGTCTTTCCCCAGGTTAGGAAAGTTTTCTGCTATGATTTGCTCACTAATCCCTTCTACCCCTATTTCTGTCTCTTCCTCTTCTGGGACCCCTGTGATTCTGATGTTGTTCCTTTTTAATGAGCCACTGATTTCTCTAATTCTTAAGCTGTGCTCTTTTCCCTTTATCTCCCTCTTTTTTTCTGCTTCATTATTCTCTCTAAGTTTGTCCTCTATATCGCTGATTCTCTGTTCTTCCTCGTCCATCCTTTCCGCTGCTGCATCCATCTGTGATTGCAGCTCAGTTATAGCATTTTTAATTTCATTCTGGCTATTTTTTACTTCTTTTATCTCTGCAGAAAGGGCTTCTAATCTATTTTCGACTCCAGCTAGTATTCTTATTATCGTGATTCTAAATTCTGGTTCAGACATCTTGCTCCTATCTGTGTTGGTTAAATCCCTGGTTGTTGTTTCTTCGTGTTCTTTCTTTGGGGTGAATTCCTTCATTTTGCCATTTTGGAGGGAGAAAAGGAATTAATGAGGTAGAAAAATTTAAAGTAAAAAAATATTAAAATTAAAAATTAAAACACACACACACACACAAAATCGTATAGATGATGCTGGATCCTAGGTGTGTTTTGGTTTGGGTGTTGAAAGTCGTTTGACACATTGGAGAAATAAAAGGGAGGGGAAGTAAATCGTCTGATAATTTGAAAAAATGAATACACTGAAGTAGACTAAAATGAGATGATGGGAGTAAAATAGAATTTGAATAAATTTACACAAAATTAAAGATTATATTAGAAAAAAATTAAAGAAAAATAATTTTAATAAGAATTAAAAATAAAAATGAATTTTTTCTCTCTCTGTATTCAAGAAAAAGAAAAGAAAGATAAAAGAAAAAGGAAATCGTTTGAAAATTTGAAAAAGTGAATACACTGTAGTAGACTAAATAAGATTATGGCAGTAAAATAGAATTTGAAAAAAATTACATAAAAGCAAAAAATATAGGAAAAAATTAAAGAAAAATATTTTAATAGAAATTTATGGTAAAAATGAAGTTTTTCTCTTTCTGCATCAGAAAAATGAAAAGAAATGAACAAGAGAAAAAAAGAAAAAGGAAATCATTTGAAAATTTGAAAAATTGAATACACTGAAGTACACTAAAATAAAATGATGGAAGTAAAATAGAATTTGAAAAAAAGTTACACAAAAGTAAAAAATATAGTAAAAAAATTTAAGGAAAATTATTTTTCATAAAAATTGATAATAAAAATGATTTTTTTCCTCTTTCTGTATTCAAGGAAAAAAAAGCGAAAAAAAAAGAAAATTGAATGGATGGACCTGCAAACAGATTGAAGTAGGACTGAAATTACTTCATTTTCCTGTAGAAGTCAGACTCTGAAGTGCTTTATAATACATAAACTAAGTAGGCGGTGAGACTTGTGTTTTTGAAGAGGAGGTTGGCCCAGTTGGGCGGGGCTCAGTGTAACGGCTCTGTTCTCCACCAGATGGTGCTGCTAGCTTACTGGGTTGTAGTGTTGTGGCACTCGTAGATGCATTTGTGCATGCGTGGGAATGGTGAAAGTGATGTCACCCAGCTACTAGTCTCTAGCATCTGAACATTGTTCTACCTGATCAGTGCTCTGTCTTCAGCTTTCGTCCACTACCCGCTTTTTCACTCTCCGTGACCAGGCCCCAAGCAGTACCTCTTTCCCAAGTTTTGTCTCAGATGCGGCTGTTTTCCCCAGCCCCTTACTTCTGAAAGGCTGTGGCTTTGACCCGTTCCGCGCCTCTGCGGGATGGTCTCACTGAGCAATGGCCAAATGCCGGCTGCACCCAGGAACACTTGCTGGACCCTGCTGCTGCCGGTGCCCTGAGAGTATGGCCAGGTGCCAGCCCGCCTCAGAAAAAGTTCACGAGACAGTGTAGCAGCAGCATTTCAGGAATTATGGAAAATCACAACACACATCTGGCACCAGGCTTCACCCTTAATGACCTGATTCCTGCACCAGCGAATGTGGCCATTTTCTGGGGTCTGCTGGGATCAGTTGGCTTCAACAGTCTCTACCAAATGTCCTTCCAGCAGTGGAACCGCTTTTCCCCGTGTGTCCCGAGAACCTCCCGGACCCCACTCTGCTCCTGGGCATTCGCCCTTCCCACCAGAGCACTGCCAGGTATTGAGGTGCGGAGTTGCGACTTTGTGCTCCCCGTGTTTACAGTCTTAATGGAATTTAAACCCTCTCCTTTGTCCTTTGTCCTTTCTCCCTTTCTAGTTTTTCCCTGTGGCTGTTTCCAGTTTTCCAGTTTCTCTCCAGCTGCTTTTGGGGAGGGATGCTTTTCCTGTATTCTCTACCCCCCCCCCCGTCTCTGTGCTCACTCCATCCACAAAATCACCTCCCTTCCCGAGGCTTCTAACTCCCCAAGCTCACCTCTCTGCACCACATACCTGCTGAATTCTGTGGTTCAGTTTGTGCAGATTGTTGTGTTAATCCTCCAATCAGTTTTCTAGGTGTTCAGGATGGTTTAGTGTTGATCTGGCTGTATTTCATGGGTGAGAGATGCAAAAAAACTTCCATGCTATTCCACCATCTTGGCTCCTCTTAACTTTTCCTTTCTTATAAAAAGGACTAGATACCAGGGTTAAGCTAGTAAATATGAGCATCACTAGTGCTTGGACTGTGATCTTTGAGAAGCACTCCTCAAAGAAAGGAGTCAGGGATGCTTGAATAAAGTTCTAGTTGAATATTCCAGGCAGCACATATGGTAAGATTTGTCATGCCAAAAACTGAGGGGATTTCCAAAAATAACAAAGAATATTCCCAAAGGATTCAAGAACCAGATTGAGGAGGCTGCTTCTGCCCAAAGAGAAAACAATTTAAGCCTCGAATAATAATTTTAAAGTACTTATAAGTATAATATCAAATATATTTAACATCATAAGTTCATAATGATAATGAAGCACCAATGACAACAAATCATTGCATAAAGTTGGAGAACATAAAATAAATCTTGTTAATTTGAAAGCTAGCAAATAAAGGGATAACTCTAGCATTTAATCCCTAACTGATAAGGGAAATACCTTAGAAAGGTGGCAGACTCATCCCTAAATATGCTTAAAAAATAGCAGGTGCAAGAAGGACTCTGACCTCCCCTTTCAGGAGACAGAACTTCAGTGTGAAATGTACTCTCCTTATACCAACAAGAAAGAAACATTCTTATCACCAGAGACAGGGAGTTATCTTCAAATATTTTAGTTATTTTTCCATAATTGTCTCTTTTTTCAATTGAGTGTATAATTGCCCAGCCACTTCTTGAGTCTTCATTTGCCAATGAGGGCTTCCATCAACATATAAAAATCTGTACGCCTTTGTGCTCTTAATATCTTAGGTTTTTTTTTAATTCTCTTGCCCAGTGGAGACCCTAAGATGCTAGAAGTAAGGTGTTGCCTACCCTATAGGCTTTTTAAAGAAATTCCAGGTAATGATGAAGGAATGAAAGAATGTCATCATTTGCAACTTTTAGTGAAATAATGGATCTAGAAAAAAAAAAAGAAATTAAATGACTATTAAGATCACAAAATGGACACAATCACAAGGCAACCTATAAAGTTGTCTTGCCAGAAATTCGAACCTGAACCTATATCTGATTTATCTGATTGGCCAAATATGAATCTCATTTTAAACTTGTTAGTTTATCAAAATAAAGGAAATGAAATGTATATAAGCACATAGTAAATGACATCTAGAAATGAAATCAATAAAACTAAGACTGTAGGTAACTCTAGGGAGTAAATTATCCGGTTTCTTAAACAAGTAAGAGACAGGGAGAGAAAATTTATAGATTAAATATAGTTTAGGGACATAGCAACTGATCAAAGTTCTAAATTAAACAATATAAAATATATTAAAAATTTTTTAATATTTATTTTTGAGAGAGAGATTGAGACAGAGTACAAGCATGCGAGACACAGATAGAGAGAGGGAGACACAGAATCCAAAGCAGGCTCCAGGCTCCGAGCTGTTATCACAGAGCTGGACAAGGGGCTCAAACCTATGAACCACGAGATCATGACCTGAGCTGAAGTCAGACACTTAACAGACTGAGTCACCCAAGTGCCCCAATATAAAATATATTTTAAAACTTTATGGGTAAATTAAAAGAATTTGAATACTGGTGTGACTTTTAACTAGGTCAATATTCTTCATCTTTGGGGAGAGTGATGGCATCATGGCATATTTTCTCGATATATATCAATGTGTTTATGGATAAAATTATTTGATGTATGGAATGTGATATAACAATAAGAAGAAGGGTAGAAACTAGAAGCTGTAGGGGCGCCTAGGTGGCTCACTTCGTTGAGCGTCCGACTTGGGCTCAGGTCATGATCTCACAGCTCGTGAGTTCAAGGCCCGTGTTGGGCTATGTGCTGACAGCTCAGAGCCTGGAGTCTGCTTTGGATTCTGTGTCTACCTCTCTCTCTGCCCCTAACCCACTCACATTGTGTCTCTGTCTCTCTCAAAAATAAATAAACATTAAAAAAAGAAAAAAAATAAACTAGAAGGTGTATAGATAAAATTGCCCACAAAATGATAACTGTGTAAGCTGCATGAGCTGTACATTGGGGATCATAGCTATATTCTCTCCACTACTTTAGGCTTAGAATATTACACAATAAAAAATTAAAATATCCAGTATTAACAAGTTTGAATTCCAGTAATTCTTTAATTTACATATGTAAAAAGTATATTATTATCCCAATTAGAAGTTACTTAGAAGTCACATAATGCAATCCCTCTTTTCACAGATGAGAAAACAGGCTCGGAATCGATACAGCTTGCTTAAACCGTATGTGTGCCTTTAGATAGGGTTAAAGCAAGATTCCAATTCTTCTGGCTCTTAGGACACAAACATTTTTATATATCGGGGTACTTAGTATTTTTTAATTTCAATTTTTTATTTAAATTCTAGTTAGTTAACATATATGGTAAAATTGATTTCAGGTGTAGAATTTAGTGATTCATCACTTACGTATAACACAGGGTACTTAGAATTTAATTGTGTTGATAAAAAAGCCAAGTATCTCTATAAAGGCAATTAAAAAACAGATTTTATAAGTATGCTAGTGTATAACCAGCTTGCCATTTTTTGATATTTTTCCACTTAATATTTTATATAGGATGCTTTAAATGCACTCTTTTAGTTTCTAGAGCAAAAGAAATGGAAAAGAGCATAACAATCTGGAGTAAACACCAGTACAAAGTATTTTTTTCTGTTAATCAAGACAGCATACATTAGGAGTAGCAGGTGTTATCTTAAGACAAAAGGCTGATTAGGACTTAGTATACAGCTATTATTTGCAAAGAAACTATTCATCACCATAGAATTTAATGTATCTTAATTAAAATACATAAATAAGTGTACTCTCTTAGGTTTATATAGATTTCAGTGTTTACTAAAAGCTTCCTTATAAATCATTTTGAGCCTTACAATGACCTTTTCATATAGAAATTACTATCCCACTCCTGCTCAATGCAAATGATAAAAAGAAAAAAGTAAACGTAGCTAAAGAAAGAAGGCATGTTGTGTAGAAGAACAATAACAATGGAAGTTTGTAGGCTTCTAAAGAGACCTATCTACAGCTGGACTTGGGCAAAGTTGTGTGTGATTGTGGCCTCAAATCCAAATCAGAGATTATTACCTGTTTTCCCCTCATTCTGGCCCCAGGGGTTATAAGGATCACAGTTACCTGTGTGCATTGGTATCTAAAAAGCCCAGGAAGTGCAATTTTTACAAACTTTTTTTCTTGAGTTTTAATCTCTGATCCCTCTTGGAGACCTAAGGACATTAGATTTTCTCCTAGTTTTATTTCTGAAAGCTGAAAATTCAGGGCAAAAGCCACTGGGGCCTTCTGACCCATCCCCAGAGTGAACAGAATCCCTGTAGGTCACAGAGACCACCTGTCGGGATCTGGTCAAGAGCATGGGGAAGGAATGGAAAGTCGAGTGGAAGAGGCCTGGCGGGGAGCAGGTGGAGTCCCACTTGCTAGGACTCCTGGGGAAGTGCAAAGCGGTTTGCGCAGGTTTGGGCAGAGCTCCAGCCGGGAGCCCCAGCTTCCCTGGAGCAGGGCAGCACCAGGAAGGCAGTTTTTCTTATGCTGCTACTGCTACTCATCATCTGTGATCAGAAGACACTCTTACCAGTGGGCTAGTGGTAACAGCCCCACAATGTGTGTGACTCTCACCGACTTTAGCAAGGTTACCTCGCAAGGCGATATAATTAAGTCTCCTAATTCTCTTTGGGGCAGAAGCAAACCTAATAGACTGTATACTATTTTTCTTGTCTAAAGTTTCATTAACTTGCTGCACTGCAGGGTGTTTATCAGGCGCCAGGGATGTCTTTGAAGCATCCAGCTTGTGGGACCCCCTTGACCACCTCTGGTACCATTGTTGGAGGACCAAAAGCAGTGACTAGGGAATTGCTTCCTTATCTTTTTCTGAAAACTTGTTATATCTTTAATCTGACCCTGAGGTGAGTTCAGCCTGGGATGTGGGGGCTAAAGAGAAGGACCAAAGATCCTCTTGGAAATTGAGACATTTATATGAATAATCTGCTGGCATCCTCCAAGAATGGCCCATGGTCCCACTGAGCACTCTGCCAGGCCCATTGGCCATCTGGCAAAGGGCCCCATGGGTTCCACGACCACTTCCCAAGACACATTGGTGAAGTGCCTCAGGACCCTCAGATGCATTGCAAATAGAATGCCCTGTAGACTCCACTATCCCCTCCCAAAGGAAACCTGCAGGATCTTCAAGCTTTTTGCTCTTCCAGAATGGCATTGTGCTTAATAGGCTTTCTTGTTCACGGTGCCAATTTGTCAGAGCTCCTCTGAACTGGGAGAGACCTGAGCTGCCGAGTGTGGGAGTAGCAGATTAAAGCAACAAGACAAAAAATGAGAGTGGAAGCTTTTAGTTATTTACTACGGTGATATGAGCAAGAAGATAAGAGAGAAAGCACCAACTTCCTCTGTTCCATTCTCTCCCGTGGACCTGCACTCTGGTGGAAAGTCAGGTGGATCTGCAGAGTGTGGGTCCTCTCACTGTTGAGGGAACCCAGAACAAAAGCTGCAGCAGTCACAGGAGAATGATGACGGGGTGTCATAAAAAATACCCCCACTAAAATGCATTTTTTCTGAAGGGACGAACACTAGATTTTTTTTTTCATTTTTTGTTTTCTCTTTCAGTAAATAGACAGTGTTTCCAACCATGTGTTTACATAGAAACATTAATGACTAACATGATCTTTTTGTCCTGAGCTATTATATAATCTGAGAAATGAGCCAGAAAACTCTTAATTCACATGTAATATCTTTCCCTTCAGCCATTCTCTATATGCAAACTGAGGTCTGGCCTTAGGTAAGTTAATGACATTCTAAAGAACTGTGACTTTTTGCAAACAACTAAAGCTGAATAGAGATCTCTATTTATTTTAACACCTATTCTACTCACATCACTTTTATGTAGCCTTCCAACCAAGATGAAAATGAAAGCAGCTCTCACATCTCTGGAGAGGTGCTTTCTACGCCTTCAATCTATGTAATACATCAGAAGTGTGCAGGGCACAAATGCTAATTTTATTCGTTTTGGAGCACTTAGGTATTGTTACATTTTTTGTAGTTGTGAGAACTTTTTTAAACGTGAAATTAATAGAACTGCTCAAGAGGGAAAATATAAACCTAATGAAAATGAAATCTCAATCATAAGTTAGTCGATACATTTACTGTATGTAATTATTTTTCTGTGATTTAAGGATTTTATTAAAATCACATATATTCAGATAGAATGCTCTCCTATTTAAAGGTGCCATTGAAATCACTGACCAAATATGACTTCACAATATACTGGTAAACTGTTGTAGATTTACTTTCAAATTTTATAGAAATGTTTATCAGGGTGAATATATATATTTTAAAAAAGGCAGACACTAGTTGGTATGATTTTCAGTTTGAGTTAGACCCTACCTTTCATACTTAACAATGAATTTTCTGAAATTGTATATTTTTCCTTAAGACACTGCTTTATGCTTTTTTGCATAAATATGGCATATTACACAATTTAGTTCATGAAAAATTATTGGTCATTAGGAATTAATTGTATCAAATTTTTATGTATTTATCTAAATACCTCTTTTGAGCTGTATCCAGAGCCTCTTATCTCCATGCTAAGAGAACTGTTTTGCATTAGCTATTTTGTAATGAAAAGCAAACTGGTTTCAACTTAATGAATTTGAGTTTAGGTACAAATTTACCGCTTAGTGGTGGTGAGGATTATGTCAGTTGCATTCTCTGAAGTTTTTTAATCTTTACATAGTCATTGAGAATTAAATATAATAAATATCTTTTCTTAAATGTGTCTTGCTACAAATGTGTCTTGCCTTAAGTGAAAATTACCATGACACAAGGATCATGAGCAGGTCTAAATGCAAGTTTGAGAGCATCCCTA
Source organism: Lynx canadensis (assembly GCF_007474595.2). NCBI lineage: Eukaryota > Metazoa > Chordata > Mammalia > Carnivora > Felidae > Lynx > Lynx canadensis. Next base: position 32,068,069 of record NC_044303.2, read on the forward strand.
TTTAGCTTTTTCAGATTTCTTAAATAAAACCCAAGGCGTTTGTGGTAAGATATGGGAGAAAAGGCAGAGGAGAAGAAAAAGAGGAACAAACTGTAGTGATTTGGATTCGAAGACATGAAAGTGTTTTGTGCTTTTGCCTTTCTTGCCTTCCAAATGCCCTGAGGATGTAGGGATCAGAAATTAAATCAAAATAATGCTTGTACTGAGACTAAAGGTCTATTCCAGATTCTATCCTCACCCTTCATGTTGAGTTCCTTCCAGACAGATTCCCTGTGTCTTCATATGATGCCTTTGTGCTTCAGAGAGTGAATGAATGTGTTGTACAATCATTGGAAGCCAATCGATCCCTCCTTGCTTTTGTGGTCTACCGTGGACTAGTTTTGTGGCCTGAAATGTGCCTCTCAACAATCTGAGCCCATTTTCATCTCGGTAAAATAGGAATAATAATCCCTAACCAGAGGAGCTGCGGAGGAAATACCAGGCTAATAGTAGCCAACTTAAACATTAAAATTTTTACTTTAGTTTAAATATATCTTGACTCTCTCTTTCTGAGAACCACTTTGAAGTTGTATGTGGAATTTAAGACTGTGTGGCCTGAGTTGGTAGTCCTGGAGAAGGGTACTTGTAGTAACTCCTACCTAATTTACAAACTGCAGTCTAGTCAGACATAAAGAGGCATCTGGGTCAGTTAGCCTCATAACACTCCCTGACCTCTGATTGTTAATTAGCCGGTGCCAGGATAAAATCCCACCGAGAGCATTCAGTTTAAATCCTTTCCTTCACCTGGGAGGATGGGGTAATACCTGATATGGTGGTCCATTATTTATGGGTAGGTGATGGACAGAGATGACCCTAAGAGCATAAACTTAAGTTCTTCTGGAGCCACCTCCAGAAGGAGCCATAACACACACACACTCTCTCTCAATATATATATTAGGAGAGAGCACGTGTGTGTGTATGTGTGTATGTGTGTGTGTGTATGTTTTCCCATAGAAATTCCCTATTTCCTCATGTTTACATTTGTTTACATTCCATATTGGAAGAGCCCAAATGTCTAGTTCATTGAGAAATTGAGTGTTAACATGTTCCTGTTGGCTATTGTTTCCTAATAAGAAATAAGAAAATGTTCGCTTTACCTTTTCTTGGCCAGGAAGCCATCTCTATTTAGAAGTGTCAGCAAGGACTAGCCAGATTGGTCTCATTGCCTGTATATACTTGCTGGAGCCAGATCTTTTCAGCCAGGACTCAATATCACAGAGCAAGTTATTCCAGGGCTTTGGGATTGAGGACAAGCCTGAATGAACCTGGAACTCAAAAGCATGTAGGTTCTATCATCTGCCCCACTGAGTTTTCTCTTAATAGCTGTTTATACTTAAATAATAGCAAACAAATATGCTTACCACTTTCTTAAAACCTGGCTTTTGGGATAGGATATTCAGAGGTGAGACTGGCTATGGAGCATGTCGTAAGAAATTTACTCCCTTGACATAGAGACTCATGTCAACTGAGCTTTCCTGTTTGCCTTATTTGTCTTAAGCTCCAAATGCTGAGTCTATCATATCAAGGTGTGAGGGAGAACTGACCTACATCTAGGATTGAGTAGAAGAGAGTATCCGAACACAGTGTTCTGTGGGTTCAGTGTTTCTTCACTTACATTTTGTCATCTGTAACATTAAATATAGTCTTCATCTAATTGCTGGGATTGCTCATTAGGATGCAAGAAAAAATTTTCTTCAAAATATTTCCTTAAAAATATTAAAGAATAATTCTTCTTTAGTAAAATCTATGAATAAAAATAAGCAATTTAATGTAACAGTTTGTACCAAAAAGTTAATTTGTGAATGACTATAATATTAAAGTCATCAAAATATTTATGAAGAAATCTTTTTAAAGTGAATTTTATTATTTCAAAATCTTTGATTAAATTTGTGTCTCACTTATATAAATATCAATTTGGGAATATGCAGATATATTTCACTTCATGTAATGGGTAGATAGTGAATGTAGTCTTAAGAAAAAATGGAAATAATTTATTCTGGTTTTCTTATAGAAAATATTTATATTCTTTTTTTTTTTTTTATTAATTTTTTTTTTCAACGTTTATTTATTTTTTTTGGGACAGAGAGAGACAGAGCATGAACGGGGGAGGGGCAGAGAGAGAGGGAGACACAGAATCGGAAACAGGCTCCAGGCTCTGAGCCATCAGCCCAGAGCCCGACGCGGGGCTCGAACTCCCGGACCGCGAGATCGTGACCTGGCTGAAGTCGGACGCTTAACCGACTGCGCCACCCAGGCGCCCCGAAAATATTTATATTCTTAAACTAAACTCATGTCTTTGGGTGAGAAACCAAATTTTTCAGATGTAGTATTCTGTGTAACAGATGACTGCTCCAGGGCACTAAATAGTTGAAAGATAATTTGTGCAAATAATTTCCTTTCTTTTTGATTTTAAATAATCCCCATATGAGTCCTTAAAAATTCGGGGCGCCTGGGTGGCGCAGTCGGTTAAGCGTCCGACTTCAGCCAGGTCACGATCTCGCGGTCCGTGAGTTCGAGCCCTGCGTCAGGCTCTGGGCTGATGGCTCAGAGCCTGGAGCCTGTTTCCGATTCTGTGTCTCCCTCTCTCTCTGCCCCTCCCCCGTTCATGCTCTGTCTCTCTCTGTCCCAAAAATAAATAAACGTTGAAAAAAAAAATTAAAAAAAAAAAAACTCTTTTAGTGGAATACACCATATATATTTTATGTTTTTAAAAATATGTATCTGCATATGAATTTCTTTTAAGTAAATTTTATGTAAATAAAATCTTTATAAGTGAAACACTATGTAATGGATAAGTTTTATCTTTGTTCATTTTGATCCTCGTTCCCATTGGACAAATCATTAACGACCCATAAAACAATTTAAAACAATTAAATGTAATAGTGTATGCCTTTATTTGGATGTACTTAATGGTAAATCATTATGGTAAATCATTTTGTAATGTATGAAGATAAGAATATATTTGAATTCTATAGAAGTAATCAGTTAAACTACTTTGCAATTTCAAATTTTCATGTATATTGAGCTATATTTACATAGCTAAAATGTAGATACACATCTTTTAGAAGGGTACATCTGTATGTTAAGCAAAAGCATCATGATCACAGGAATGTTTCTCTGTGTGTGTATGTGTATGTGTGTGTGTGTGTGTTAGTTTCATAGTCAGTAAGTCAAATTCTGCCATATGGTGATCAACTCCATTTACTGAAATTATATGGATATAACTAAACATTAGCCATCATGATTATAATCAGATGAAATAATCTCCATAATTGTATTTACTGTGGCCCTGCACCTGTTTTCTATTCCAATGATTTTCCCCATCCGTGAGTCAGCTGTTATCAGAATTTCCCTATCATGCAAAACATTTATTAAATGCATGCTTGTTTTAACATTATTTTCAGGTGTGATGATGGATAGAAAGAAATCGAAGTCATCTTTCCAGTTATCAAGGAACTTTATATAATAATGCTTAACTATTATAAATGTAATCTGTAGAGTACTCTTGATATAGCTACTATAATTTAACCAATAAAATCTATGTGGAGACAGATAAATCATGAAAAATTGCACCATGACCAACTATTAAAATTCAAGAAAAAAAAATGCTTGTCCCATTTTTTGAAATCTATATGCATTGCATATAAAAAGAATTTCAGCTGGACTGAATTTCAGCTGGCTTTTAATTCAGGGCCTCATGATGTCCAAGAGCAATTGCATTGGACGGAGTTAAACAGATAAGGAAAACTATTCAAGAGTATTGAAGTAGGGGAAAGATACTGAACTCTACTCTCCTAAAAGGCAGGAAAGTTTGTGAGCACTGGGTTGAGTTGATAGGAAAGTATGGAGGGATTTGGTGTGGGGAGGTTGGTTCATGTGACAAAAGAGTCTGTGTTTGCTAACTGGTGCTTATGGAAGTTAGGCTCCTATCTTCCCACAGAGACTGGGAGATTGGGACCCTCTCTTCCCAATGACATTTCAAAAGAACAGCTCCCAGGTTCTTAAGAAAGATTGTCCTAGGTTATAAAAGATTTATATTTCAAAGGGGCAGAAAAATAATTTACAACTGCAAGCTTTCTAACTTTAATGCTCTGAGAAAGGAGTGGTGAAAGGCCTATGTCTGGCAGAGATTTATCTGAAATTTAGTCAAATTGAGGGACTTATTAATCATTAATGACATACAGAAGCCTTCTCTGTCTATAGAATGCCTGGGTGGCTAGTCAGTTAAGCATCTGACTCTTGGTTTCTGCTCAGATCATGATCTCAGGGGTTTATGAGTTCAAACCCTGCATAGGGCTCTGCACAGATAGTGCAGGGCCTGCTTGGGATTCCCTCTCTCTCCCTCTCTCTCTGCTCCCCCACCTCGTGCACTCTCTCAAAATAAATAAATAAACATAAAAAAGAAGACTTCTCCATCTACATATAATATTGATGTTGTATTATTGATATTAATTATATCTGTATATCTATCTATTATCTATCTACCTGCCTGCCTGCCTGCCTACCTACAGGAATTGAAGGAAACAACACGAAAAAAAATCAAGCAAAGAATTTACAAAAAGTCTATAGCTTACAATGGATATTTGAATTAATTATCTGCAGCATCTTTATAATTCATTAAGAAGACCAAGCTTTTCTCCAAAGATTGTGGGGAAAAAGGGAAACAAAATACAATTACTCACAAGCCTGGTTTCTTCTCCCACTCTTAAATCTTTGCACTTCAGAACTGATTATTAGGTTTAAGAAACTTCCAATCAACCCTTTTGGCTATTACCTCTTTGTGGCATATTTGGTGAGAGCTTATTCAGATTTCATAAGCTCACTTTAATGTCAATTCTTTCTAAAAAATATTGCCAAAATGCACTACAGACTATCAGATACACAGACTATCACTCTTTCTTCTGAGTGTTAGTATTGAGCACCTTGTGCATAATTTTCTTATTACACTGATTACATTGTACATGTACATAGCTGCCTCCTTCAGAATAGTGGTGCTCTAGTATTTATCCAAGCCACAGAAACCAATAAAATTCCAAACACATAACATTCAACAAATATTTGTGAAATATATAAACAGGTGAATAATCATTAACAGTTAATATGAATATCAAGTGCAATTACATATATTAAATATTTGAAAATATATTTAATTTTATACCTTCATGTGGTTATACATTTATAAAAATGTAGAAGTGGTATAATTCCAACTACTATTAATATATATATATACACACACACACACACACACACACACACACACTTCCTTATAGATTGGATCTAGAAATATAGGGAAAGCCACTAGTCTAGGGTTTTTTTTCTGATATATGAGAGAATGAAAATCAAAATAGGATCTCTGAAGAAAATAAGGCACAAGAATAAAATTCCTGTGAGATTTCTACTTGGGAAGGAAGATAACTGTTGGGACACTATTCAGTATAGCATTTCAAAAGTAAATATAGTCAATTCCACAAAATATGTATTTCATAAATACCAAAGCAGAACAATCCAATGCAGAAGAAGAGAAAGGAATCAAGACCTGAGACTGTCCTGCAATGAATATGAAGTTATTAAGTGGAATATTTCCTACCACTCAAGAGGGCACTGAGAGATTAAAATCTTGAACCAGACGTGTGTCTTTTTGACCTCTGCTGACACCAGCCTCCGCTCCAAAACTCAGTTTGAAGGGTAATATGACTCCTCCTTGCTTTCTTGTTGCTTTCTGGCAGTGCTATCCTTACTATATCTGCTAATACTAGCAGGCTGTGAAGAAAATTAACACACACAACCTCCCAAGCCTATATCATCTTCTACGAGATCTCATTTCAGAATCACGGCTACAATCTGTAAAGCACCTTTTGAGAGCCTATTAAGTTTAACTTCACCATACCTAACGCTACTATTTGCTGCTGTTTGTTGCTGTCCAGTTAGCATGCCAATTGATTCTATAATATATGATGTGCTAAATTGTTAGACCCTTGCTCTCTGTTTGAACTTCCTTTCTTTCAATCTACATTTCATGACTAGTTTCTTTCTCCTGCTTTCAACTAATCTCTTGAAATGCCTATTCTAAAGTCAGCCAACCCATTCTCTGAATGCTTCCTTCACAGTATTGCTTCAAATGAGATCTGGCCATTCCCAGAGAATATTGTTTCTTCTGTAATCATCCAGGAAAAATATTTATTTATTCAAAGCCTTCATAATTCAGGGCAAGAGTGAAGATGTTATCTTTGACACTCACTACTGCTTCCATATTACTTCTCATACCCCTAGGATATAAAAAAAAGTATTTTTAGCATCTTATCATCAATATTAGATTAATCAACCCCCATCCTTTAATTCATTGATGACTTGGGTATGGCTGACACATCAGATTCTGACATTTTTGGTATATTGGATACTCATTGATAACCCCTTGAATCCCCTGGCCTCTGGGGTTTTGACAGCTAGGATTTTCATATTCATATTTTTTAATGACTTTCTCCTCCCTTGCTCTCATTAACTCATTTCTGCAATCACAGTTATGTTTTTCTTCAGAAACAGTGTCACCAAACATAATAAATAATTTAAACATCAAACTACGCAGCCACGTTTTTTCCTCTGTACTCAAGTACTCCAAATGCAGGTTTTTCTTCTTCATTATTACACTGAAGACCATTGACATCCTCCTGTCTAAGTCTTTATTTAGTGTTTAGTCCCAGTCCCATTTAGCAAACATTTCATGATTTATCTTTTCAATTACTCCTGTGGATGATTTAATTTTATTGTATCCCTGATGTCATATCACATGCACCTGCCAAAGTTCTGACCCTGGAAGAAACAGTGAAGGATCTAAGAATCTTGTATTTGAAGAAGTCAAACTACGTGCACTTTTCTTATACTAATCATTATTTGCAGATTTATTTAAATCTTTGTAAGCCTCAATTTACTCAAACATCACATGAGAAAACTAATAGTAGATACTTCACAGAATTACTATAAAAAGGATGAAATAATCCAGTGAAGGTGTTTATCACAGCAAGTGTTTAATACTTTCAGCTAACATCATCACTATTGCTATTGATTTAGTTTTGTCTATTTTCTCTGTCCTTTTGTATGATAAAACAGAGGCAGAGTGTAAATTTATGATCATTTTAATATGGTCACAATATTTAACTGGATTTTCAACAATGATTCACAGTATTACTATATATTTTTAATTTTTGCCCTCTTAAGGAAACTATTTAGTTTTCCAGTACTCTCTACTATCGTCCAGGTCCTTACCTACCAGAAATCCTGCCTCTTTTCATTCTCATAACCTTACCTTGTATTTAAAAATATAAACATAGGCCAAAATGTAAGCACATTGCTTCTTCCCACCATTATCTCCAAATCTATAGGAATAAACACACATTTCATGGTATCACTAGCCTTGTTCCAAAATATTCTCCATTAGGCTATTAGTTGCAGGATGTCAGTGAATGTTTCTGTCTTGTCCCCTACCCTGACAGACCAACACAGTATCTGCTAACCAATAGGATTATCATCTTTTTAACAGATAAATGGCACTTTTATGTATATTATTGTTATTTTATGGATTACCATAATCTGAGAAAACAGAAAAATACAGCTTTTGCAGACTGAAATCTGTCCTTCCCAAATTCATATGTTGAAACTATAATGGTCAGTGTGACTGTATTTAGATATAGGGTCCTCAAGTAAGTAGTTAAGGTTAAATGAGGTGATAATGATGGGACCCTAATCTGATAAAATTAGGATCCTTGGAAGAAGAAGCAGAGACTTCAAAGAGCTCCCTCTCTTCCAGGCATATAAAGAGAAAAGGCCATGTGAGGACATAAGGAGGCCATCTGTAATCCAAGATGAGATCTCATCAGACACCAGCATTGCTGGTGCTTTGATCTTAAACTTCCAACTACCAGAACTGGGGAAAAAAATGTTTCTGGTTTTTTATCCAGCCTGTGGTATTTCATTTTGGCAGACTGAGCAGACCAATTTTGTTTTTTAACAAAAGCTACTATAATTTCTTTTAGAAAGTTAAAGTTTGTTTGAACTTTTTCAGTTTTCCATCACTTTATTTGATATTTGATGGCACTTAAAAAAATTATTGAAGAACCATGGGGAATTTGTATCATATTATACTTGCTTCAGAATATTGTGCTGGTAAAGGAGTCATGTGGAGAATGTATGGATTTTATATTGTTCAAATGATACTTAGTTTTAAAAGCATCTGATTTCTAATTTGTATGGGAAGGAAAGAACACAGATATAGAAAAATAGCTCTTCTTGCCTTGACATTGAACCAGAAAATCTGTGGGATATTGAGTTCAGGAAATGAGACTTGCTTTCCAATTAATTATTCTAGTACTTAAGCAACTAAATGCTGATAACTAAAAAAACAAAAACAAAACAAATGTCTGAAACCTAAAGATACTACTTGAAGACTAACATGCTCCAGGAGCAGTTGTGATTTGCGTCCCAGCATGCTGATATACAAATACAAGTAACGGAAGAAGAGGAAGATTATCAGTTGAACCTTTACTTCACAGCAAATGCTTACCCATTTGTTTTTGTGGAAACTAATGTCTTCTTACATAAATTATATCATGCCATTCTCTCCTTTCTGTGTAAAGCTCATTTCTACTAACAGTTCCCTGTATGTTATCTATTCATATGTGTTACAAAAATAGTGTTCCCCAAATTTTAAAATTAGCTATACTTTAGCTGTGTTCAACCCTGTCCCATGCTTACTTCTCATTCTGTCAATATTAAATGAAAGTGTTTTTTTTTTTTTGTTTTTTGTTTTTTGTTTTTTGTTTTTTTTTTTTGTTTTTATTTTTTTTGTTTTTTTTTTTTGAGAGAGAGAGAGAGAGAGCAGGTATGCACACGAGCGGGGGCGGGAAACAGTAAGAGGGAAAGAGAGAATATAAAGCAGACTCCACATCCAGTGCAGAGCCTGATGTGGGTCTTGATCTCACAACCATGAGATCATGACCCGAGTGGAAATCAAGAATCTGATGCATAATTGACTGAGCCACCCAGGTGCCCCTAAAAGATCTTTTTAAAAAAGATTGTAAATGAAGCATGCAGTAAACAGTATGATAACCTCCCCCGCCCCCCTCCCAAAAAAAAAAAAAAGTTAGCTCAGTGATTCTGAACTTTGGAATCACTGACATTTTGGACAGAATTATGCTTATTGTGTGTGATTGCTCCTGTGCTTAGCTGCATCCTGCTGTTCATCCACTAGTTTCCAGTGGAGTAGCTCCCCACATTTTGTTGAAAACCAAAAATAGCTTCAGATATTGCCGGATATCTGCTGGAGGACAAACATATTCTTGGTTGAGCACAACTGTGTTTACTACTTGTTGCTTTTGCTGTAAATTAGTAATTATTAAAACTCCACACACTCAAGAGGGGTCTATTCAAATTCGGGTACTATTCATTTTATTAACATAATATAACTAGGTAAAATAGTCAAGTATTTTCTTTATTGGGCACAGAGTAAAATAATCTATGTTAATGACAGCCTGGTGAGATGTAGGCACATAAACTTTAATTTTCTCCAAAGGTCAGCTTCCATTCTTGACAAATGCTAGTCTTTATTTTAAACATTGTGTTTTATGACACTAGTTCCTATCATTTGAAGTCATATCCCATCTGTAGTAGGCTATATCCAAATGTCAAGATAAAATTTTTCAATTTATTGCATATTTAGGTATTTCTGACCATAGAAATAGCCAATTGACATGCAAAAGATATATTAGTTTATTACCAAGTCTATCTGATTATTTGGGCAGCAGAAATCCCTGGGCCAGCACGATTGATATATGACATTCAGTTGCATCAAACCAACCTCGCAGGGATTCAGTTAATCGAGTGGGAGCTATTATTACTGTCAAGAAATCCACACATAGAACACGCAGAATAGTTCACTCAGTACCAGAATAAAGGAACCTTAGAATTGAAAGTTGTCTTAGTATGGGGCGCCTGGGTGGCGCAGTCAGTTAAGCGTCCGACTTCAGCCAGGTCACGATCTCGCGGTCCGGGAGTTCGAGCCCCGCATCAGGCTCTGGGCTGATGGCTCAGAGCCTGGAGCCTGTTTCCGATTCTGTGTCTCCCTCTCTCTCTGCCCCTCCCCCGTTCATGCTCTGTCTCTCTCCGAAAAATAAATAAACGTTGAAAAAAAAGAAAGTTGTCTTAGTAATTATTTGGTCCAAATTTCTCCAGTGTTGAGTTTTCCCACAGATATTAACTCAGCATTGACTTGAGTACACCCAGACATGATTTTTAAAATTCCAAGTCTTAGTGAAACCAAATATCACAAAATTAGAGATTGGAAATACTAGAATTATCTATGTTTTTCTAGGTTGTAGATTCAAGGATCTTGTTAAATCATTTTTACTGTTGAAGCATTCTCAATCATCCTAAATAATTTTGTTGATATATAAGCATGAAGACAACAATGTTGAAGTGCTTTGTATCTTTCTATTATAAAAGTATACCAGAATACTTTCAATAAGATATTTGAAAAGGCCACAATATAAACATGGATTTGTCTTACCCTAAACCTCCTCTGCAAAAGAAACCTTTTTAAAAAAGATAAATAAGTATTTTCTCTTAAAGCATATATAAGTCTGTTTTAGGTAAAAAAAAAAAAATGTCCATAAACACATTCTGAGAATGTTCAAGCATTTTTTATGTCTGTTAACAAAAGTATGCATATGAAGTTAAAACTCTGTCATTGAAGTATTTACTAATCAACCACTGATAATGTTTATAATTGTCAAAAACATTAACAAAAAATTATTCAAAGTAGTTCAGTAAATGCTTCTCTTATTTACGGATATGTTTAAAAATGAAATGAGCTTTAAAAATCATTAATACCTGTGAATTTCATGATGAAATCACCATTATGGAATTGCCCCTAAGTAATGATTTTGGAGAAGTGTGCAGGTACATGTCTATGTAAGCCCTCAAATGCTAAACAAATACTCCTAGAAAATGAAGATAAATTGTTTTGTATGTATTTTTCATCTTTGTCTTTCATCTTTATTTCTCGTTTTCTGTCTGTATTGCATTTTCTAGGCTCTCTGATATGCAACAGAAGTGGTGCTGGCTTAGGCAGCACATATGCTAACATTGGAAAGATACAGAGAAGATTAGCATGGCCCCTGGACAGGATGACACAATAGAAGTGTTGATATTGACTATCTTTGGTCTCAGAAAGAAAGCTATCAATACTTAAATATTACATATGTTTTTTGTTTTTTTCCCATTCAGATTATCAGATAAAAGAAGTCCCCTTCTATGGTGAGGTTTCTCCCCCATCAATAATAGGTGTTGGCTTATTTGTGAAGTTTTTCTCTCTTATTGATCATATGACTTTTCTTTATTGTCCTATGAATGTTGCAAATTGTATAACATAGTTAAAATGATAAGTTACTCTTTTACTTATGGGATAAGCTATTCTGTATCATATGTTATTCTTGTTACATATTATTAAATTTGACTGACCAATATTTTGTTAAAGATTATGCATCCATGTGCATGAGAGATATTCATCAGATATGTTCTGACTTGCAAAGTGCTTGTCAACTTTTGATATTAAGGTCATGTTGGCAACATAAAATTAATTATTTCTTTGCTAAAATCTGGAAAAATTTTGCAACATTGATGTTATTTCTTTCTTAAAAATATAGAACAAGTACGTGGGAAACCATCTGCACATAAGGTTTTCTCCTTTTTTTTTTAATTATAGATCTATTTTTATAAGGTATATAACAATTCAGATTTTCTATTCTTTTTTGAGTTCTACAGGAATTTGTCTATATAGCCAAAGTCACTGCCAAAAATTGTAAATACTTTTGTTATTTTTATGTCTAGAACCTTCAGTGATGATCATTTCAGTTCTTTCTGTTTTTGATCAGATTTTATAAGCATTCATCAATTTGATTAACCTTTTAGCATTGTCATTGTTCTCAACTGCATTTTATTTTCTATTTCATTGCTTTCTTCTTTTATCTTCATTGTTTTTTCCTTTATCCTCTTTTGTTTTTTTTTGATGTTTGTTTTTTTTGTTTGTTTTGTTTTGGGTTTTTTTGGAACTTATTGAGATGGAGCTTAAAAAGTGTACATTTGTTCAAAACCATGATAAGTAAAAATGCTAGTGAGTAGATTGGTCCAATCTTTCAGTTCCATAAGGGATGGGCAATTCATAAATAATAACTATTTTACTTCACAGAACTTCTGCAAATTAGAATCAGTACAGCCACTACAAGAAGTATTTTATAAGATTATTAGTTTTTCTTATCTCATTTAAGCAAACATATGAAATGAAAGCTATTTTTCATTCCATACGAAGAATGCTTTTAAAAAATCACTGCAGGGGCTCCTGGGTGGCTCAGTCAGTTAAGCATCCAACTTTGGCTCAGGTCATGATCACACAGCTCATGAGTTCAAGCCCCGCATCCGGCTTTGTGCTGACAGCTCAGAGCCTGGAACCTTCTTCAGAACCTGTCTCTGTCTCTGTGTCCCTCCCTGCTCACACACTGTCTTTCTCTCAAATATAAATAAATGTTAACAAAAATTATTTAAAAAGTCACTGCAGGTATGACTTATCCAAGTGTCCATGAGTTTTATACTGTCAATCCAGTATGCAATGCAAAACAGAAGAAATGTTAAAAGAACCTGTATGGAAAAATATCAGACATATGGATATGAGTTTGATAAACCGAGGTCTATATTACAAAAGTGTGAGTCATAGCTCAATTTAGGAAAAAAAATGCAAAAGTTTTTATAAAGGAATTATAGCTCTGTACATAATTCTTTATTGACTAGCTGATGAGATAGTGTGTAAGTGGCATGAAAGCTCTGGGTGAAAATAACTGTCTTTAAATAGAACGAAGCCATTGTGCAACTAGAAACTTTTTCCTTAAAGTTTAAACACTTTTCCTATTTGAAGGGAACATAAGAGAGAAGGAAATGTTGAACCACAACTCTCTAGAAGAAATAAAGTGCATCTCTTAATTCTTAACTTTAGTTCTTTTTAAAAAATATGTATCTATTTATAACATGTGATATATAATTTTTAAAAGTATATATATGCTTTATGCAACACACACACAAACACCGCTGTAAATGAGATACAGACTGGGAGTAATTTTTTCTGCACATTATTTTAGGAAAAGTTATCATTCTTTTCATATGATGATAGTTAATAATATAATAATAATAGTATAATAGTAATGATAGTATATTGTGAACGATAAAATTGATAAAAAATGCTGTAAGAAATCTACATATGTTGGACCACTGAAAATTAATTGCGATCTATTTTTAAAATATATTTCATACAATACTATAGGAGATAAACTGAGAGACAAACCTTTATTTAGAATAAACCATACCGTGAGAGTGATATTTGAAGACACGTCTGATTAGGAATAACATTACGTCTTTGAAAGAAACTCGTAAACCTTTTAAAGGAAAGCAAAGCAACCAGCTGCAGTCCAGTGTTGCACAGTAATATGTTCTGTATTTGTTCACTGGCTCTAACAAAGCTTGCAGTTTCCCCTTACCTTAGTGCTCTGCCTTACGTCAGTGAATACACCATTAAAATACAGATAATAATCTGCATTGTCTATCAGTTCATGAATATTTGTTTGAAATACTCCATGTATTGCTTACCTCACATACAGTCTTAGTCTCATGATTCCTTATAACAACAACCATACTGTTGTTTTACATTGTTAGTAACCTAAAATGTGTCGCTGTGCCATAAAAACTCTCTTGGCTATATATCATGATAATAATGCATAAGAATATGTGTTTTTTGTTTTTTACAAATTTCTCATTATAAAATAAATGTCATGGGGATATAACGTATATAGCATGATGAGTATAGTTAATAACACTGTATTGCATATTTAAAAGTGGCTAAAAGATAGATCTTAAAACTTATCACAAAAGGGACGCCAGGGTAGTTCAGTTGGTTAAGCGTCTGACCTTGGCTCAAGTCATGATCTCACAGTTCCTGAGTTAGTACCCTGTATGTGGCTCTCGGCTATCAGCACAGAGCCGGTTTTGGATCCTCTGTCCCCTCTCTCTCTGCCCCTCCGCCACTTGAGCTACCATTGTCTCTCTCAATAACTAAATAAATAAATAAACAAACAAACTAACTAACTAACTAAACAACTTATCACAAGAAAAAAATGTAACTATGTATGGTACCTAGGTACCATAACATAACATAAGATAACCTAGGTACATAACAACTAGTTACCTAGTTGTTACCTAGACTTATTGCGGAGCTCATTTGGCAATATCTACAAATACCAAATCATTATGCTGTATGCTTGAAAAAACAATCAACACCCTACCCAGATTCAGTGTGAGAAACCATAGAATAAATCAGTGTTTGAGCTGGGTAGGCCCTAGGAATCATCTACTAAACTCCCTGCTTTCTGAGGAACACTTCGTGCTCTAATTGACAAAGATCCAAAGATCTTTGAGTTATACCAGAAGATTGTATGTGACACAAACATAGATACCCTTCCACACACACACACCCTTCCACAATCCCACTGTACAGGAATAAAAATGATTCCTAAAGCTATATTAAAAAAACAAACAAAAAACACTTCTGTTTTAGAGTCCAAGACCAAAATTCAATGCCACATTTGTGGCTTACTAGCTTTTGAATCTTGGGCAAATTCTAATACTCTGGCGAAGTCATTTACCATTTATATCTTTTGATTTCCTTCTCTGTAAACTTAAGACTCATCATAGAATTTGTTTTATAGGACTGCTGTAAGGATCAAATGACAAAGTGTTTAACAATTATTGTAAAATCTCAATGACTTAAATTTTATGGTCTACCTTAAATGACTTTGTGTATTCAAAATGGCCCACAACATGTAACACGTGTTTCATGCACATTATTTAATAGCACTTAGTGGTGAAAACCATGAGTTATTGAGTGAGTCTGTCAGCATGGAATCCTGGTTCTTCCAGTTTCTAGCCAGTTACCTTGGGCAAATTATATAACCTTTCAGGTTATTGAAATGATTAAATTATCTGATTAAAAAAATACCTAATTGTTTATGAAACCCTTAAAACAGTGCATATACTATATAGCAATATACAATAAATATTAATGTTTAGTAATACTAGTATTATAAAATAATATTGATATTAATAATTATTATAATAACTTCAGCTTGGACACATTCACTGCTTAATCCTGGAAAGACATTTCTCTGGATTTTAAGTCTCTATCCTTGTGCTGAGTGAAAGGAAAAAGGGAAAAAGTCCCTGGTACCTTAACGCTCAAAAATTCGATCATCTACTGTATCAGCTTTAATGCACAGTACTGATATTAAGGTAACTGAATAGTGGGGGTATGACCCACTAATATATCTCAATCAATTATGACTCATGCCATATCAAATATCTTACTAAAATAAGTTAAAATAGCAAAGTTTATAAAAATGTATTTATAATTTTTCCCTGACATGAAGTCAGTCTTACTCATTTGACTTCACATAATGCTTTCTTGAGTGAAAGAGAGAAATATAGTTACAGCAATGAAAATGAAGCACGATTTATACCCATTATTGATGCAAACCATGGAATCAAGTGCCAAATGTGAGTTACAATATTTTCCACTGACTGTGATAGAAAAAAACAAAACAAACCTAAGTTGCTATCATGCTCATAGACTTTTATCCTATTCAAAAGCATGGGAAATGTCCATCCTCCTTTTTGGGTCCTGGAGAACTGCTATCTGCCTGCCCCTTCATCTCCCCAGTGCAGGCTAATTGGAGGTCCAGCCTTCGGGCAGTAGCTGGGAAAGTCAGGATATTGGATGTACAGTCTACCCCTATGAGGGAGAAACTAGGGTTGGGTGTTTTTGCTCAGTCACTCTGTACTGAGCCAGAGGGAATGGTTGCTAGGAGTATTTTTGCATCTACTAGAACCACCTCTCTGTTTTCATGTGATCCTGGGGGACTGTAGAATGCCTAGTCTTTTCAGCTCCCAGAGCTAGGTAATTTGGAACCAGTCTGTCAAGTGGTGGCCATAACAAGTGGGTGATGGATGTATGGACAAGCTCCTTCCAGAGAGAAGCTGAAGAGCTGGTTTACTTTTGGAGACAACTGAAGGAAGACAGCTGGGGTTGAGGCCACAAGCTCTATGAGGCTCCCAGAAGAATCCCAGTCAATTCTCACGTGCAGGCTGATTAGAAGCCGGAAGCTCAGACCACAGCTTGAAAAATATGTAGTCAGATCTCTTCCAGGTGTTTCTGCCTGCTGTCTCTGTACTCAGCATGAGGGACAGTTTAAAGAAGTGCTTTGTACTCATTTTAAAACTGTATTTTTGTGTAACATGGTCCTGTGGTACTTGTGGATACCAGGACCCGTTGGCTATCAGAGCAAGTTGATTTGAGGGCCCTGCCCCTTGAGTGACAGCCAAAAGCCTTGGGGTACAAGATGTGTGGAGAAGTTTCTAGGGGGTAGCCTTAGGAAAAAAAAAAAAAAAAAAACAGAGGGCCTAGACTAAACACTAGTTTGTATTGTTGGAGCCAACCTGTAGTACAATGTGGGGAAATGCCCACCAGCTCTTTCAGGCTCTCAGAAAGATGCAGGGTGTTGAGAAGCCTGACCCTCAGGCAGCAGCTGGCAAAGTATGCAGCCAAACCACTTTAAGGGAGAAACTGGGGGATGGTCTTTTGTGCCTGTTGCTCACACAGAGTCCAGGTGTATAGGCATGAAGAGTGTTCACCTGCCTGTTTAAAAAATAGCTTCTTTGTTTGCTACAGTGCTGTGGGGCTCATGAATGCAAACTCTGTTGGCTAGGTGCTTTGAGGGCCTGTCCTTCAGGTGCCAGTCATTGACGTTGGGGTGTTAAAATGTGTGAACAGGCTCCTTGAAAGGAGAGCCAGGAACTTGGTTTCATTGTCAGAGTGAGCAGGAGGGAGAGGGTGGGGTAAGGGCTCCCCGGCTTGTTAGTGCTCTGAAGAGGATCCCAGTCATTCCCTAGATTGTTATTAGGAGGCAGGAAGTTAGGCGACAGCTACAAAGAATGTTGTCAAATCCCTTCAGGGGAAAAGCTGGAAAATGGGAAGTTTTATCTGTTTGCTCTGCACTGAGCCTGGGGCAATGGTATCAGGGAGTGCTCACACACCTACTTAACAAGTGCTTTGTCTGCTCCTGTTTTGTGGGACTCATGAACACAAGTTCCCCTGACCTTCAGATTTTGACCTGTCCCTCGGGTGTTAACCTTAAAAGACAAGGTGCTAGCTTGATGCAATATCTTCCTTCCTTAGGGAGAACCCACAAGTTGAGAGGGTTCCCTCCCAGTTGTAAGGCACTGTGCAGAGGTTCGGGTTTCTGGTGAGAGTGTATCTCGCATTTCAAAGCCCTTGATGGGCTTGAAATCGCATTTCAAAGCCCTTGATGATACTTTCTCAGTTGCCCAATGTGTGCAAGTCATTCAACTAATTTTTGGATTTCTGTCAGCGGAAACTGATTCATATGTAGGTACATATTTGGTGCGTCTGTGGTAGGAGGGAAATTCAGGAGCCTCCTATGTGGGCATCTTGGTGACATCTATCCTTAACTCTTGTGAGATGTTCGGTTTAGTTACAATTGTTTTTGCTAGTGGAAATAGAAATGAGATCACCATTCAGACATAAATGTGTATGTTACCATTCTTGTGTAAATTGGTCAAGATCAGTATGAAAATAATAATTTTTAAAAAGTACCAAATAGAGCATATGTATCTAAATAGACAAGTCTTCTTTTTTGCCTTTCATTTCAAAATGAAATTTAGATAAAAAAAATGTATTTTCAGAAGCACAGCTTAAGTTATTTTTAAAAAGGATATAATGTGCATTTAAGCTGGGTAAAAGAAAATTGAAGATCCTCACATCAAAGGCAATTATAAACCTTTATTGAAGTTTAATTATAAAAGAGATCCATGTTGGATGTGTTTATCAACTCATTAAATATGTTTTAATTCTGTACTTATAAATTTAAGGAATAGATTTCCTTTTTCATGTTGGGTACTTGGGGAAATAACAAAGTAATAAGATGGTGTTTGAAGGAAAGTTCATTTAAGAAATTAAATTATCCAGTACAATAAAGTTCACACTAAGTGACATTTAAGCAACACAACACAGTACTTAAGATGGTGTGTAGTTACTGTAAATTAATTTCCACTCTGGTTATTTTGCTAATTTATCTTGTTTAGCAAAATAACAGCAATATACCAAAGAATTACTAAAACCTTTGTCATTGATTGATCGATTGACATTTTAGCTAAGTTATAGTTTTTACATCAATATATACCTGTTATGTAAGTATTGCTGTTAGACATTGTATTCCCATGGGTACTTCAAACTAATTTGGTAAATAAATAGTAGCTTCAGTCTAAAAAGAGATTTATCATTTTGCTTAGGATATATGTATTTCCATTTATTCTGTTCTTTTTCTTTATCCCAGACAAATTGTTGCAGGAGAAATTCTTGGTTTTAAGTTTCTTGTTCCATAAATATGACTCGGGATATCAGCATTCAATAGTATCTTAAATCTGTGCACTTTCTAAAACATTATAAACCTAGGAAACTAAATAAAGTGATATTAATTTTCTTAAAAAATTATAGATCTTGGTGAGCATAATAAAATCACTTTTTTTTTTTACTGATTTTGAACCAATTTTTCAACCTGAGTATATCAATCTTACCCCCTGTATATTTAGGTTTGATTTTCCCTATCATTCTCAATATCCATTTGAATAAACATTTGGAGAAATGCTTAAAAAATGATGATATTTCACATATAAGCAGGAGAAGTAGGAATAAGGTGCTGACGTATATTAGAGTATTCCACTTTTCCCCAGGAAAATGTAGAAAAAGAGGAAAATAAAAGATAAAACTCCTCAATCCACATCTTCAGCAAAATTAGGGTACTTGGACAATTAAAAACTCCAAATTACTTGAAATTGCAGTCAAAGTAACTGATAGTAGCAAGACTTGTGGATAATAAGCCACAAAGGTATAAAGGGGTAGAGACAAACACAAAGATCTAGGTTTATTAGATCTTGAAGTCAGTATCAAGCAAATGTCCATACCAAGAAAAGAGAACCCCATCCTGAGCATGAATAGCACTGAGCAGAGCTGTGACTTAACAGGACATCATGGCCGGTAGAGATGGAAAAAAAGGTTTTGTAAGGGACCAATGGTGGTAGGATGGGACATTGAGGTAGATCTTAGTAATGGAGTAGTCATTTTGGAAGCCATAGGTAGAAATGGCCAATGAGTGAATAGGTAATTCAGTACTGAATCAGGAGTGTTCCTGAAATAAGTTAAGTTTTGACAGTAGAGGAGGTGTAGCTACACAGGGAAGCCATAGTTTCATGAAGCAATCCATGTCTGTAGGAAGCCCTTAAGTTGATTAAACTGGTAAACATTCTTGTGATGGAATGATTCCTTCTGTCAATGGAATCTTGTGCTAGTAAGTGAAATAGCAAAATCCAACTTATTTAAATAACAGTAACAGCAAGATAAGCCCAATATATAACTTTAATTAAAAAAAAAAAATCAGGAATGCTTGAGTGGTTCCGTAGATGAAGCAGCTGACTCTTGGTTTTGGCTCAGGTCATGATTTCCCATCTCCTGGGTTCCAGCACTGCAATGGGCTCCGCTGATGTGTGGAACCTGCTTGGGATTCTCTCTTTCCCTCTTTCTCTGCCCCTCTCCTGCTTGTGCTCTCTCTCCCTCTCAAAATAAATAAACTTTTTTTTTTTTTTTTTTTTTTTTTTTTTTTAAATTGAGCAATGGCAACTCTGAAGGGTAACTACAAAGAATAAATAAAAGAATTCAATAATATTATATCTGGACAATAGGAGGTATTGATCAGACATCACTAGGAAAAGACATAGAAGAAAAATACATATTTTTAATGAAAAGGCAAACTCTATCCTAATAAACATAAGGTAAACAGATACCATAAAAATTTTAATACTGAGAGATTTGTCACTGGACAAAGTGAAACGAAAGTAAGAGATAGGAAGGTATCTGGAATAGACCTTTTTAGTCTCAGTACAGAGCATTATTTTGATTTAATTTCTGATCCATACATCCTCAGGGCATTTGGAAGGCAAGAAAGGCAAAAGCACAAAACACTTTCATGTCTTTGAATCCAAATCACTACAGTTTATTCTTCTTTTTCTTCTCCTCTGCCTTTCCCCACCCTGCCATATCTTACCACAAATGCCTTGGTTTTTATTTAAGAAATCTGAAAAAGCTGACTAGGCTTGCTCTCAAACTTGCATCAGAGAGAGCCCCAATTCTACTATATCTCTGCTCATTTATTTTGAGAGAGAGAGAGAGAGAGAGCATGATCAGGGGAGGGACAGAGAGAGAGGGAGAGAGAGAGGATCCCAAGCAAGCTTGTGCTGTCAGTGCAGAGCCCCATGAGGGTTGTAAACACACTATCCATGAGATCATGACCTGAGCTGAAATCAAGAATTGGTCACTTAACCAATTGGGCCACCCAGGTGCCCCGAAAATATGTTATTTCTAGACACACTACTTTTTTTCCCTAAATATACCTTCTGAATATATTTTATCTTAACACACCTTCTTTTCTGTAATTAAATAAAATTTTCTCTTTGATTTGTTTCCGATAGTGGTACACCATTAGTATATCAGCACAGAGATGGTATACCAGTATAAGACATTATCAGATATGACAGAGTGCTGATATTTTCTGGAAACAAAGAAAGGAAGCATTTCTGGATAGTTTGACTTTATTATGAGCAAGGGTAGGGACTTGCAAGGACAAAACAGTAACAGTGAAACTTATTCTACTTAATTCTCAAGGACTAATATCTTTTGCCAATCAGTCTAGAAGTAAAAAGTCAAACAAATTTTACAATATGAATTTAGCCTGGAAACTAAAGAGTAAAACAAACTTGACATTGAAAATGACCTGCATTGTGTTTAAACTTAGGACAGTGAACCTTCTTAGGACAGTGAACCCCGTGACAAATAAGCAGACCTTAAGCACAAAATGATCTTATCTTTCAAATTATAATTTTTTTTCCTAATATTATCATTGATTTGACATGCTCTTGGTGACAATATCTAATTTATTTTGAAACTCAAATGACATTAATGGAGAACATAAGAATTTGATGTTTACCAAAATGGATCATAGGTTAAAATAAAGTTGAGACACGCTTATTTGAACATACATTGGAACTTTAATTATAGAATGATTATCAAAACTTAAATGCATTAATATCTTTCTCAGTTAGCTGGCTTACCAAGAAAGACACATATGTGCTGTGCAATTGATTAGTTTATGGTGTTGAATGTATATAAATGCAAAAACAGAGGGGGAGGAGTACTGGGGTATTATCCCAAATTCTCAATGTATCATTGTGTTTTCTCATATTTATCTTTTTCAAAAAGAAGATGTTAATATTTTTTGTCTTTTCCCTCATTTACAAATGACACTATATAAGTAATCTGTCTTTCAAAATTCCAGGATTTTGTTTGACTTCCAGAATTTCCAGTATAGTGGTTGGTTGATTCAATAATCACATTAGTGGAATGTTAAATTATAAACCAAATGTACACATTTACTTACATTTTCAAATGGAGGATATTTTACAGGTATAAATGTTTTATTCTAAGGCATTTTTATATCAGGGTTTAAACAAGAACATGGGTTCATGCTGTGAAAAAAAATAGCCATAAGAAGATACAAGACAATTCAACACCTATCAATCATTTATTCCTGTCAGCAAGATAAATGGCAACTGTGAACGATGAAGAGGTGAAATAGGGCAGAAGTTTCTTTCTCCCTAACCAGGCTACCATGCACTTCCAGCTGATTCATCCAGTGGTGACATGTTCCTTCAGTTAGAGAAAGTCTCCCCATCTGTGCAAAGGGTTGGAGCTGCTCATAGGAGGTGACAGTTCCCAAACCAGTCCATTTCACTAGGAGAGATTCAGAGACCTAAATCTTCAACACTAGCAGGAAGCCGGAGTATTTTGAGTGAACTTCACTTCTTTTTTTTTTTTTTTTTTTTGATTCATAGTTGCTTTGGCCCTTTCTAATTGGTTTACCCAAAATTATATACCACACTACATCATTCATTTTATAAGTTGTTAACTACTTTCACTATTTTAATTAATGGATTTCTGGTCTTTCCAGTACTTTCTAAAATGTTTATAATTTCAGAGTATAGAAGGTAATTATCCTTTGGGCCACCTGCTCATGTTTGCACCAAAAATTCTTATAAGTGGCTCTTTTTATCTATCTAGGTGTCTACTGATCTTTTTAGTAGTACCATCTTCACTTCAAGCCCTCCACCAATTTCACTGTAGTAAATCAAGTAAGAGGCAGCTGGAAGGTCTTGCATACAGGGTTGTTTGAGGTGGCCCTGAACCTACACACATCACTTTGATCAATGTCCTTGGGCCAAACTAGGTGCAGATCCTTGCCTCAATGTAAGAGGGCTAAGAAATTCAGTTTTCTCTGACTGGAAGGGAAGCAAAAGTAGATCACATACAATGATATTTGCAATCATGGCTTCCTGATACAAATTTCAAAATCTTAAAATACAAGGATATTTGCATTACAAAATTTTATGATTACAAAGGGAAGCCATTTAAAATTACATTTGGGCATGGTAGGCAATGCTATTATTGATTATACTGATCTTATCTAAGCACATTACATAAAATATATGCAATCAAACATATTAAACCATATTGATGAACATAAAAATAATTTAAGCATATTATATCATGTATTATATACTTAATTTTAGTATACTTAATTATAAAGAGGGCACTTGTGATGGCACGGGGTGTTGTATGTAAGTGATAAATCACTGAATTCTATTCCAGAAACCAATATTGCACTGTATGTTAATTAAAATTTAAAAATTGTTTAAAAAAGCAAACCTAAAATCGAACAGAAACAGATTAAAGTATCTATCAAATATACAACATAACTTTCAGGAATAATGATTATTCCAGGTTGCTTTTGAATACTTTGAATAAATATTTGAAATTACTTTGACTCTATACCCTTAGTAGGGTATATGCTGAGGACAAAAGATCTACAAGTAATCTTAAACTTCACTACACACTGTACTTAATGTTAGTTTTAATAATGTTATTATATTTTGAAATTACGTATTGTAGGATAAAGCAAGTAAATGTCTTTATGTTTTATCAGATGAAGGTTTTTAATGTGCATGAAAAGAAATACAAACAGAATAAGAAAAATTCCTACAATATTAAACTTGAATTAGAGATGTCAAAAAATCATAATTATTTAAATCCATGTTTTAAAAAGTGTCCATATAGAGATTACAAAATGTGAATAAATGAGTGTGATTGTTAACAAAAATATTCTGACACAAACTATGGTGAGTAAAAGAAATACTGATTTCTGGTTCATTGAATTATTAGTAAAACTAATATTTACTTTTTTTCATTTCACAAAGTAAGGTATGTACAGCAAATCTCTGAATGTTCAGATATTAATAGAAAATGAGGGAAGAATACAGTATAGGTCAGTTTCTACAATGACATTGATATGATCAATTGAAGATACAGCATTAAGCTACATACTTGTGGTTCTCCACAAATTTGATATGAAAAGACCAGAATTCCTCCCTGGAGAAGAAATTTCAGGACGATATGTAGAAAATCGTCAAAGAAAACCCACCACATAAGGAAACAAGTTAGCAGAGAATGACCTTCAACAATGTGGATTTTAGCATTAACAAAGACAGTTTATTTTAAGAAGTGTTTGAAAAAAATGAAGCACTGTTGACGAAATCTGCTTGAAAATGAATGATTTTTCACACATCAACCTACAGCAAATAATATGTATTATAAAACAGTTAAATTTCTTTGAATCAGGAACTGGAAAAACATCAGTGATTATCATTTCTTTTCAATTTTAATTTTCATTTTTCTTTTACTAATTATCTCAGCCAGTGAAGATAAACAATATAAAATAAATTGTAAACATTTAAAACTGTATTCACAAATAATGTAATTTATACCCAACAAAAAATCCAACAATTAGCTAGAAAAGTTTTACCAGAATTAATGAGACAAGGAAGTAGCTGGAAGATACAAATACATTGTAAAAAAATTGTTATATTTTTATCTGCAAGGAACAAAAATTAGCAAGTAGAATTTTTAAATGCTATTGATAAAATATGAAGTATCAAAATGAGAGCTATATCATGTTTACAGATTAAAAGAGTCAATAATATAAAGGTGACATTACTTCCCTAAATTAAGTCCATATGTTCAAATATATTCTAAAATACTCATGATATTTTTTTTAACAGGACATAACTAGCTAATTCTAAATATATTTGGAACTGATTAAGACTAAGAATAGGCAATATGTTCTTAGAGGGAAAATGAATGCATTTGAAAGATTTTCTCCACCAGATATCAAGACCTAGAAAACTGGTGTTTAAAACAATCAGATGCTGGTATCAGGCTAGAGAAGGACTGATGGGACAAAGTGAAGAGCCTACAAACAGATCTATGCATTTCTAGAGACAAATTTTGAAAGAGGCAGTTTGCAGATTAGAAGGCAAAGGACAGACTTTGCAATAAACCCTGCTAGGATATTTGGGTAGTAAAGAAATTTTACAAAGTGGGAATTCTACTTCACCATATGTGAAATCCAATTCCAAAAGGAATAAACACCTACATACAAAAGGAAATCTATCAATATTTTAGAAGAGAGAAAAGCATACTGTCACAGTAAAAATTATGTTAAAACAGAATACTGAAATTATAAACACTAAGAAAGTTAACACTTTTGACTGCCTTAAAATTAAGAATTTTTGTTTACCAAAATTAACATTGAAAAAAATGAGAGAAAAATATTTTCAATTCTTACAATCAAAAAAAGACAAGTATCAAGAGTATATTAAGAATTCCTACAAATTGGGGCGCCTGGGTGGCGCAGTCGGTTAAGCGTCCGACTTCAGCCAGGTCACGATCTCGCGGTCCGTGAGTTCGAGCCCCGCGTCGGGCTCTGGGCTGATGGCTCAGAGCCTGGAGCCTGCTTCCGATTCTGTGTCTCCCTCTCTCTCTGCCCCTCCCCCGTTCATGCTCTGTCTCTCTCTGTCCCAAAAATAAATAAACGTTGAAAAAAAAATTAAAAAAAAAAAAAAAAAAAAAAAGAATTCCTACAAATTAATAAGAATAGAACAAACAAACCAAGAAAGATATCAGTAAAATATTTTTATACTTCAAAATGGAAAATATAAATAGACAATATGTTAAAAGGTACTTCGTATTATTAAACATACAATGGAAATTTCAACCATGAAGAGATTTTCTTAGATTCACATCAGTATGGCAGATACATGAAAACTGGATAATATTAAATATTAGAGATCATGTGGAACACAGGTAAAATTCATACATTTTTAGGAGTGTAAATGCCACAGGTGATGTGGAAAACAAGTTGTCCTTACCTAGAAAAGTTGAAATATCTTCCAGCGCTTAGAAACTCATGTACAAGAACACCGGAATCCATGCACAATAATAATTACACAAACCTTGCATGAGAAATCCCAGACTGGAAACAAACTAGATGCTCATCTAGTATAAACTACAAAATAAACTAATAACTTGAGATATATTCTGTAAAGGGTTAGTACAGAAAAACACTAAGCACAGAAATAGGATCATATACAATGTGGTTTGATCTCACAAACTAATGAGTGAAAGAAGCAAATTTAAGAGAATACTTACGCTACAATTCCAGTCATCAAAAACTCAAAGGACAGGAAAAATAAACTGTATTATTTAGGAATGTATACACATGTAATAGAATGGAAAAACAAAGCATGAGTAAAACGAAAGTCAAAAAATAGTCCTTGCCTCTAGAGGGAAAATAGAATGATTATTGAGGGACATTTAAGAGGCTTCTGTATACACACAATGTTCGTCTGCTAGATTTGAGTATAGTAAATGCCTTATCTTTTAAATGGTACATATGTGGTTTATGTGCCTTTTTAGCCTACAGATTATTTCATAATAAAGAATAAACCACATCCTTGAAAAGATTGTTGTGATGCTGAGAATCAGATGTGCTAATACCCATGACAATTCCCTTACTTTAGTGATTGAAGTATTTTAAGAAAAAAAACAAAAACAAAAACTATAAAATTTTTGTTGTTCTCAGTAATAGAAGTGAGCTCTGCAGTTGATTACACTTTGAGAAATTGAGTTGTTAAAGCATCCACACATACAGAAGATAAAATGTGAATCAGAAGTTTTAGACTATATTTTATAAGCATTTAAGTCATCTCTTTACCTATGCTTTCAACAATTATTATTATCTCCTAAGTGCGAGGCATCTTTCTTAGTGAGGTATGGACAGGTAGACAGCAGTGCCTGTGTTCAATCAGGATCTCAGTTCTTAGGGAGCTTATATTCCACTGCAGGAAGTGTGATTTTAAATAAGTAAATCAACATTTAGAAAAGATAATTTGATGAGTACTATGGAAGAAATAAAACTGAAGTATGAGATAAAAAGTAACTGAAGCACTGTTATAAGTCAAATGTAGGGAACAGCCTAACAGATACATGGGGAAGTGATGATATTTAAACAGATTCTGAATGTGGAAGTTATTTTAACAGCATTAACATAGGATTAGCACCACCAGATGTCAAAATCTTTTATAAATTATAATATTTAATATAATACTGGTCCAAGGCTAGATAGAGAGATCAATGAAAAAGAGTAGAGAACTTAGAAACAGTCACTTACTTAATAAATGTATGAGTTTTTTTACAGATTGTAATAGGAATGATAAAATGTCCAATAAATGGTACCAAGATATTTGGATAATAAATACATACAAATACAATCGGGCCTCTTTTCATAAAATATACCAAATTTAATTTACCTGCTTGTAAATTTGCTCTTCAAGGGCATATATCTTTCTTTCTCTGTCCACTGACAGACTTTAAGTGCCCCAAACAGTACCAGCCTTATGTTAGGCACTCAATAAATGTTTGTAAAGCAAATGAGAGTAACTAGAAAACATTCTTTTGAAATAGTATCCCTTTAATTCAACAATCACATTTCTAAAAGTTTGTTTCAGAAATAAACTTGCCTCAGAGGGATTCAATATAGCTACAAAATAAATGCTTATAATGCTAAAATTATAAACACCATATTTGTTCATCATCGGATATAGTTTAATTAATTCTGACAAATATATATTATAAAATATTCTTCAACTATTAAAAGCCATTTAAATCTGCATTAATTTATCTGAAAAACTATCTATTATATACTATTAAAATAAAAGTCTAATTTTGTAACATTATATTTTCTAAGTACACTTATTAAAAACCACGTTTTCTTTCATTCTCTTTTATTTTTTTTTTATTTTATTTTTTTTAATTTTCTTTTTTCAACGTTTTTTATTTATTTTTGGGACAGAGAGAGACAGAGCATGAATGGGGGAGGGGCAGAGAGAGAGGGAGACACAGAATCGGAAACAGGCTCCAGGATCTGAGCCATCAGCCCAGAGCCTGACGGGGGGCTCGAACTCACGGACCGCGAGATCGTGACCTGGCTAAAGTTGGACGCTTAACCGACTGTGCCACCCAGGCGCCCCTTTCATTCTCTTTTAGTGATCATACATTAATGCACATGAAAGCATCTGAAAAAATACACTAAATATTCATATTGATTACCATGATTGTCACCATGGAGTGGGGTTTCTAAATGCTTAATAATTTACTAATTGGTCAAATTATTATATATAGTTGGAATACTTTAAAAACTAAGTATTAGTTTTATACATATGGTACTAGAGATATTTTAAAAGTCAGTAATGTATATGGTTTTTTAGAAAAAATAGATTAAGTAATGGAAGTGAATTTCTCACATGGGATTTGATATTCTCATGGTATTAAAAAACAAATACACAATTCTTATTAGAATGTCTATATTTTCTTATCTTGTTTTAATTCCTTTTCTCTTTGATCAAATTAAATATAATCTTCAGATTATGAGTCAGAGGGATTTGAAACAAATATATTTATTTTTGTAAAAATTTTTCAGAAAACTTACAATAAACTCTTACAGAATTTCTTTAGTATAGCAGTGCATTTAACTGTAGCTCTTGTTATAAGAAAACAAGTTGTTACAAGAAATAATATAGTGGATTCTTAGTATAGTTTTGGAGCTAAAAATATTCAATAGAAGTTTTACTTTTCAAGCACAGATTATTCATAATCTTGAAGTATTTTTACTTTTAAAATATTGTCTTGGGTCATTCTATATGAGAATAGCTCTGCTTGAGCTTATAGGCATGTACATAAATAGCATTAATTTGTCTTTATTGGAGGTTTTTCATCTAAGATAAATTTAATCATACCTTGGGTGACTGTTCATTTGGAGGTGGAAATAAGGAAGAAGAAAGTCCACTAGGTAGTGTTGTTTTTGTAAGTATTGCAAAATATGTGTTTGTTTATAAGTGGTCAGAGTTATAGTTCTAACAACAGGAAGTTTAATGTAATGAGTAGAAAATTCCTTTAGACTTCCGTCTTCTCTTCCTTTGTCCCTTCCCCATCTGCTGTTCTGTTCCTTTGCTTTCTTTCTGCCTTTCTTCAATCTGGAATATAACTATTATCATATACATTAAATAAATGTAAGCACTATAATCATTTTAGCACCTACATATCAATGCTTAAGCCATTCTTGTGAAAATTAATTGTAGATGGGAGTTTATTATTGGGAACCCAAATGCACTTATGCAAGTACACCTGAATTTCATACCACATCTTAATATATGTATAGTGTCAGGAAATGTACTTCAGCCATAGTCATTGTATATTTTATTGTAGATAAGAAGGTAATACTTTCCTGCATGGTGTCATATCAATAGCTCCTGAAAAACTAATAAACAAACCTAGTTTCATCTGAGTGCCCTTGAGTATTGTTGAATTGGAAAGATCACATGATTTACTGAAAGATACGCTAGGATGTTCTTGATTATTTCTGACAGTTGGTGTTGAGACTTTACACAACCAACTTTGATTTTATTGCTCTCGTCAGTTTCTGACTAACGGTCAAGGTAATCCTACCATTTCCCTCAGCTTGAGCAGACTTTAGGTACGGTTCTGCATCTGTGTCTTGTCTTTCTCTTCCTTAGAGTACTTACTTTAGACTAATGCCAATGTAAATTCTTTCTCTGCCACTTTGAAAGATATGCACATCTTTTAAAAAGCTTCTTGCCAGTCTTATAACCCCAGCATGCTTTCTCAATGACCTGGGAGCCCTCCCTCTGAAATATAACCATCAAAGAAGATAATGGTCTATCTCTCAGTGTGTGTAGGAGGGTAGGAACCTAAATTCAGTGGGTGCTTTGCTCTAAGTTGTAAAACTACCCCTGTCATGAATGTAAGAGAAAGTTTATTTTTCCTCTGAATAAGCCAGTTAGCAAACAAATGGTCTACTACCCCTACCCCAGCTCTTCAAATCTCTCCCACCCTTTGTTTCAGCAGAGGTGAGTTTGGAATCAGTTCCGGTCTAATTTCCTCTATTCCCCTTTGACTCTTTCACTCTGGTGCAACTTTAACTTAGATACTAACTTACCAAAACGTATATTATATATTTTAAACAGGAGATGAGAGAAATGTAAATTATATAATAATAAAATATAGTATTGCTAAATGCAATTACAAAAACAGCTTCATTTTGGGTTGACCCCGGAGGCACAGGTGGGATGGAGAGGGAATGTGTACCTTCTTTTGAGGATGAGGAGGTGTTAGAATCTTCATAAAACCAACAGGATGATGAAGCATTTTCGTTTTTGGTTTTATTTCCAGAGATATTTTTATATTTCATGTAACATTAATTCATATGTTAAGAGATACATTTTCTAAATCCCCGAGAGCAAGAGCAATAATACTTCGTACTGAAGAGTCATCTGTCAGGAGTGCTGGGGGTGAAAGAGGTAAGATTCATGTCTGTGTCACAGAGCTATTGAGGGCCAACTTTTGCCAAATGGAAGACTTGAATAAAAAGATGGAACTGGGTAGCATCACAGGCAAACTGTTCTTTCTGTACATTCAAAAACGCCTCCTTTGTGTGGATCAGGCATTTCAAACATAAATTCAAAAAATATATAAAAATACATAACCTTACAAATATTACATAATTATTCACTGTAAATACCCCATCTAACCTCTATGGGGAGGGGGGGAGGGATGAGGAGGATGTGGCTTAATAAAATGTAATATAAAATTTCCAAAAGATTCTAAAAAAGTGAATTTTAAATTAAATTAAGAAAAAATATTTATAAAGGCAGAAATAATACATGGCAATTAAAATTAATTTAATGACAATAATTAAAATTTTTGACAAAAATAGAGCATAAAATAATATAATAAAGTGTAAATATATCAATAAAATAACAAATGTAAATCAAATAAGTTAACAAGTAAAATAATAGAAGTTGACTGTCAAATTTGATTTTTTTTAAAAATCTGGGGCGCCTGGGTGGCGCAGTCGGTTAAGCGTCCGACTTCAGCCAGGTCACGATCTCGCGGTCCGTGAGTTCGAGCCCCGCGTCAGGCTCTGGGCTGACGGCTCGGAGCCTGGAGCCTGTTTCTGATTCTGTGTCTCCCTCTCTCTCTGCCCCCTCCCGTTCATGCTCTGTCTCTCTCTGTCCCAAAAATAAATAAACGTTGAAAAAAATTTAAAAAAAATCTAGTAATATACTAAATATAAGAGATAAACCAAAAGTGTAAATATGGTCACAAAAGTTGAAAATTAATGGATAAATAAGTTATGGCACACACACGTGCGCACACACACACACACACACACTGGAACATAATAGCAAACCATGTTTTTGCTTTGAATCAAACAGTATAAAAATCTGCACATGAACCCACATGTACACAAGCAAAATCTGTCATCTGTTCACAAAAAATTTAGGTAAGTTTTCTTTCCCTTTTCATTTTTGGGATTTATTGATATAAAAACTAAAAGGATACAATTCCACAAATTCTCACAAATTTAGCTGCTTGTAATCACCAAAATCAAGATAAAAGTTGTTTACATCACCAAAGAATTTACTCATGCCCTTTGCAATCATTCTGACATTTCTATGCCCTACCTGTTACAATCTCATACTGTGATTGTAGAAATTGTCTTTTTCTCCTTTTAAATCTGTTGACATTTTCTTTATATATTTTGAGGTTCTATTGTTAGATGCATCCATCTATATAAGTTACTGTGGCCTCCTGATGAAATTTCCCTTTTATCATTATAAAATATTCATAGTTATTTCTGATATTGCCTGAAAGTCTATTTTATAAAATATTACTAAAACCCCATTTTTTGCTTAAATTATTATACTACACTTCCCCCCCCCCTTACTTACACTCAACACTTTGTATTATTAAATTTAAAGGATGTATTTATTAGGCAGTATATACAAGACTAGCATTTTAACTACTATGTCACTTTTTTATTTAAAAAAGAGTGTTTTAGAGCATCAATTTGTAATGTGACAATTTTCATTGTTGGATTTATCATTGCTATTTTATTATAGACTATTATATACTATTTTTTTATTTTGGTTATTTTTTCCTCTGTTTCCCCTTTTCCTTTTTTTTTTTTTTTCTTCTTTTTGGCCTTCTGATTATTTGTCTACATTTTAGTGTTTCATTTTAATATATCTATGGCTTTTTGACTATAGTGCTTGTATAATATTTTTAGTGGTTGCTCTAAAATTTACATCATGCATATGTAACATTTCACAGACTACTTAGAGTGAACATTGTGCAGTTTTATGTAAAGTGGAGAAATCTTGCAAAGTCCTTGCAATGATAAGGACAGGTCCTTAACCCTGTCCATCCCTGACACTTATGCTGTAGTTGTTATATATATTAGCCTCCATATATAGACAACCCACCAGGCAATACCATAGGTATATATGTAAAATGTCCATATCAAGGAAGATAAAAAGTGAACCAGAAAAGATGATAAAATATATATAATGGATTTTGGGAAATCAGGAAACATGAATGGCAGATGAACACATGAAAGTTGATAAAATTCATTAGTGATTAGGGAAATGCAAAATTAAAATGATATTATATATCATATCTATCTATGTATTATATCATCCATCTATACTATAAGGGTATTCTATATCATACCCACTAGAGCAGCCAAAATTCATTCTGACAAAACCAAATTTGTCTAGGATGTGGATTTTATATGCTAATAATGTAAGTTAGGATTAGAAAAAAAATTCCTTAGAAAATAAATTGACAATTCTAATAAACTTGCAGGTGAGCATCTTCTTTGACTCAAAAAAAAATCATGTCTAAGTTTATATTCCAGGGCAACTGAAGAGTAGATATACAAAAAAATAAAAAATGTACTTATTATTATAATAAAAAACAAACTATTCTTTAGTACAGCAGGAAAATATGATCTTTCATTAACAATGTACCTATTTCTCTGATGAGAATGAGAATTATGTTTTATTCATTGAAAATCTGCAGTATCTATGACACAAAAATGGATTTTTGAAACAGAGTGAGTATGCATGTAAATCTGAAGCTCTAAGAAGCATTCCAAGCTAGAGAAATAAATCAAGTCTCTTATTGTCACTATTGATAATTAAAAGCATAGATGTAGATATAATTACCTAAAGAGAAAGTTTAAAGCAAAAAGAAATCAGAAGTCAGGATTGGAATGTTCACGAAAGAGAAAAAGTGTTTTTGTAGAATCCACATTAAAATACTGAGGATAGTGCTCAACCATTAAGTCAAAAATATGGTTTTGAGTTTTAACAACAAGAAATTCATTGATGATTATTTGAGCAGCAGTTTTCATGAAATGACGGATGGAAATAGCTAGGGGAAAGAGATAAAATAAAGCCAGTATGTATACATGTCATTTAAGAACATGGAATATGAAATGAAATAGAACACACAGGTAGCAGTATAAAAAACAGACACTTCTCCTGATGATGCCTTCAATTCCCTTGCTTAGTTCTGATTTCTTAGTACTCTCTTGGTTACATTAAAATTTTCTACCGACTGTGTGTCTGCTGTAGCATCTGAATGTCTAAGTAAACACAGGCAGCTATGCTGACTTGTCTAACTTTACACTTTTTAATCACTAGACCCAAGTGGACCCTTATGTCCCCTGGAATTCATGCTAGTCTCCCAGTCTTTTCACTCATCTATGTTTCATACAGAAGTATCAAGAAATGTAAGTTCTTTACAAGGTACCTTTTTTTTTTCTTGCAGTCCAAATTAATAGTCTTCCTAAATACTAAGTAGAATGTTCAAAGTAGTATAAATTGTTACATTTATTGCTTGGTATAGCAACATAGTGTGTGTTTGTCTCTCTCTCCTCTTATTCTCTGTCCTGTAAACACTAGTTGCCTGGATCCCTCCTGACAAATAGCTCCATTCATCCCTCTGGACTCTCTGCTTGATTCTGTGTGGTTCCTCATTCCTTGCATTGCAGCCTGGATCCTATGTAAGTAGGGCCCACTTCCTTTGTTTTTCATACTTGGGAGGTCAGTGTCTCATTCCTTCATGTCCAGTGTCTTGCAAATCATTGTTGAATGTACTTTCTCTGTTTTGTGATTACTACAAGTGGGAAAGTAGTTCAGTTTTTATTACTCCATCTTGTCCAGAAGTGAAAATGAAGAGAACATGGGTTTCTTGGCACAGAATTTTGCTGCCTATGAAAACAATATTGGTGAAATCACTAATACATTATTTAGAAGTGGGGACCCACAGGACCATATGATAGATTTTAATCCCTAGTGAGGTAAAAACAAACAAAATATTAATTCCCTGGACCTTCCTCTACAGGCTCTGGATTTCCTAGGGAGTTTCTGGCTAATAGATCAGTTATCAGTGGCAGGATTATTACCAGTGCCCTCAAGCAGTATGGGAAATACGTGCAAAACTGTGCTCTATATTTAAAAAAGAGTTTCTTCAAATCATGAAGATTATAATGTGTTCTTCTTGTATGCCTATGACATATATCACAATTCTTGTATCCCATCATTTTGTTATTGACAATACATGTTGCAGTGTGTGTAGGATGCTTTTGAAATTTTCTTATCTGGGACTCAATCACTTTGACAAATTCTGAAAGTATCCAATATTAATGTTTTATCTGTTGATATCTCAAAAGTAACTATGATTTTCACTGATTTTATGTAGCATATATTAAATAATATGCATTAAATGTTAAAAAAAAAAGGCAAAATAACCAGAATCCTTAAGTAATCACAGGAGAAATTTATGTAAGTAGCTGTGTGTGTGTGTGTGCGTGCGTGCATATATATGACCATGTGAAATAAATCCCAATAAAATCAGCTGTAGGGAATTATATTAATAAATCCACATTCTTGACTCTACCTAATGTGTAAAAGTCATGTATATTTTACATACAATGTACTTTTCAAAAATTATTGTTTGATGTAGAATGATGGCTTTGTCATTTTACAAATTCATAATATCAATGTTGAAATAGTTTTCTCTGAATATTAATAAATTAGAACAAAGTGAATATTTTAAAATAATGGTTAATGCAAAAAGGTGTATTTTTGAATAGCTTTGCTTTTTCTCATATTTAATAGGGGATTCAAGTAAATTGATCCAATATTTATTGAGAAATGGATATAAAATGGGATATAAAAGCTGATTTTAGCTAAAATGATAATGTGAAAGCTCTTCAGGATGATAAAAACAACATAAAACTGAATTCATGAATTTAGTTTTGTATTTGGGCTTGAACATTGGATGAGTGAGTTAGCATTTTGTAGTTCTGTTTTTTCTTTCTTTTTTCCTCTCTTTCTGCCTCCCTCTCTCTATTTATACTTTTTTTCTTTTTCTTCCTTCCTTCTTTCCTTCCTTCCTTCCTTCCTTCCTTCCTTCCTTCCTTCCCTCCTTCCTTCTTTTTGAAATACTCTTTTAAATTGGTGAGATTGTATTTAACACAGCTTGCACAGTACTTATCTCTACTAGATGCTTTATAAAAAAAATACCTTAATTCTCTTTTGAAATCCATTTATTATTTCTGGACTGTCATTAGTTTACAATCAAAATTTGTACTATTTATTTTGAATTAAGGACAGAGTTGATTTCCACACTGGAAAAAATCAATAAATATGCAGGGTTTTAAAATTTTGTCTAATGAAACTTTTGCTCTTGGTTTAGGTTTTTTTTTGTTTCTTTTTTTCTGATGAGCAGATTTCCATGTGTCAATGATTCTCAATTACCTCATCATTTCCAGCTATCTTCAGTAATGAATTTATTTTTTAATGTTATTTAACTTTGCTCAGTTTGTTGAAATGATTACTGTACCTTGAATGGTATTTAGCATTTCCAAGTTCAATTTTTTTCTTGAAAGTTTATTCTAAGAATTTTTTTTAAATATCCTGGTAAGGTAAATAATGCTTTGCAATCAGCTTAGCATAAAATGCCTTTGCTGCAAACATAATTGATATAAATCAACATTATACATAAAATATTATGAATTCCAAAAGCAGTGGTCTGCATTTTAGAGATTAAAACAAAACAAAACAAAAATAATGCATTCTACTTTTAAAGTGATAATCCTAATTTACACAAATGGTTTCTTTCTATAATACATAAATAAAATATATTAGTATGTGTTGTAATGGCTTGTAACAGTTATTTAACATGTGGGAATGTATTTTTACCAAGTAAACCTCAAAATGTTTTAGATATTTTTACCAGTAGTAATCACCATTATTATTTATTTATTTATTTATTTATCACCATTATTTTTCTTAGTCATCTTTATATTATGGTAAATAACAATATTTTAAAGATCTTGGCATTTAGTCATTACTTCAAAGAGTAATTTATATCAGAAAAGAAGATATAATTCACATAATACCTTTAACGACTTTTTATCAGAACATAATACTACTCCTTAACATTATTTCTGATATTGTAGGTATTAGAATAAGACTATGTGCTTTATTGTTAATAAATAATATTATTAAATACTTTAACATTATATGATTTTTCAAAAATATGTATTCATCAATGTGCCTAGGGAAATACTTCATCTAAATGTACCCTATTATAATGTTCCGTATTGGATTAGTAAGAGGAGAGAAACCCATCTTTTCTGTATAGAATTTTCATAGAGTCTTAAGCAACATAATAGGCTTTTGTTGTTTGTTTGTGTACTTTTTTTTTCTAAATCCATATGTAATAGATCTATTCCATGAATGAGAATTTTACTGAATATAATTTGTTCCTATTATTTTTAAATTTGTAACTGTTAAGCCCATTATTAAAGCTAACATAATCAGAATTTAAGAATACCATCAAATTCATGGAAGCTCTATCTTTACAATTTTTCTTATATTTCATTTCATTTTGTTCATAGACTTTACATAGTTTGCTTCAACAGTTAGTGTGTTCATCAGATAACCAAAATCATATTGGTCATTGGGAATTTTAAGGAAAATGCTAATTGCAATATCACCATGAAAAAATTACCTAGTCTTAATTTTGTCCTGAGATTGAGCACCTGACTGCAATCGCCTGGAAAGATTGTGAAATTTCATTTCAGTGCAGACGTTCTTAAACTCATTCGCTGAAACAGTTTTTTTTTTTTTTTTTTTTTTTTTTTTTTTTTTAAATTTTTTTTTTCAACGTTTATTTATTTTTGCGACAGAGACAGAGCATGAACGGGGGAGGGGCAGAGAGAGAGGGAGACACAGAATCGGAAACAGGCTCCAGGCTCTGAGCCATCAGCCCAGAGCCCGACGTGGGGCTCGAACTCACGGACCGCGAGATCGTGACCTGGCTGAAGTCGGACGCTTAACCGACTGCGCCACCCAGGCGCCCCGAAACAGTTTCTAAGTCAGTTTCCAAAAGTACCTAGGTGAATTCAGTGAAAAGTTTCTTAAGGCACCTCAATTATTGCATGCAAAGATTTGAAAGTTACAGTGTTTTTCTTTCCCTAATACTGCTTTACTCATTTCCAGAAGGGGGATGCTTATATTTTCATTAGCATGAAAATGACCATGAAAATCATTTGTCTCACAAAGAGAAAAATTAAAAAAAAAAAAATCCCACCAAAAAGTAGAGAATCAACCTGCAACAAAATTAATTGTAGTAACAGCATTTCTCTTTGCAAGTTATTCAGTTATTCACCTAAATATGAGCATTTGTGTTTTGATCCAATTCTCTGCAAAGTCTGTTGGAAAAAGGGGTAGAAAATTTTCTTCTTGTCCCTTAAGAGAAAGAGACACAGAATGAGAATGGTCTTTTGAAGATGAACCACTCCTGACTCGTGTGACTTTTCTCTGTGGAGATGTGACACTTGCAGTAATCTGTGACCTGGATAATAGAGTTTCTAACCCAGGGAAGATGCCAGAATGGATCATTTGTTGAAGTGTGGGTCTTTGGAGAGCATTATGAGCTTGATAAACAAGCCCTGGGGGCTTCTGCCTTGGATTCATTTTAAATAACTATACATTGCCTTCTGTTTTAACTGGAATCTCAAACTGGGGTACTTGTACCCTACGGCAGGGAGGGGGAGTTGTTTGAAGACAATCCAAACAGTAAAAATGTATTTAGCAGGGCAGGTGGGGGAGGAGTGAAATCAATTACTAAATGTACTCCTTTTTTTAAACTGGTAAGTCTAAATATTCACTTTAGTTGGCATAATTCTAGTTTTGCATCTCATTTTATGATCGCTCTTCTACTCTAAAACAGAATGACAATATCAAAGAGGCATACAAATTCTTTTAGGGAAAAATATAATGAAATTTCAGCTGTTGACAATGGCTGACTAAACTGTCATATCAATTAAATAATCTGGACTGTGTGTGTGGTGTGTGTGTGTGTGTGTAAGATTGTGTCTGGTGTTTGAATGTTTGTTTCAATTGCAAGGTAGAAAGTCATATGATAATAATTACAAACTAGACTACCTACAAAATTATAGATTTTTAAAACTCATTATGGAATTGAGGACTTAAGGAAACACATGTACTAAAATCCAAATAAGTAACAAACCCTCTTAACGTAGAAAGGGCCTATGTCAACTTTCATCTTTGCTAGAGCAGCAGGAAAAGGAAAGGCTGTAATAATCCTAGGGTAAGAAAAGAACAGCTGAACTTCTTTTTGTTTTTTTTAAATATTTTTGATGTTTATTTTTGAAAGAGAGAGACAGAGTGCGAGTGGCGGAGGGGCAGAGAGAGAGAGGGAGACACAGAATCTGAAGCAGGCTCCAGGCTCCAAGCTGAGCTGTCAGCACAGAGCCTGACGTGGGGCTCCAACCTACAAAACTGTGAGATCATGACCTGAGCTGCAGTTGGACGCTTAACTGACTGAGCCTCCCAGGTGCCCAAGAATAGCTGACCTTCTAATGATTTCTTAAAGTTTGAGCATATGCCAGTGTGATGACTTAGAATCACTTGGAGCCCCAGAGATAAGGGGAGTCTGTACTCACTTGTTAACTTTTCTATGCAGGCATCTACCAAACACTCGTGAAAAAAGATTAGGGACAGTAAAAGCTGAAAGGTAGCCCTCACTTGAGGCCTGGAGAAGCTTGAGGATAGGTCATGAGTGCCTCTAGACTATCTATGCCTGTGGGAAGCACTGGTGATTTAGGAGAAAACTGTCCCGAAGCATAGGCACGGCCACAAGGGGCTGGGAGTTTATTACACCATCCATGCACTGGGGGGCCTTCACTGAGTATGAGGCAAAAGCTACCAGTAGATGAGTGAGGTGAGGGATGTTGAGAAAGACCCATATTGCCAGGCTGCTCAGGCTGTAGCAGGGCAGAAGTGAAGAAAACCTCCGGCTTTCTCAGATCAACTATGAACTGTTACCATCAAAGTCCATATTGAGGACAGTCATCATTGAAAAATAAATGTGACATAAAGACACTTTCAGACAGCTTAAATGCTGTGAGACCCATCCAGTTAACAAACATGTACCCACAGCGTTTTCGAAGATGATTTTTGGACTGCAGGGAAGTTATACCAGAGAGACAACCAGAAAATATAATGCGTGGGTAAATATAAAAGGCTTTTTAATATTGAGATGTTAAATCTCTGTAAAAGACTATCAACTTTACAGAGTAAAAATAACAACAATGCAGTGTGGTTTCACAGCATATGTGGAAGGAGAATAGTTCACAACAAGAGTACAACGTATGTTGGGAATAATTGGAGGCGTATTTTTGTAAAATTCTTACATTATGTGTGAAGTAGCAGAATATTTTTAAAGATAGCTATGTTAAGCTTAAGAGGCATATTGCAATATGGAGAACACAGCAAACACCACACAATCAGGCCTAACTAAATCAATAGAGGAAAAATTGGAAATGAAGCAGATGCCTGATGCATTGAAAAGAAGGAAGGATACGAAAAACAAAGAAATAAAGAGTAAATGGGAAAAATAGAAAACAAACATCAGGAAGATAGACTTAAACTCAAATGTTTCAGCAAATATATTAAATGAAAGTATATTAAACACCCTAATCAAAAGGCAGAGACTGTTAAAAGGAACTATGGTATTTAAAACATAATCTTTAAACCTAAGGACACAAACATGTTGTAAGTAAAAAGATGACAAAATATATATCATGCAAACATGAGTGATCGGAAAATTGGTATGGTTATATCAATATTACACAAACTCTACTTCATGAAAAATAGTTTTTAGGAAGAGATAAGGACCTATCATGATATTAAAATGCTAAATTCCAGTGGAATGCACATACCATATTCATTCAGATTGGTAATGCTTTCACAATTTTACCAAGAAAACTCAAATTTTGAGCTATATCCGGCTATTTATTAAATCCACTTGGGGTGCCTAGGTGGCTCAGTCAGTTAAGCGTCCGACTTCAGCTCAGGGCATGATCTCCCGGTTTGTGAGCTCAAGCCCCATGTTGGGCTCTCTGCTGACAGCTCAGAGCCTGGAGCCTGCCTTGGATTCTGTGTTTCCCTCTCTCTTTGCCCCTCCCATGCTCATGCTCTGTCTCTCTCTGTCTCTCAATAATAAATAAACATTAGGGGCGCCTGGGTGGCGCAGTCGGTTAAGCGTCCGACTTCAGCCAGGTCACGATCTCGCGGTCCGTGAGTTCGAGCCCCGCGTCAGGCTCTGGGCTGATGGCTCGGAGCCTGGAGCCTGTTTCCGATTCTGTGTCTCCCTCTCTCTCTGCCCCTCCCCCGTTCATGCTCTGTCTCTCTCTGTCCCAAAAATAAATAAAAAACGTTGAAAAAAAATTTAAAAAAAAAATAATAAATAAA
Organism: Lynx canadensis; assembly: GCF_007474595.2. Lineage (NCBI taxonomy): Eukaryota > Metazoa > Chordata > Mammalia > Carnivora > Felidae > Lynx > Lynx canadensis. The sequence goes on from NC_044303.2 coordinate 32,108,485, forward strand.
CATTAAAAAAAAATCCACTTGGATATTCTCCTAAAACAAATAAGCAAACTTAATATCTATTCTCAAGGCGCCTGGGTGGTTCAGTCGGTTAACTGTTGGATTTCAGTTCAGGTCATGATCTCACAGATCCTAAGTTTAAGCCTCACATCAGGCTCTCTGCTGTCAGCATGGAGCCCCTTTGGATCCTCTGTCCCCCAGTCTCTCTGCCCTTCCCCACTCTGACTCTTTGAGAGAGTCTTCCTGTCCCTCTCAAAAATAAATAAACATTAAATGTTTAAATTAATATTTATTCTCAGAGGTTAATAAAAATCTTCATCTTTAAGCCCCAGAAACTGCAGGCAATTTACACAAATCCCCCCCCCCCCCCGCTTCTTTTTTATGTATTTTCATAAATTTTAAGTTTTAACTGCAGGTAAGAGATGTTGTTACAGTATTTTCTATTTATTTACCTATTTCTGCCTTATTTTGTAACCCTTACTTTAATGTGTGTCATACTTCAGTGTGTAGTATAACCTGAGAATCTTGTTAGTAAGTAGTCTGAGCACCGCCTCCTAAAATTCATTTTCATCAAGTTTGTGATGGAATTCAAAACTGGTATTTTTAAAAATTTCCCCTTGTGATTTTGAGGCATGTGAGCCAACAGCTATATTTGGAGAAACACTATTCTAGTCTTTACTGTAAGGTTGTTTGCCAGACTGAGTTTCCTCCAGAATGTGGCCTCTTTCTTCATTTTTCATTATCATTCCACTAGATTGTAGCTCCTGCGATCTATATAATAATTGCTATTCCGTTCCCCTGGCAGAAGGGGGCACTCTCTACCCCGCATCTGAGCCATAAAGTAGTGGTCAGAGGAGAACTGTAAAATTCTAGTAAGGAAACACAAGATCGGTGATCATATAAATTTATAGTAATATAAGTCGTGTAAAGATACAATTGTTACGCTTGAGAGTATTTCATGGTTATGTTCGAAACAGCATGATATGTCAAATTATGTGTCAGATAAGAAGTGTACAAGATATACGTGTCAGATAAGTGTGCGTGATATGTGTCAGATGAGAGGTACACAGATAGAAGTAAACAATGGGGATGCGAAGGGACCACCGTACCTTTTGATAGAAGAGTATGATACAGAACAGAGACTTGGAGACGGCACGGTTTGTTTTCTTGGTAATTTTGTCATTGTTGTCATTTGTTAGAAGTTGAGGTGGCTTGTTGTGCTGATTGAACAATTGATTTGGGTGGATATGAAGGCACAACCTGTTTAAATTAATAAAGCAGCTGGAACACGGACCCAACGGACTCACGACATTTTTGAAACATGTGAACAGTGCGTCTTTACCACCCTATTCTGGGTTGGTTTCAACAGCCAGCATCTGTGTGCCTTCTCTGAAACAAAATACGAAATGTTTGTTTTATTTAGATATTTCAAAGTAAAGCGGATTTTAATCCTTTTAAACATATTATTACCTTAAATATATGACAGTAACGTTGACAACTCTTCCATTCTTCTCTTCCCACACTTCCAGGGATAGGCGAAGAACTCCGTAAGCAATGATTTGCTCAGGCCAGGCAAGCAGGGCGATAGGATTTATATAGTTCACGCAGCACACGGCTTCGTGCCACGTTCCTTTCGAGCCTTGAGACGTTTGGAAGCAGTTTTGCTAACAGTGGGGACATCCACTGCACTCCAGGCAATCATCTAGCTTTAAGGCAGATATAGTCTTTCTAACCCAAGGAGGATCAGCTGTATGCCCAACCTACTGTCCAAGAAAATTGCATTCGTTTTGATTAACTGATCTCCTAAATCCACTGTCCCTCACACTCCTTTATTATTACAGTAAGTGGCTCACTTGCTGTTCACATCTCTACTATCCTATTGAAAGATACCCTAACACTTGTCTTTAGTTTTATATCTCTCATGAGTTTTTGACATTTTTCATGAAGAAGTCATATCAGAGAATAGATGACAGACAAAAAGGGAAACAGCATTTATAATTGACTAATAATTGTTGAAATGCATGCCCCTTAAAGTGGAGATTTAAGGGCATCATAGAATGTTTGAGAAACAAATGAGCAGTTACTGGAGAGAAAATAAATGTACTCATGAAGTAGTAACCAAGTCTATCACTGAGCAAGTGCATTTTATTTTTTATAAATGCACTGTTGGTTAGCAGAGAACACAAAAGGAACACTGGTATTAAAATGCAAATTAACGTCTGGCATAAAAATATTGATATTTCTCCAAATATTCCTCAAGGTGATTTTTGCCCATTCTAAGACTTACAGTTATTTGATGAAACTTTCAAAATTACTTATTAAAAGTAATTTTAATACTTAAAAGTAATTTTCCCAGCAAAACAAATATTAAAAAGATAGAATACAGTGATGATTTTTCTAATTTAGCATTTTGTCCTTTGAGAAGTAAGACTATGTTTCCCGATTATATGCTCTCTGTAGAGAAATGTTAATAAATGGATGTGTAAATTACTTTTACTTATCTCAACTTTTAAATATAAAACATAAGAATTATAAAATGATACAATGGACAGGCTAAAAATACAACATTCAGGTATTATACATAGTAGATGCTAAACAGTTCATTTATGTATTTCTGATGCTGCAACTTTCATGTAAATAAATGGTAGCTCCCAAATGGAATATGTAATATTAGGTGCACAAGTCATATATATTCTCACACAATTAAAATTAGTCAGTGTGCATCACTTGTTAAGTGGGTTAAAACAAAAATGAGACTTCATGTGCAGTGAAAAAAGTATACTGGTTAAATAAATTTTACAATAATAAGTAATAATATGCTGCTAAATTTATTTTTGCATGTATAATGGCTTTTTTAAATATCTCATACCAAATGATAAAACATCCTTCATGAAATTGTACATTTCTGTGAGAAGAATTTATAAGACAAAAGTGACTGGGGAAAGATCTATATATGACAATTATATCATGGTAGCAAAGTATTACCGGGTTATTGTCTATATAACGAATGCTGCTTTCATTTCCATTGTTGGGGACTACTATTAATTCACACAATGTGTTTCTTGTCCTTAGGAAGGCAGAAATTGCAAGGAATGGAGCAGTTGCCACTTGCTAGAGTTTCCCCACTTGATGAGACGTAGAAAGGCTTTTTCTTGGAAGTAGAGAGTCGGTGGAGGATGATGCAATTGTTATATGGAGGCTATAAGAAAAATTGATTCATTTGTACCAGTTCTAACTTTAATTATTCCACTTAACACATAAGAATATATCCTATTTCAGTATTCTGCTGCTGTGACATTCTCACATTACAAGAAAATAAATTTGAACAGAATTCTTGCTTCTTCATTTTTTATATTAAAACAAGGAAGCCTCATTCTGCTGTTTTGACCCTTCCAAGATTTCTTGTAGATAACGGAAAGGGTCGAGAGAGAGCTAGATTCTCAGTAAGAAAGGTTTAATGAATGTTGCAGAGGGGTAATTTGCATGGAAATGACATTTTTTGAAGTCTGAGGAATGTAACAAAAAGAGAAAAGGAAACAACCTATCTTCAGCCTGATGACAATGTTTATAATGAGTCTGAAAAACAGTAGAAATTTAGCCAGCTTCTGTAGTATTATAATCTGATTTTGATTTCTATGGGAGCTTTTTAAGTAGGTAGGGATATGACTAAAGAAATTATATTTGAAACTCTTCAATTAAACTAAGGACTGATAGAAAATAGTTCATTTATGCTCTGTTAACTGCGTATATGATCATCAATAATGATGCAAACCTGTTGATACTTTCATATTTTATTCTCAAATTGAGAGCAGTAAATTTAATATTAGTTCAGATAATTCTGTCACATACTCTCACTCTGTATGCATATATATGTAAAAATGTAACTATTTTGTATGAATATACAAATATGCAGGTAGGTAGATACAGTGTTTCACTTTAAAAAGAGTAGTGTTGACAAAATGGAGAAGCTAATTCCTAAAAGCTGCTTGGAAGAAAATACGGAATATCTCAAGCATTTCCAAAAGTTAATATTTTCCATCTTGGCATACATTCCAGAATGTTATTAATAAGTATTAGTTGGGAATAAGAAACCTGTGATGTGCTGAATTTATAAATAATTGTTTGTCTTAGGTCAACAAGGGATTTTCCTATATTTCCTAACTTTAACACCAATGTTTTTGTCTCACTGTTGATTTGTTTTTCAACCATTATGTAATATAATGGGTAAACTGAGGATATTAGTTTGTGTAACAAATTAAAAGTTCTCCGTTAATATAAATGGATACTTTGAATCTTCTTTAGCTACTACATTATTTATATGTAGATAGAAGATAGATAGATAGATAGATATAGATTATAGGTATGGAAATATCTATACACACACATATATACATAAGGGGGAAGATCCTTTATGTTAACCAAAAAAAAAAAAAAAAACAAAAATGGAAAACAGAAAGGAATTTTTCTTATAAAAATATGTATCTTGGGGTGCCTGAGTGGCTCAGTCAGTTAAGCATCTGACTTCAGCTCAGGTTGTGATCTTGAAGTTCCTGAGTTTGAACCCCACATTGGGCTCCGTGCTAACAGTGCAGAGCCTGGAACCTGCTTCAGATTATCTCTCTCTCTCTCTCTCTCTGCCCCGCCCTCTCAAAAATAAGTAAACATTAAAAAAATTTTAAACTCCGTATCTTGGTGTTTAAGGCACTCACCTATTGTGTTAAACATTTGTTATGAACTGTTACTATTGAAAGGTGTCATAAGGTTTTAAAGGCTAAGGAATAAAAAAAAAGTCAACATGACATTTTATCTTGCAATAAGCAAAGGGACACTGGCAGTACTAGTCCATCAGTATGCTGATGATACTCAGCTCAACATTGTCTTTGATGTGACCCATATAGATGGTTTTGCCAACTTTTTATTGTGTCTTGCCGTTAGGGACATGGATTAAAACGAACTGACCAAATTGCAATCCAAACAAGAAAGAACGCTGATAGGCAGGAGGAATCATCTGGAGCATGGATAAAGAGCAGTCTTACTCAGTTATTTTTTCTGTTTTTGCTATTGAAGCCTGTAGTCTAAGATGTCTTTGATCCACAATATTTATCAGTTAACCCAGTAGTTAAAATCCAGTTGTATGTGATTTATAATTTTCATGTCTGTTTGAAAGAGAACCCAGAGGAGGAACTGTATGGATGCTGTGCTTTTCCAATAGGAAGAAAAAATCTCTGATAAGAAAATTAATAGCCTAACCCTTTGATATACAGGGGAACCATGAGAATCTTACTATGTTTTGCTATCAGAGCAAATGATGCTTATACCATGAAATATTATCCTACTTCTTTCTTTTTTTTTTTTTTTCAACGTTTATTTATTTTTGGGACAGAGAGAGACAGAGCATGAACGGGCGAGGGGCAGAGAGAGAGGGAGACACAGAATCGGAAACAGGCTCCAGGCTCTGAGCCATCAGCCCAGAGCCCGACGCGGGGCTCGAACTCACGGACCGCGAGATCGTGACCTGGCTGAAGTCGGACGCTTAACCGACTGCGCCACCCAGGCGCCCCTATCCTACTTATTTCTTTATTCAAAAGTGATCTTTCCTTGTCTGAATCCCTATTGTACATTTTATACTACTCTCACAATATATATGTATAACACTCATGTTACTTTTATATAATGTGTTATATATATATTTATGTGTATATACATATAAATATAAAACACTATGTTGATATAATATCAGTGTTATTTAGTCTTGTTTTTTTATTGATGAATTTGTCTTATTTTTTGCAAGTGCCAAAGTGAACATAATTAACCATTTAAGCCAATGGATCAAAGAATTCAACTTTTAATTAATTAAATTTTAAATAGTCACATTAAACTATTAGCATATAAGACAGTATATTCTATATTTCTTTTCATAATATAAAATATTAATATAATTTACTTAAGTCAATCCAATAATTTTAATTTAATACTTTTAATTTTAATTAAGTGTAAAAAAGAAATCTTGATTTCAAAATTCTGCATTCTTGCTAGGTGATGTTTTACAGATGAAGAAAATTATTATCACAAAAATACAAATTGATAGGGGCTCATGCTGTTTTAAACTAATTTAATCAGCTAATTCAACTTCATATTATTTCCAGCTAAAAGATAGAGGAAAAGAGAAATCAAGAGGGAGATGTCTGAATTCTATGATGTTCTAAATAATGACCTTCCTTTATTCCTATAATTAGCTAAAATCATTCAAATGAACTAAAATGGGAGGAAAGTAAATTTGGATAGTTTAGTAAGTTGTTATGCTTCTATGTCTATCTAGTAAAGGAAGTAAAGTATCTTCCTTTAGAAGATAAAAGAAACAAATCTGAACTCACCCTGATGTTGGTTTGACCATTAGAAAGTTAAAATAATCAGATATCACCATTAATTTCTACCAGACAATTTAATTTGCTGGTAAAATTTGGGACAAGAAACATGAGTTTACTTTTGTGTAGCCAATGCATCTCCTCATCCAACTACCAAGATTACTTGTATAGTTTTTGTGTTTTTTTCCCTCTCCCCTGCTTTTTGGACACATTTTTGTTTACTTAGACAAATGATTTGAGCTTTTTTTGTGTGTTTCAGAATTGGAAGGAAAAAATGCAAAGGGGTATGGATAGACACATGGATTGCACTGGGGGAGTTATTTACAGAGATGACAGATGGGTGTTAGAGCATCTCTTCTTCTGTATGTGAGGAAGAGTGAATGGGAAAGAGAGACTTTAGATAAAGTATGCTATATTATATATTATTTTAAAAATGCAAGCCAAAAGATCTATACTACTGCAAACTTAGTGTTTGTTGAAATATATATATATATATATATATATATATATATGACTGTAGTAGTGTACAGAACATTGATTTAATAAGGTATTTGGCACAATGCAACATCTAAAATAAGTTTAAAGTAATATGGGCTAGAGAAATGGTTTGAACACTTTTTTTTAAAGTTTATTTATTTTTGAGAAAGAGAGAGTATGCATGTGCAGGAACGTGCCCCTCATGCAAGCAGGAGAAGGGCAGAGAGAGAGGGAGACAGTGAATCCAAAGCAGGCTCTAAGCTGTCAGCTCAAAGCCCCATGTGGGGCTCAAACTTAGCAACCCGACTGTGAGATCATGACCTGAGACGAAGTCGGATGCTCAACCTCGTGAGCCTCAGTTTTAAACACTTTCAATTAGCAGGAAAGGTTTTATTTTTCCAGAGAAAATAACTAAAGTAACTAAGGTAAAAAAATATCTTACACGTAAAATCAGAGCTATTCTAGTGGAAGCAGATAAATGTGTACCCATTTGGTGTTCTTTAGTCCTATCCCTCAGCTCCCAGGAGGCTCTAAAATCTCAGATATGATTGGAAACTCCGGTGATAATAGTTTACCATATATATTTTTTGAATTCTGGTTTAAAAGAGTGATGATTTTTTAATGTCACCAAATTTAAAGGAGAACCTTCCATCTCTCTTGTTTGCCGTTTTGTTTTCACCTCGATAGACAATACATATACTTTATAGGTTACCTGAAACTGAAATACTTAATCCATTAGAAACAGAATGACTAAATAAGATTATCTTTTTAGCCTGTGACAACAGTTGGAAACAAGATTTTTTGTTTGTTTTTTATAAATAAAGTTTTATTGTAACACAGTTATATTCATTCATTATGTACTGCCTCTGGCTGCTTTCCTGCTAAACTATAGAATTGAGTGCCTGCAACAGAAACCTTTAAACCGCAAACACAAAACGTAAAATATTTACCATCTGGCTCTGTACAGAAAAGAAAAAAAAAAAAAGCTTTTCAACACCTCTTCTTACCTAAAAAAGACAAGGTGTAAGGTAAAGAGTTTTAGCTATCCCTATTTTGATAGATAGGTAAATCTACCATGAAACCATACACGGTAGTTAATGTGGAAAACAGACTGCAATTTCAGTTGTCTCTAAAATCAAAATGATTCAAGGTTTGAGGTGTTCTCACTCAACATGTAAATATAATTTTTAAATTACATTATTTGAATGAACTTTCTTAATCGAGAAAGCTTCCTTTGGTAGATTAAACCAGGGGTTGGCGAACCATTGCCTGAGGGCCAAATCTACCTTGTAGCTTGTTTTTCTATAGTCTTTAAGCCATACAAAATATTTTTAAAGGATTCTTTTAAAATATAACACAAAAACAAAGAATATATTATAGAGATGGTATGTGGCCAGCAAAACCTACAATTTTTACTATATAACTCTTCAATAAAAAAAAAGTTGCTCACTTTAGGATAAGACTATCTAGAACTGTGTTGTGTTCTATACTAGACAAATCATATTATGAAAAAAAACATATAAACAAATAATACAAAACATAGATTACAAATGAAAATATTTCTTAAAAATTAAAATCTGTAATGGAGCATGCTTATTTTGGACAAGAGACCATTTAGGGAAGTATAGTTTAAGACTTACTGCATTTGGAGATCTCTCTTGCAGACAAGATCCCTATCATTTTGTTGTTTACAGAGCAGAATTAAAGGGCAGAGGCAAATGTGTGAAAGCCACAAATATGCAGACTTTGCCATAATATTAGAAATAATTTTCTAAAATCACTGGGTATCACTTGTAAATCATAGAGAGTTTTCTATTAGTAAGATGACTAAATAGAGTAAAATAATATGACAGTGTAAAATCAGTCTATTACAAGTGAAATGGGATTAAGGACTCTAACGTACCCTTATCATGTTTTTTCATTTTTAAGAACACTTTCCACTTTTTGAATATTATTATTTTTTCATTATTGTTACATTGTCACTATTGTTTTATAAATGATCTTCACTAACTGTAAATATTAATACATTTTTAGATATTTTTCTTTCCAAATATTTTATAACTTTTTTCTTTTCTTTTCTTTTCTTTTTTTTTTTTTTTTTTTTACACATGGAATTTGATTTCTGGCTTCCAAATAGAAGCTTTATCTAAAATGACTGTTCATTCTTGCCCTTTTTTCTATTTAATCACTGACCACTAAAAAGCTGATTGGGAACCTTATGCATACAGAGTGAACTTGTCTTTTTTGAAGATTGACCTGGTCTCTGGTCTTGATACTTTCTCTGAAATCAAGAATGTTTCCCTGAGGGAAACAAACCACAAGAAACTCTTAAGGATAGAGAACAAACTGTGTGTTGACGGAGGGAGGTGGGAGCAGGGGATGAGCTAGATGGGTGGTGGGTATTAAGGAGGGCACTTGTTGTGATGAGCACTGGGTGTTGTGTGTGAGAGATGAATCTGAATTCCACTCCTGAAATATTGCACTGTATGTTAACTCTAAAATAAAAAACAAATTAAAAGAGTGTTGGTATTTTTAGGTCTCTTCCATTTTTTTTCTTCAGATATCTCCAGAAGACTCTCCCAGTCCTTAGCATGGAAAGTAACAGGTCGGTCTTCCAGAAACCTCTTAGAGGAGTGTCAGAGGAAGGCAAGTGTTTTCAGTATTTAGTACTGAATTGCAGTTTTAACAGCTGGCCTGACTTTCCTCTAGCTGCAGGGATGCCTGAGAATTTGGCTCTTACTTGAACCCTTCTGCAACATTAACTCAAGGACAGTATAAGTACACTACATGCAAGGTAAATTAGGGTTCTTCTCAGTTGTTATATACCAATCCAAGCACCTGTGCCTTGTTACAGATAGTGTTTATTGAGGAACATGTAATTGATAAATAACCCATAATTGATGAGTAATATATAGTTGATGGGATACAGCTCCACCTGGGAATGGGAGCTTGTCATGTACCTCTGAGGGAGCATATGACTAGCTGACTATAAAAACTGAAGGAACTCTAATGCTAATGGCTTCACCCCAAAGGCATCACTCCACCTTGACTCTTCTAGGGGACCAAATACAACGTGATTGAGACATTCAGAGAACATGTCTGAGAGGCCCAAGAATTCTACTACGCTGCTGCTGCATATCCTATATCCTTTCTCATCTCTAAGTAAGTGTTTTGGCAAAGCCTATGTTGTCTTATGAGTTTGGTTGCCAAGTCAGACCCGGGAACCCTGCTGTTGGAGCAGGGTGAACATTGACGAATGTAGACCTTTATCTATTCCTGCCACTTACTGTATGATAATGCCTCACCCCAGCCTTAAAGTTAGCCCTATATTACACCCTTCCAGTGTCCCTCCCTTTTGCATTTTTCAAAAAATAAAACATCAAGTTTGCTACGAACAGCCATCAGTCCCACAAACTGGCAGAAGAGATAAGGAGGTTCGACCTCTGCTTAAATAGATTGCTTACCCAATTCTATTTAATCGCACATTTACTTTACTTTCAGGTGCAGCTACCATTGTCAATTCCTGGGTATTTGGGTGAATTTATTTTATCAGGTTCTTTCTTTGCTTTACGTTTTGCTGGTTTATCATCCAGCTCAGTTGCCTCTTCTGAGTTACCGCTTGTCCACTTTTTAAAAAAATTTTTTTAACGTTTACTTATTTTTGAGACAGAGAGTGACAGAGCATGAACGGGGGAGGGGCAGAGAGAGAGGGAGACACAGAATAGGAAGCAGGCTCCAGGCTCTAAGCCATCAGCCCAGAGCCCAACGCCGGGCTCGAGCTCACGCACCGCGAGATTGTGACCTGAGCTGAAGTCAGACGCTTAACCGACTGAGCCACCCAGGTGCCCCTGTCCATCACTTTTGTAGTTTCCAACATGTGTATCTTTTTTTTTTGGTCCCATTTGTGTTGATTTTGAATGTATGTTTAAAAAATATTTTTACTATCCTTTTGTTAGGAGGTGGTCCTCATACATTTGCTTCACACATCTCTTTGGCAGGCTTGTAAAGCCTATGGAGTTCTCAAAATAATGATTTAAATTCATGAGATAAAATGTATAAGAATACAACAGAAAGCAACTGTGCTGAAAAGCAGTTATAAAAATATTTTAAACATTTTTACATAAGAATAAATATGTGTCTCCACTCATGCATTAAATAAAAATTTTGAGTTGCAGGTCTAATATCCGTCATAATTTGGTAGTGATCAATGTAATCTAAATTCTGGTTCTGCAGTAGATAAAATGTGATATGAAGCTACCCGTGATTTTTAATGATAATAAAGCCATAAATATTGCTAATACTACTGGGGTTTGTTGCCTATACGTGTAATTGAAGGAAAGATCATTTTCAGTTAGAGGTTACTGAAAATAAATATATACATCCAAGTTACAATCCATTCAAGTCCAGGTATTCTGGTTATAAATCCCTGAGTTAGGGGGTCTTCAAGGATGTAGGAACTAAATCTGTGTATCAGTGTTCCACCTTACACAGGAAGTACCATAGCTTATATCCATGAAAATAAAAACAACTGCATATTGGTTGAAAATACATTCCAAATGCTAGCAATAATTCACAGTCATTGTATGTGATGTTTCACCACTCTTGTTAAGAAAAGATGCATAATATAAATATATTTAATGTATAATATGTATTATTTTCGATATGTTCATGCAGGTGGAAGGCTACCAGAATAAAGATGCAGTGCTGATATTTAAGCTGAATTGAAATATATTCTTCTTATCAAAAAAGGTCATGCTCCAGTTGTTGAGGTAAGCGGGATGAGAAAAGAAAACATTTGAGGTTGTCATTACTCACATTGTAGAACTTCTAATGTAAAACATCAGAAGGCATGGAGTGTGATTTGCTGGTGCATGAGTATTTTCAAATACATGGGAGAAGGGGCTTTTCTGAACATTTGCCAGTATCTTTGTGGTTTGGGAACAGATTCTTTCCAAGCTGCCGTACTACAGTAATGTATTTTTTGTCTTCACCACTATTTATATGGTTAAAAAGAATATGTATATTTATGTATACATGTATATATTTATGTATGTGTATATATATTGGTTTATATTGGTATATGTATGTATATACACACACATAAATATATAAATATTAAATTAAGTGTCTAAAATGCTTAAATCTGTAGCTTTGAGAAGAATAAAAATGTATAGGGACTTCTGGTACAGCCAAAGAGTAATAGACTGGTTTCTCCCAGCTCCTTTCTGCGAAATACAACTAAAACCCTGGAAATAACACATCAGGCAGCTCTGTGGGTGGTGTGAAAATGAACTTCTTTGGCACCCCATAATTGAAGGAACAATACAACAACCAAGGGTTTGTCGTCATCCCATGCAGCAGAAGGAAGAGATCCTGGCTCAGAGTTCTTACAATCACCAACCTGGCAATGCCAGGCAACCCAGATAACTTTATGTAACCTCTGGATCAATTGGGAGTCCCTCTGACAACAGGTGAGTCTGACACGACAGGCCTGCTAAAAATTAGTAACCAGGTACAATTTTCTCCTTGTCTGCTGGGTCTCAGACTTCCCTACTTGCCTAAGAGATGATGGGTAACTGGGTTGCATTGGCAAGAGGAGCTCTGATGTTAACAAATGCCCCATGTGTCCTTGTGCCAGAGATATCTATCCTCTACCTAGAGGCACCAGGCTGGCCAGGGAGCTCTGGTAGGGAGGACCACAGCACAAGAACCTATCAGAGAATTGCTTTTCATGCCCCACATCATGGAGGTGGTGCGAGAGGAACAATCCCACCACAGCCAATGTCTAACCAGAGAAGCTTCTCGTCCCTGAAGTCCTGAAATGCATCTCTCCCACTGCATTGGTTTCCTACCGCGTTTAAAAGAAGGAACCACATATTTAGTATTGGCACTTAAAACCACATTCTGACAAAAAGGCCATGCAATCGAAGCACCTCTGACTAGTTACAGATAGTGCTTACCAAGTAACATATGACTAATAAATAGCCTATAATTGATGAGTAATATCTAACTGATGAGATGCAGCCCCACCTGGGAATGGGTACTTGTTATATGCCTCCGAGGGAGCACATGACCAGCAGGGTAGTCTCTCATGCTTTCCTCATAATTAATCTTCTAATTTTAGCATCTTTTGAAATCTGGATAGGCTGAGAAGTTTCCAAGACATCAAATCCCGGTTTCTTTTTGCTTAACAGTTCTTCCTCAATTTATTTCATTTCTCTCACATTTTACTAAAAACAGCCAGATGAAACCAGGCTGCATCCTCAACACTTTGCTTAGAAATATCTTCAGCTAAATATCCTTCCTTGTTTATCACATACAGGTCCTGCTTTCAGTATAACTCTAAGACACAAATCGGCTAAGCTTTGTACCATTATATAGCAAAGATGTACTTCCTCCTTTCCAATAACATATTCCTCCCTTCCTTCTGAATCCTCACCAGCAGCAGCTTTAATGTCCATCTTTAATGGCTAGCAACTGTTTTATATGACAATGTATTTTATTTGAAGATATTTTATTCTTATTCCTTATTCTTGAATTTATAAGAAGATACATGTTTTTTCTTCCATGCTCCCACTTCTGCGTTCTCATCAGCAAGGTCCTTAATATTCATATTTTTTTTCCAATAGGCTGTTCTTGATTACCTAAATATTCTCTAAGACAATATGCTTTTTATCTGTCTATCTAAATTCCCTACTGTGTCCTCACTAGCTTAGTGATTAATATCCATATTTCTACTAACAATCTCTTCAAAGAAATTTAGGCTATTTTTATCATGCTCCTCAAAATCCTTTCAGCCTCTACCCATTACCCAATTTCAAAGTCACTTTCACGTTTTTAGGTATTCGTAATAACAGCATCCCATTTCCATGTACTAAAATGTATTCATTATTCACTGCTACTGTAACAAAGTATCTAAATACAATGCTTTAGAACAACCCAAATTTATCATCTTACAGTTTGGGGTTCAGAAGTCTTAAAATCAAGATTTGGGCAGGGCTAAATTCCTTGTGAAGGCTCAAGGGGAAAATTATTTCCTTGACTTTTTCAGGTTCTAGGGGAAATCTGAATTTCTTGGCTTGTGACTTTTTCATCCATTTCAAAGTTTACCACCTCAAGATTTATTACCATCTTAAAGATTTATTAGAAGAGGTGTTCTGACACCTCTTCTAACTCCTCTGTCCCCCTCTTCAATCTTACAAGGACCCTTGTGGTCATAGTGGGCCCACCCAAAAAATCCACCATGCTCTTCCCATCTCCAGGTCCATAACTTAGCCACATCTCCAAAGTCCCTTTGCTATGTAATGTAACATACCGACAGGTCCCAAGGTTAGGATGTAAACGTATTTGAGGGGAACATATTTTGTCTATCATACCCACTCAGAGACCCTAGGCAGCCAAACCTGGGGAAAGTCCTTTGTACCCTCAACAACAACCATAGGGGGTCATTAGATTCCCCAGAGATAGAAGATAACTGAAGAAGACCAAAATAGCCTGGCAAAGACTGAAAATTGAAATGTCTTTGGAACCAAAGCATGCAAGTATAGGAGAGGATATGTATGTAAAGCCTAAATGGAGTGTTGGCTGTTAAAAGAAAATATTTAAATAAACCCCAAGTCAAATGATATAAAAGACAAAAAACAAAATAAAACAATCATCCTGATTAAAAAAAAACAAACGGGAAAAAATTACAACACATGTGAACACCAAGATAAATCAGATATTGGAAGTATCAGACGTGTTTTAAAACAGTCATCTTTAAACTGTTTCAACAATAAATTAAAAAGTCTCCTAAAACAAATTTAAAATAAAGCTCCTGGCACATAAATACGTTATAAGGAATCAGATGTAAGGTATAGAATAAAAAATACAAAACAGAAAACTCACTCAGTTGGTTCATTAGTAGACTGGAGATGCCAGAGGACAGAATCAGTAAACCTGGAGAAAGATAAACATAATTCACATAATCCAAGCAATTATGAACTGAAAAAAATGTGAACGAAGCCTTAGGGACAATGCGGTAATACACAAGCTCCAACATTTATATCCTCAGAGTAACTGAGGAGAAAAGAAGAAGAGAAGATCTGAAAGGGGATTGAAGAATTCATAGCTACAAACATCGCACATGTAGAGCAATAAAGAAACCACAAATTCAAAAAGCTCATCAAATCTTAAAAGGATACTTTAAAAGAATTACTACCGAGAAATATCATAATTAAATTTTGAAAACTAAAGATAAAAAACAAGTCTGGGAAGCAGCCAGAAAAAAAAGTGGCACATTACTTATAGGGGAATATCAATTTTAATAACTGAAGGTTTTCTATTTGAAGTAACAGAGGCAGAAAGAAGTAGTACAATACTCTTTCAATAGCACAACCTCTTCCAGATGTTAAATGAAAATTACTATCAACCATGAATTCTATATTCTTTGAAAATATTCTTCAGGGCTTCCAGCAAAATACATTCTTAGATGAAGATAAACTTTGGTGAAGATGTGTCTGTATCAGACCCCCTCTTAGAGATTGACTAGCTCAAAGCCTTGGAAATAAGAATCATATTCTTCACACTAGGGTCTGGGATAAGACCCTCTCCTCTTATCTCCTTTTCTGTTTGGATTCTGTCATTCTGTCTCCTCCTCCCACAGCTTGCGGATCAGATACTCCATAGTCAATCTGTGTAATACTCATCCTCAACAAATGTAACTTGCTTTAGTCGAATATAATTTTTAGGTTCAGTTTTACTGAAGGACAATATTAAAGATATTAAAACAATAAATAAGCTAATCAGTCAAGACCTGCTGTAGTTTTTCTGAGATTGTGCCAGCCAATATAAACTAATATTTCTTAACTTACCACAAAACTTCTTTGAAACCATAGATAATGAAATGATATTCTGGGTAATATTTATAATGCTTTTGATTAAGAATTAATCTTCTCATGACTTTGAGATGGTTTCATTCATGAGATATGAGTATATTAGAAATATATTTTACACATTATAATTTATGAAGAAATAATCAGATTATTTCTAGCATATCATTGTAATTGCTACTTAGGATGTTTTATAATTATTTACAAGTTCATGGGAACCAAAAGGAGTTGCTGGTGGGTTGATCAGCAAATAATAGTTCAGTTTCCGTATGTGCACAACTGACATTAGAATAGTATATGCCACATAGATTTATCTAATAATAATTATTATAACAAGTAATCATGTAGTACTTACTGTGCACCACAATCTGATCTATGTGGTCCACATCTATGAATTCATTTAATTACTCAGTATGCCTATTTAATGAATAGTGAATCTGTGTCAACACAATCTTTTACAAATATCTTGTAAAAGGTCATACTTTAATCAGTATTTGTTAACTGCTGTAACAAGCTAGTCTCAAATCTCAGTGAAAAAAAGATAAAAGTTTAGTTTTATTTAGATCAAATTTAGTGATGTTTCTGGTCAGGTGGTTTCCCTAAGAAAAGTGAAGTAGGAGTGAAGGTTACTGGTCACTAGTTTATGTCATCTTGTTTTTCAACTGCCATCTTGTGGCTTCAAGTTGACCCAGATATCACTGAGTCAGAGACATAAGCATGAAGAAAGCATATAATACAACTTAATACTGGGACCTATAATAGACACACATTATATTAGACAGATCTAAGTCCATGGCCTCATCTATGAGATATGAGAAATTAGAAGATGTAATAAAATATTGTCCCTAGTATGGCAACTAGTTTCCAGCCAAAGTTTCTTACTATGGAACAGAAATGAGTATCTGGTAGCCATCTAAGTCATCTATAAAATAGGGGATGAACCAGAATATAAACTCAGGAATTTGGCTCTAAATACTATGCTATATATATGCTATATGCTTATCAAAAATAAGATAATGCATATTTTGTATTTTATAGCATAATATATATTATACTCTAGTATGTAGTATATGCATATACATAATATAGTATAGTATAATAATGTTTGGTATATAATAGGTTTTCAAAAAGGTAAGCTAGTATTGTACTATTAAAGAATTAGTAACATAAATCATCTCAACAAGTTTAAGAATAAAAGGATGATCCATTACAAGGATATCTTATATAATGCAAAGGTATTATGATACTTAGGATGAATGAACACAGAATAACTTGGCAGAGAAGTAAAGATTATAAAAAAGAAACAATATGAATGTTAAGACTGAATAAAATATATCTAAATTTTTAAAAGAAACAATTCACTGGGTAAGTTTAATAGCATAATA
The DNA here is from genome assembly GCF_007474595.2 of Lynx canadensis. Lineage (NCBI taxonomy): Eukaryota > Metazoa > Chordata > Mammalia > Carnivora > Felidae > Lynx > Lynx canadensis. The sequence goes on from NC_044303.2 coordinate 32,125,579, forward strand.
TGTGACAGATAATAAAAATAGAATTTTAATATAAATCTATAAAATATTAGATTTCATAAATGTTGACTTAGTTTTTTTTTTTAATTTTTTTTCAACATTTATTTATTTTTGGGACAGAGAGAGACAGAGCATGAACGGGGGAGGGTCAGAGAGAGAGGGAGACACAGAATGGGAAACAGGCTCCAGGCTCTGAGCCATCAGCCCAGAGCCCGACGCGGGGCTCGAACTCACGGACCGCGAGATCGTGACCTGGCTGAAGTCGGACGCTTAACCGACTGCGCCACCCAGGCGCCCCAACTTAGTTTAAGAGTAGTAAGTGGATTATTTAAAGAATGTGATAGTCTTAGGACAATTGGGATCTGATATTTAGTTGGAAAAATTTCCAAAACAATCAGCTTATAACCGGATATTTTGAATAATATGTATAAATATGTACATACATGTATATGTTTAATTTGTCCTGTAAAGGCATATGAAAATTTTTCCTCCATCCTTGAAGGATGTCTTATTCTCAATATCCTTTCATGAAAATATGGAAAGTAAAATTTTCTATTTAGTCCTAAATTTGAATTCATTAAAAAGAATTAAAAACCACAAGGTCAATTTTAAGATGGAAAACCCAAAAATATTTTGTGAGAAAGAAACACTGGCTATAATATACAAAATAACTCTGAGATACCTAGGAAAAACCTTTTTTCAATTGCATTTTTCATTACAATATATCTTATGGATGTGGTATAATGCTGAAGGTTATATAGCAAGCAAGAAAAGCAGCATGACCTGAAAATGGGTGCCCTTTACAGAATTCTGATGATATGCATTTGCAATTGTGTAGCACTTAATTTGTGGCAGCTTTTAAGAAAATATATACACATACATAAAATAAGTATAAAAGATACAAGAAAGTGTCATATACACCTTGATTTTTTTTGTATAAAACCATACACATATGATTACTGAAAAAATTCAAATGAATATCTTGATATTTATATTAAAGATGCCAAAGTAGGATTTTGAATTAAAATTTCATCTAGATAATTGGAATAACTTTGGTATAATCTAACTCTGGATTAAAACTTAATAAATTCATATCTATATATCTATATATCTATATCTATATCTATATCTATATCTATATCTATATCTATCTATCTACACATCTCAAAATTTGGATTTAAAGTAGTTGAAGAAAACTGAACATGGTATTGAGAAAATCAGGAAATGTGTATTCTTTGGAGCACCTAGGTGGATCCATCGGCTAAGCATCTGACTCTTGACTCTGGATTTCAGCTGGGGTCATGATTTCATGGTGCATGAGTTCAAGCCCCACATAGGGCTCTGGGCTGACAGCTCAGAGCCTGCTTGGGATTCTCTCTCTCTCACTCTCTCTCTGCACCTCCCCAGCTCATGTGTATGTGCTCTCTCTCTCAAAAAGAAATAAACTTTTAAAAAATGTGTATTCATTGGCTAAAATAAAAACTCAAGAAATAACGTGTGATGGTGAGAATGTGGAGAAAAAGGAACCCTCATGCACTGTTGGTGGGGATGCAAACTGGTGCAGCCACTATGCAGAACAGCATGGAGATTCCTCGAAAAATTAGAAGTAGAATTACCATATGATCCAGTAATTCCACTGGGTATTTACCCAAAGAACACAAAAACACTAATTCAAAAGATACATGCATTTTTATGTTTATTGCAATATTATTTACAATAGCCAAATGATGGAAGCAGCCCAAGGGTCCATCCATAGATGAATGGATAAAGTGGCATATACATACAATGGAATATTATTCATCCATAAAAAGAATGAAATCTTGCCATTTGTAAAAACTTGGGTAGATCTAGAGAGTAGTATCTAGATAGAGCTCAGTGAGGTAAGTCAGTCAAAGTAAAACAAATGTGATTTCACTCATATGTGGAATTTAGGAAACAAAACAAATGGACAAACAAAAAAGGAGATAAGCCTAAAAACAGATCCTTAACTATAGAGAACAAACTGATTACCAGGGGGGAGATAGACGGGGACATGAGTGAAATAGGTGATAGGGATTAAAGAGTACATTTATCATGATAAGCATGGAGTAATGTTATAGCATTGTTGAATCACTGTCTGGTACTCTGAAACCAATGTAACACTGTATGTTCAGTATTCTTGAATTAATTAAAAAAAAGAAATATATATTCTCAACAATTTATAATCAAATTAAAACATTTACATTTGATTCTTATACAATATTATAAAATTTGAGGACTTCCTAGGACATGGAGACAGAATTTTCTGTATGAATATTACTATTTCTCTAATCAAAACCAAGATGAAAATCTACATGTTTAGGACTGAGAACAGATAAGTAATCTTAGTAAACAATAAAGGAAATTTATATTTCTAGTAACAGAAGTATATATTTGAGATTTAACTGGAAGATTCATGTCAAAAAATTTTAACTACTTCATTGAGGTATGACTGACATACAAAAAGACTTACATATTTAATGTATACAATTTGATGAGATTGTGGATATGTATATACTTGTGAAACCATCACCACAGTCTGTCATAAACATGTCCATCACTCCAAAAGTTTCCTTTCACCCTCTTTATTATTATTTTAGTTTTTGTGATATGAACACTTAATATAATATCTACCCTCTTAGAAAAATTCTGTGTATATAATATAGTAGTGTTAACTATAGGCACTATGCTGTACAGTAAAACTCTAGGATTCATTTATCTTTTACAATTGCAACTTTGTGCCATTTGACTAATACTCTGTTTCTCCCTACATCCTGCCCTGGCAACCTACTATCTGCTTCTATGAGTTTGAGTATTTTAGATCCCTCCTATGAGCGGTATTATGTAATATTTGTCCTACTGTTTCTGGCTTAGCATAATATCCTCTATGTTCATCCATGTTGTCATAAATGACAGCAATTACTTCTTCTTTAAAGCTGAGTAATATTTTATTATATTTATACTCACACATATATACTGCATTTTCTTTATTCAATTTACCCATCAATAGACATTTAGGTTGTTTCCATGTCTTGGTTATTGTGAATAATACTGCAATGAACATGGAAGTTCAGATACCTCTTTGAACTCCTGCTTTCAATTCCTTTGAATATACACCCGTTAATGTGATTGCTGAGTCATATGGTAGTTCTAGTTTTAATCTTTGAGAATGTCCATTATCCATAGTAGCTGCACAAATTTACATTCCCACCAACAGTGTACAAAGGTCCCCTATTCTCCACATCCTTGCAATCACTTTTCTTTCTCTCCTTTTTTCTTCCTACCCTCCCTTTCTCCTTTCTTTCTTTCTTCCCTTCCTTCCTTCTTTCTTTTCTGTTTTCTTTTCTTTTTCCTTGCCTTGCCTTTTCTTTCTCTACCTTTCTTTTCTTTTCTTTTCTTTTCTTTCTTTTCTTTTCTTTTCTTTCTTTCTTTCTTTCTTTCTTTCTTTCTTTCTTTCTTTCTTTCTTCTTCTTTCTTTCCAACAGCCATCCTAAGAGGTGTGAGGTGATATCTCATTGTGGTTCTGATTTGCATTTCCCTAATGATTAGTGATGTTCAGTTCCTTTTATGTATCATTGGCCATTTGTATATCTTCTTTGGAGAGTATCTATCCAGTCCCTCTGACCTTTTTTATCAGGTTGTCTATTATTTTGCTATTGTAGGAGTTTCTTAAATATTTTGGATATTAAATCTTTATCAGATCAATGGTTTGCAAAATTTTCTCTCACTTTGTACTTTGACTTCTCATTGTATTGCATGTTTCCTTTGCTGCTCACAGGCACTTAACTTGATGATATTCTACTTGTCTATTTTTTCTTTTGTTACTCATGCTTTGGTGTCACAAGTCAAATTTTTAATTATTTTAAATAGACATACCTAAAAGTAAATGCTAGCATTATAGGGAATGAGAAAGGAAAGCAAAGGAGACTTTGATATAAAATACAAACATAGAAATAACAGGAAAAAAAGGAGAGAGAAATGACAGCTGCAAGATAAAGGTAACATAACAGTAATAAACACTCCTTTTCTGAATTAAAAAAAAAAAAAGGACAATCTGGAAAGTGCTGCATACATTGAAGATTTTGTAGCCATTTGGTGGTAGGTAGGAGAGAGTGGGCTGTTCTCCAGGTTCCTCTGCTATAGAGTTGTAAAGGTGAGATATTTTTGGAATCTGCGAGAAAATTCCCTTCTTAGCTGTACTGTTCATACTGTTAATCTTCTAAAGAAATCCAACTGTTCTTTCTCTTACCGCCAACATACTTAATTATTGTTGCATAGAGCAAAACAACGATAAGATCTAACAAAACAGATGGCTCAGCGTTGCCAGAAAACGAATGTTTTACCATGAATTTTTATAAGACAGAGAAGAAAGTACAATTTTGTTTAAAATGGCCAAGACAAATCAATATTTTTACAATGCTTATACATATACATTGTAGTGATTATTGTACTCTAAGATAATCTCATATTTCTTCAAATATGCTTTTCTAAGTACTTTATAAAGCATAAAGAATATACAAATCATTTCAAAAGGATGGCATACTTAAGAATACTTGCTTGTTCATGGTTATAGCCAACTTACTGGATAATGTTCCTTTGTATTATTGTATACCATCTTTGAAAATCAACCTGTAAGCTGGAGTTTTAATTAAATTAGTTTGGACTTTAAGACTGCAGAATTCTTTGTATTTATTGAATGTATTTTCCATGTTAATTTCTAATCTATTAATTATTAAATGAAAATTAAGTATTATAGGCAATATGTTATATATTAATATATTAATATTCTATATTATAACAGATAATACACAGATTGATGATAAATGGCCTTGTTCTTTGGAGAATTACTCCCCAATGGGGGAGGTTGACATATAAATTGGCAATGTACATTTTATTAAATTATTAGTTAAGTACGAAGTTAGAGGTAAAACTTGGGGAGCACAAACGTTGGGACACTAATGTCAAAATAAGAGGTCCATGAAAGACTTCCATATATATATGTTGACATATTTATGTTTTATAGGGAAATGGACCTCTTATCAAGGCAGAGATAGATGGAAAATGAATTCAAGTCTGTAGGAAGACCATCAGAAAAAGCACCAGTGCATTTTAATATATGGTGTAGGTAGCCAGACACAAACATGTAATACTCAAGGAGAAGAATATTAAGAAATACAGCTGAAGAGATAAGTAGTCTTGAGTCCTGTTGGGCCTTGTTTGACATGTAATATATTAAGTTTTACTCTGTTGGTGGATAGAGAGCAATAAACATGTATAGAGGAATAAAATGAACTACTTGGTTATAATATGAAAAGAGTTTAAGGGAGATAGAACTGAAATCAGAATAGATTAAATTTAGGCGTACCTGAGTCTCTTAGTTGGTTGAGCATCCGACTCTTGGTTTCTGCTCAGATCATGATTCTAGGGTCATGGAATCGAGCCCCACATCTGGCTCCATGCTCTGAGTGTGGAGCCTGCTTAAGATTCTCTCTCTCCGCTCCCCCCACCACCACCTCTCCCTCACTCACTCTCACACTCTGTCTTTCAAGAAAAAAAAAAAAAGAGGAAAAATAGATTAAATGTAGGTTAATAGTGATATATACATGCTGTATGATCAGTAAATGAATAAACAACTGAAAGAAAGCAGATTATATATATGTATACATATATATATATGTACATGTATACGTGTGTGTATATATATGTATATATATATCTCACACCACTGTGGACTAAATAGAATTGTACATCTTTATTTTGTTATTACTTTTTAATTTATTTTTCAAAAGAGATAACAAACAAACAAACATATAAGGTCTTCAGATGAAGAATCTGAAACTCAGAAAATTTGGGTGACATTTCTGAGGACACACAAGAATTAAAGTCAGAATCTGCACTTCCAAAACAATTTGTTTTCCATGCTACTGTTTTCCCCATTGAATTATTTTAAAAATGATTTAAAATTTATCTTTTGAGGAAAGAGTTTTTCTATAAGTATGTAGTAGTCATTTTAGGTAATTTTAATGTATGTACAATGGGATTTTAAATCATTTATTCTGTTCAAACAGATTGCTAGATTTCATTGATAGCTTAATATTTTATAAAATAAACCATCTGTAGACTATCTTCTAATCATTTGTAAAATCATATGATAGTCTTTATTATAAAATTAACACTGATAGTTTAACACTCAATGACTTCTTAAGCAAATGTTATTATCAGAATTTTTCTATAATTATTTAAAAACCTTACGATCAAAATCCCATGCATATTAATTAAACCTCGTGAGAGTAGTCTCTTCCTAAAAAAATACAGAAGAATGGTTAAGTGGATTTTAATTCATTTGCCTAAATTTTTATTGATTTTATTTATGTTTATTTATATTCAAACAGTAAGAAAAGCTGGGGAAATATATTAATTATTAATGATTCTAAATCATAATATAAAGCTTACACATTTTTAATGAAACAATTGTGTGCTAATATTTATTTTAGTGTTCAGTTCATCATACACCTCATTTAAACACTTTTTTTTTTATCTATGAAAGGTACCACAGTTACCTATTTTAGTCTTTAGTTTTTGCTTCTTCCTATCACCTCTTTCAGTCTAGAAACTTTCCATAGATGCCTATTCTAATGTGTTTATATGATATGGTAGGTTATCATTGAAAAATGTAAGTAGTAGTGGTTTGGTATATATCTGTTTTAATTTGTGTTAATGTTATTGTGATAGAAATTACATTCAATTTGATACTTATTTTATTTCCTTGATGATATCTGGGTTGCCACTATCTCACTGCTACCATAAATAAAGCTTCAATGAACACCCAGGTGTGCATCTGTCTGGGGACCTATGTGAGAGCTTTGCTGCAGTACATAACAAGTAGAAGTACCAAGTAGAAGAATTGTTATCTCATAGGGAATGAGCAATTTTTATTTTATTATTATTATTTTTATCTTAGGGTGAAAGAGCACACGAGCTGGGGAGAGGGGCAGAGGGAGAGAGACAGAGAATCCCAATCAGGTTCTGCACCCAGCACAGAGCCTGACTGAGGACCCTGGGATCCCGACCCACGCCAAAGTCAAGAATCAGATACTCAACTGGCTAAGCCATTCAGGCTCCCCAGGAATGAACATTTTTAATTTCACTGCCAGATTGGTTCCTAGATTGGCCATATGAGTTCAAGGAAGACATGAGTGTCCATATTCCCCCAGACATTGATATACACTTACTTTTACATTTAGGCAATCTTTTGTATATTAACTGGATCTTACAGTTGATTAAAATTACATTTTTCCTGGATGCTAGTAAAGTTAAGCCTCTCAATTAACATTTATATATGTGTGTGCAGGATATGTATGTATGTATGTATGCGTAGATTTACATAAATAATTGCATTGATGAAAAATCTAAAAACAAAATCAAAGCCAAAGATCAAAACAAAATTGTTTTTGGTATCAGGTTTCCATATTTTTAATCTGTAGAAGTACCTATATTGCCTTGTAGGTTTAAGATTTTATATGCATCTTCTCCAGAATGTGACTTACTTATTAACACCATCTATAATATTCCACATGAAGCAGATATAATTAACGTTAATGAATTCAAATCTGTAGAGTTTTATGACTTGTACTTTGGGTTTCTTTTAGAACTATTCACCTGAATGTGACAAAGATATTTTTCTGTTTTCTTCTACTATATTTTAAATTTGTCTTTCCTATTTTTAGTCTTCTTTCCACCTGGAGGACACATTTGTACAAGGTATAAAAAGTCCTTTATTTTAGTCCATGTAATGGGCCAGTTTTAAAACAATAATATCCACACTGATTTGCAATGCTTTCTTAACCACATATTGTTTTCTCATACATAGATATGACTGTTGCTGGACACTCAGTTGTGCTCTGATGTCTCTTTTCTATTTCTTTCCTAGTGTCATCTGTCTGCCTGTATTTGTTCATTCATTCGTTCATTCCTTCATTTGGTTGTTTATTTGCTTATTTTTATTACTGTGTCTTGGCAGTGTGTTTCATCAAACAAGTCTTTCTACTTCATTTTTTTTCTTTTTTTCTTTCAAAATTGTATTTAAATTCTAGTTAGTTAACACGTATGGTAAAATTGGTTTCAGGAGTAGAATTTAGTGATTCATCACTTATTTATTTTATTTTTTTTAAGTTTATTATTTATTTTGAGGGAAAGAGAAGAGGGGCGAGTGGAGGAGGGGCAGAGAGAGAGAAGGAGAGAGAAAATCCTAAGCAGGCTCTGAGCTGTCAGCACAGAGCCCAATGCAGAGCTCGGACTCATGAACCATGAGATCATGACCTGAGATGAAACATGAGTTGGACGCTTGACCAACTGAGCCACCAGGGGCCCCTAGTGATTTATCACTTACATACAACCCGCAGTTCTCATCCCAACAAGTGCCCTCCTTAGCGCCCATCACCCATTTATCCCATCTCCCCTCCAGCAACCCTCAGTTTGTTCCTTGTAATTAAGAGTCTCTTATGGTTTGCTTTCTTCTCCTTTTTTTCTCCTTAATCTATGTTCATCTGTTTTGCTTCTTAAATTCCACATATGAGTGAAATCTTATGGTATTTGTCTTTCTCTGACTGACTTATTTGGCTTACCATTATACTCTGTAGCTTCACCCATGTCATTGTGAATGGCAAGATTTCATTCCTTTTGATAGCTGAGTAATATTCCCACAACCTTTTTGTCCATTCATCAGTCAGTGGACATTTGGGCTCTTTCCATAGTTTGGCTATTGTTGATAATGCTGCTATAAACATTGAGGTTCATGTGCCCCTGCAAATCTGTATTTTTTTTATCCTTTGGGGAAATACCTAGTCATGCAGTTGTAGGGTGGTTCTATTTTTAACTTTTTGAGGAACCTCCATACTGTTTTCCAGAGTGGCTGCACCAGTTTGCATTTCCACCAACAGTGTAAGAGGGTTTCCCTTTCTCCACATCCTCGCCAATATCTATTGTTTCCCATGTTAATTTTAGCCATTCTGATAAGTGTGAGGTGGTATCTCACCGTGGTTTTGATTTGTATTTCCCTGATGAGGAGTGATGTTGAGCATCTTTTCATGTGTCTTTTAGCCATCTGAATGTCTTCTTTGGAAAAATGTCTGTTCATGTCTTCCACCCATTTCTTCACTGGATTAATTTGTTTTTTTGGTTCCTGAGTTTGATAAATTCTGTATAGATTTTGGATGCTAAACCTTTATCAGATATGTCATTTGCAAATATATTCTCCCATTCCATAGGCTACCTTTTAGTTTTGTTGCTTGTTTCCTTGGGTGTGCAGAAGATTTTATCTTAATGAAGTCCTGATTGTTCATTTTTGCTTTTGTTTTCCTTGCTTCCAGAGACATGTCTAGTAAAAAGGTGCTACAGCTGATGTCAAAGAAGTTGCTGCCTGTGTTCTCTTCTAGGAGTTTGATAGTTTCTTGTCTCAATTTAGGTCTTTCATCTATTTTGAATTTATTTTTGTATGCGGTGTAAGAAAGTAGTCCAGTGTCATTTTTCTGCATGTTGCTGTCCAGTATTCACAACACCATTTGTTGAAGAGATAGTCTCTACCTCATTTTTTTAACGTTTGTTTACTTTCTGAGAGAGAGAGACAGAGGGTGCATGAGGGAGAAGCAGAGAGAGAAGGAGACACAGAATCTGAAGCAGGCTCCAGGCTCTGAGCTGTCAGCACAGAGCTAACGTGGGGCTCGAACCAAGGACCGTGAGAGCGTGATCTGAGCTGAAGTTGTACACTTCACCAACTGAACCACACAGGCGCCCTCTACTTCATTTTTTAATGCCAACATCTCCATAGATATTTGTGAACTCTGTCTTAAGAATCCATTTGTAAAATTTATTTATTTCAAAATCCTTTAGATGTTTAATTAAAATGGAATTGTATTTCTAGATCGCTTTGAGAAGACCTGGCATCTTTACTATGTTAATTCATGCCATAAAATGAAGACTGTATATCTTTATATTCTCCTCCAAAAATTTTTAACCATATGTAAAAATTGCCTTCATACATATATTCTTCATATTTAAATAATTGTATATCCAGAAACATTGCATTCATTGCATTTGTAAGTGCAGAGGACAATACATTAAAGTTGTATCTCTACATATCAATCATAAGTAAGTTCAGTTTTTTAATTATGTTATTCAGATACTCTGTATCATGCCATATTTTATGTGTTGACCTATGTGTTTTCTTGATTCATAGATGTTTAAAACTTATGTATTTGATCCTATTATTTTAAAGTTTTAAAGATATATTTAAGAGTGTTTCTTTGGGATAAGTGACTTTTTTTTTTGGACTGGCTAAACTGATTTTTCATAGTTATAGCCCCATATCTCTGTTTGCCAGATTATCACAAGATTTTCAAAAATCTGAGAGTCTATCCTTGATTTCTAATTTATCAGTTATATTTCCAAAAATAATTACTATATTAGAACTTAATTGTGCCATTATACATCATACCTTCCACTAACCAACCTATACATTTTTCTTTCCTCTTTTCTCATCTTCCACTTTACACGTCAATTTTTATGCTGATTTGCATGTTAAACATTATATTTTATTCCTCTAGTGGCTACACCTATTATATACTACTTATACTTGGACTTATCCTCTCCTTTTCATAAATAGCTCTATCTCACTTTTATACTACCTTCAGGCAGACAAATTAAAATGCTTTTAATGCCCTCAGGTCTTTTCCTTCTTATTTCTCTTAGATTTTAGTACTTTTCTAGAATACTAATTCTCGGGATATAAAGATACAGATAATTCCGTTATTGTTTGTTTAGACAACAAGTAGTTATTATCCTCTTTGCTTTCCATGCATTTGTTGAAGCATTGTTTCAGTCTGTGCCCAATCAGAAAAGCAGAAACCTATTATGGTGCTTAAAAGATGAATTGAAAACTGGAAATTAGGTGTAAATGTGATCAAAGTACAGGTGGGGAATAACGAAACAAGTATCTGAAGTAATTGCAGGAGAAAATGACTACTTTAGGAAAATTATATTACTGAGTTGCCTAGATGTCTAAGCTTCAGAAGCTGCTGAGGCACTCAGCATTGTCACTGTGTTTGTAACCAAGCCGCATGAGTGAGCAACAAACCAGGAGCCGGGCGGGGAAGTCTGGAAAATGTAGTCTGCTAACTTCTCACCCTGGCAATACAGAGCAGACTGCAAAAGAGCAAGTGTGGCACTGAGAGAAAAGAATCACTATTTAGTTCAGGTATATATTTCAAGGGTGTTTTCAAAGATGACCTTTGCGTGGTAAACATTTTGAAGTCTTGAATGTTTAAGATAATTTTCATTTTTCAAGGATATTTTCATAGCATTTTGCTGGATATAACATCTTGTTAGAACCATTTTTCCTTCCATTTCTGAAAACATTAAACCATTTTCTTGACCTTTGAATGTTGCTATTAACAAATGTGATGCCAGTATATATCTTGTTGCTTTGTGGATATAATTTCTCTGTGGAAACTATAGTATTTTTTTTGTATTCTGATGCAATATAATTTCTCTATAATGTGTTTAGATTTTCCTTTTCCTTTGTATCCTTTTAATTACATCATATTTTCTTTTATTTTGACATATCACATTTTTACTTATGCTTAGACAATCCTAAAATTACCTTGAAATTATTCTGCAATTCTTTTTTTTTTAACTTTGATAATAACACGTAACATGAGAACCTACCTCAACAAAATTTTAAGTACACAGTAGAATATTGTTAACTACAAGTACAATGCTGTGTAGTCGATCTCTAGCGTTTGCTGATCTTGCACAACTGAAACTTTGTGGAACGTCAACTCTCTACTCTCCCTCCTCTCAACCATTCTAGTCTCTGTTTCTGTGTGTTTGACTATTTTTGATACCTCATATAAGTGGAACTAGTGGTCCTTCTGCAATTTTCCTTTATTCTCTCCTGTATCTCTGATATTATAATAGTTTTTGACATTTTTGCATCTACTTTCCAAAACTAACTTTTTTCCCCTTATTTTCCTATCTTTCTTTACCTTTCTAATAATGTCTGATTGAATTCCTTCCAGGCCAGTGATGTATTCTTTAGCAGAATCCAGTTTACTGATATGAGCACATATTGGTGATTTTGTTGTGAAGGTGGGAGTTGCCGTTATTTATCTACAATAAGTATTACATCCCATAATTTCAGCTATTTCTTCTTTACAATTGTTCATAACAGCCTTATATTTCCAGTGTGTTCTCTCTTCCCCTCCATATTATGTATTATGCTCATCAAAAATATTTTTCTGTCTGAGCCATTTAGTTCTGTTTTTCCTTGCATTTTTATCATATTTGTATTTTATGCCTTCTTTTATTTTATAACAACCAAACTTTTCCTGTATCTTACTATGTCTTCTCATTATAGTCCATTTGAGAGCATCAGCTTCTGTGATTCAATCTTCTTTGGCTAAGATGATACTCCCAGTACCTAGTTGGTGCATCCCCTGCTGAGTTTAAAGAGAGAAAGAACTAGGGACAGATATACCTTGGGGTCAAAAACCATTGATGTTTTCACTCTTATGTGGATCCTGAGAAACTTAACAGAAGACCATGGGGGAAGGGAAGGGAAAAAAAAAAAGTTAGACAGGGAGCCAAACCATAAGAGACTCTTAAAAACTGAGAATAAACTGAGGGTTGATGGGGGGGTGGGAGGGAGGCGAGGGTGGGTGATGGGCATTGAGGAGGGCACCTGTTGGGATGAGCACTAGGTGTTGTATGGAAACCAATTTGATGATAAATTTCATATTAAAAAAAAAAATCAGGACTCACCTGGACCCTGCTTTCGTAGTCTCAAATTCATCAGTTCAGGCTTTGGAGAATTACTTTCCCTACCACTATTTTAACAATTTCTCTTTTCAAAGAGCTGCTTCTTGGAAAGGTTGTGAGGGAGCATTACAGATGACGTGATGATGCCTAGGGTTGTTATATGCTCCCACAGTCACCATGAAGTGATGTTGTGATATGGCTTATCTCTTAGAACTCCGTTTTACTGCCCCATAATAGAGTGTACAAAGCTATTTTTATATTAGATACCCCCATTACTGTAAGATTGTATTTCTACCACTTCAGTTATTTATGTTAGGTTTCCTTCAATTTACTTGTATAACTTTGGAGTCTAGGAGGCCAAAGGTTTAAAAAAAAAAAAAAAAAGAAAGGTAGTAAGCAAGCAACTAAGCAAACGGACAAAAAGACCAAACCAAACATTTTAGTAAATGCCTGGCTAATACCCAGTGTTGTAAATAGATTATTGAGCTTTTAATATCTATTTTTATTGACCTAAGCCCCAAGATTTCTAAACTTTGGATTAATTCAAATAATTTTTGAAATAAAATTCAAACTGGATGAGCTAGTAGAGCTTGGGCATAGAAGTCTATTTAAAAAAAAAAGAAAAAGTCCCAACTATTCTCTCTTAAAATGAAATCAGTCTGCATTTAGCTTGCTAGAAGTTTTATTATTTAATAATTTAATTATTATTTAATAATTTTCAATTGTTCAAGATTATTTTTCTCTTGTTTTTCTTTACTTTTTTTTTCCTTGGGGATTTTTCCTTAAAGACAACCAAAGCAAACTGGGGTTGCATATAGGAAACAGACCCAAACACTTGAGCTTGTTAATGGTATGTGTGAGCAGAAAAGAGAGTAACTGCTGTGATACATATTCTCGAACAATAATACGGAAATGAAAAGGAAAAGGAAGGGTGGACAAGAAAAACTGATTCTTTTTTTCCATTCCTAGAGGGAGATTGCATTTAAAGAAACTTCCCTTTCCTTCCAGCTGGTGGGGTTCCTCAGTGTGATGGATGTCTCCAATTCTAAGCAATATTATAGCAAGTAGCTCAGCACCGCTCTGCTCAGCAGTGAAGGCAATGCAGTGTATTTTCAACTGGCACTACAGGGGAGCTGAGATTTTTCTTTTTATATATCATTTATAAATTGATACTGTAACTCCACCAAGCAGTAGCTTTTAAAACTTAATGAGGATGAAAAATTGTGTGCATGTTCACATGTATACCTGTGAGTGAGAAACTATATGTTTAACATTTGATGTTACTAATAGGTTGGCAGAAGTTAACAATTCAAGCTCTTAACTATATTCTATTTTGATGATTTCCCCTTACTTCTTTGGAGTAATAACTTTGTCTTTAGTTTATATATTGATAATGAAAAAATAGAGGACTGATGATAAAAAAAATTTCCTTGTTTGAAATTGTAAGACACCGTAGTACTATAAACAAAAGTACTCTGGCTATTGTCTAGGGTTGCCAGATTTAGCAGATAAATTAGATTCCCACTTAAATTTGAATTTCAGATAAACAACAGGTAAGTTTTAGTACAAGAGTGTCCCAAATATTGCATAGGAAACTTTATACTAAGAAAATATTCATTGTTTATCTGAAAATAAAATTTAACTTAAAATTCTGTATTTTATCTGATAAGCTTAATATTGTCGACCACAGATTTCATTCTCGTAAGGAATAGTTTTGAGGAAAATATGAATTGCTTCAGTGTTTACGTATGATTACAGAACAAATACATTGGTGGCTTAAATATATCCTTGAGAATGGAAAGCTGATTTTTTTTTTTTCCTGTCTCTTTATTTCAGTAAAGTCAGGCAGTGAACAATGTTCCATAAAGGTCAATTGGCAACTGTACCATCTGCTCTGGGTCCCTAGAATAAATCTCCTGCTGGGGTCCTGATACACATGAGCACATGTTGTTTTCACAAAGACCAAAATCTTATATTGTATTCCTGCTTGATCCCTGCTGTGGATGCCAGCTTCACAGCATCAGTAATGGTGTTTGGGGCTGAATCCTGGACCTTCATTATGCTGATTGCTGCCAATCTCAGAAATAAAGATTCCACTAGGTTATAATAACATGAAATGAAATGCTGGAATCCATGTGTTGTGGACTAACAGGTAATGCACCCAGATGACCTTTAATGGACCTGTCTGCCTGTGCCCCAGGTTCTGTGAGGATTAGCTGCTACTGTTCCAGCTGCACCCGCCTCTAGAGATTGGCTCTGGAAAGACAGAAATGCCTAACAGGTCATGTGTCTCCCATCTCCTTCAGCTATGCACCGTGAATGAATGATTGAAAATAGATTGGAAAACATCTCATGATGGGACAACTTTGTGAGGTAATTAATACTCCTGAGCTCTTTGTAAAATCAAGCTGAGTCTTGGGGCGCCTGGGTGGCGCAGTCGGTTAGGCGTCCGACTTCAGCCAGGTCACGATCTCGCGGTCCGTGAGTTCGAGCCCCGCGTCAGACTCTGAGCTGATGGCTCAGAGCCTGGAGCCTGCTTCCGATTCTGTGTCTCCCTCTCTCTCTGCCCCTCCCCCGTTCATGCTCTGTCTCTCTCTGTCCCAAAAATAAATAAACGTTGAAAATCAAGCTGAGTCTAAACTTCAGGTAAAAACCATAAATTTGCTTTTTTTTCTCCTGTTGTGTTCTCACAGAGAACACTATCTAAATAAATAACTTGTACATAAATCTCCATCTCAAATTCTGCTTCTAAGCATCTGAAACCAAGGCATTATCCAACTGTCCTAAAGAAAAGTATTCATTTAGACAAAATCAAATGAGAGGATCGAAGACTTACCTGTTGAATGTAAAACCATATATGAGAAAAAGGATGCATACTCAATAATAACTATACTTCCTAGCTCCTCATGGCACTTCACAACAGGTTTGCAACCCAGAAGAATAATTGCATAATTACTACCATTGTGATAGAACTGATAGCTTGAGAGTAGCTAAGAGTTAAGAACAGGTGGTTAAAAAAAAAGGCTGAAAGACAAATCTAACCTTCTTTACTGCCTTAAGCCATTTCATCCTTTTCCTTAACCAAATAGCACTGAACTTTCAACTCTAGTTAGTATGTGTTTGTTTCTATGATGATAGAACCCTCTGAAATGAGATACCATAGTAATAGGATGTTACTGCTTTCAGTCCCAGGAGAAGATAAACCAGAGACTTAAATATATATTTTAATAAGTACATGTTACATGTGAATATAGTTTACTAAAAATTTTTGTAGATATTTATAGCTCCCAAGTTCCCAACACATTGAATAATGTCAATGTGTAGCATATTACAGGATCACAGACATGAACATCCCTGCCCCGATGTATATGAAAAACAAGCACTGAAAATACAAGAATGCAAGGATAGAAATATCCACTTACATTCTTATGAACAAGGAGGCACTGTTTCTCATGGTGAGATGAATTTATAGAAATAACATTGGCATAATGTGATAATAATGGCTGCATATGGAGGCAAGGAAAGGAAATGCTGAGTACCTTCACATTAGAATTTAGGAATCCAAAGGTCAAAATTATCAGGTTAAATTTATTCATGCTTTCATGTGCAAGATGCTGAAAGTAAGTTTGTGTAAGAGTTTTGATAAGGGCTCAAATATGTAATTGTTTTCACTTGATAAAAATGAGTTGTCTCCTCAAAATCCTTGCATGAAAATTTATGGATGACAGTCTGTTGTACCGACATTTCATGTTAAGTTATATGGTTTTTTTTTAATTTTCAAATTTTATCTGCATCTAAATAAGTAAATGTATTTTTTAGTGTTCACTTCCCAATAATGTAACCTGGCACCATCTGACAAAAAGATTGAAACTATTATAAGTGACTTTAACATATTTACAGTATCTTTTTACTTACAAATAGTATGTTCACTTGTTAAGATGTGCAAGATAGCTGATACACTTTAGAGTCTATTTTGAGAATTCCTCTTTGCCTCTGATAACATAACCCCACGGTGAAATAACATGTAAAATAGAGGGAGTTTTTTGGATTGTTTTGGTTTTATTATTATTATTATTTTATAATTAACTAAACTCAAAAGGTAGGAAAGAAAGAAAGAAAGAAAGAAAGAAAGAAAGAAAAGAAGAAAGAAAGAAAGAAAGAAAGAAAGAAAGAAAGAAAGAAAGGAAAAAGGTAGGAAGAAAGGAGGAAAGGAAGAAAGGAAGAAAATTTGGAACTAAATTAAACCATAAAAGTAAAATGACATATTTTCCATGTATTTTTTTGTAGACGGCACCAAATCTACCTATGAGAATACTTCAGTGTAGAAGGAAAATAAAAGCTAGACAAAAGTCAAAGAACCTCGAAGGAAACAGTTATAAAAGATAAAAATCTTACCAATACTAAAAGAACGCATGTGTTCTCAGTTACACATAATTGAATTCTGAATTGTCTTTTAGCTCATTATGATATGCTGTATAGGTATATATTTCTCTGATGTTTCCTAAATTTTATTCTTAGGCAGAAAAACTGGTGAACCTCTAGAAACTAACTCAGCAGGGCAGTTAACTGGTACCAAACCCACCTCAGCCGATTTCTGATGACAAACCCATTCTACAAACCTACAAACCTGGAGTAGTGAGACATACAGAGCCTCAGCAGGACAAAAGAATCAGTCTTTTCCGATTAACAACACAGGTTGGAATACCATATGCAATTGTTTCATTTTGCCCAGACAATTGTGAGCTATTGATATCCCTCTCCACCAACAGACACATTCCTGGCCTCATCCATTGTGCAGAAAACCCATAGATAGCTGCAGGTTTGAGATCCTGTGTGATGTGTTGTGTATGCATGCCCTATATGTCATGCAAAACAGAACATGGGTTACTTAGGCCAATACTTCCTAAGAGATTCTTCAGCTCAGAAACCTATGGTCATCCAACAACAACTAAAATGAAAACTTATCCTAGCAGAGCTTGATCAAGATCCAGTGTCCGTCAGATGATCTCCAAATGTCTGGCCCATTTTAACATAATTCCCCTTAATGTCTTTTGGTATCAACATTTGCTTTGAACCTTCAATTGTGTTAGGTGGCTAAAATATTTTTCATATATAATTTTCAGTCACCAATTCAAACATATGAGAAGTCCTCTTTTGTTTTTTGTTTTTTTTTTGAGTTGTACATAAAAATGCACATATTCAACACATTTGTGTCAACAGTCCCATAATACAAAAATAAACTGTGTAACTAAACAATATTCCAGCCCAAAGGAGCACAAGTTCCAAATCTCCTACTTGGTTCAGACTATACCTCCACTCTACAAATAAGATTTATGACTCTTCTTGGGACTTGCATTACTGGGCAGTGAGGGAACTTTCCTTAGGAAGGGGAACATGTATCTAAGTCACAACAGAGTTCTGACAGATTTTCTCCTAGAAAGGATGGGAAGATTAAGAGTTACCTGAAATCCCCTTAAGACTCTTTTGATGGGAACCAGTGAAGCAAGTTTAAGGTAATGTCATTTCTGCTGCTTTATCAGTACTATCTAAGATATATTTCACCTTTTAAGCTGCACTATATCAGCATTTTTGGTGATAGTACAACAAATTGTCCAAAATAGAAAGTTGTTCAAATTGCTTTGCCAAAACTAATTGTTTTTCTGGTATTGTGAGATCTAGATAAGCTAAAATTTTCTCAGTATGATTGAAATAATTTTATAACAGGAAACAACCTTAAGAGGACCCAGGGTACCTGATTTTTAACACATTCTGTAGCTGAAAAGCTAAGCCATTTAAATATTAATTCTGCAATATCCTTCATAGACCAGATTCAGGAACCTGTACTTCGTGTGGTACTACTGAGTTCTCCGTGAATATGCTTCATGTTAATTACTTGCTTTAATAAAGGTTAGGAGTGGATGTATCCGAAATAAAACCCAATGAAAGAAACAATCCTTTTATCCCCTTTTACATTTATTTTCTTTTATCATTTATCCTTATAATTCTGTGCCTTTGTGCTTTTTAACCAGCTATGACAATTGTGCAGAATGTTAAAAAGGCATATCTTGGTTCAATGTCAGGTAATAATAACCTTCTTTGGTAATGATCAAGATAGAAGCTAAATACTAACCGTTTTCAAATTCTCTTTTTTGACTTTGCTGGCGGTAATCTAATAAGATGACAATGTAATATTTTTTTAATATTCATGCACACAATTATATGAATATGCAAAACTCATGCTCCTAATGCAGAACAACAAATATAAAAGGAGTCTTACTCTGGATTTCACCCTTATCTATTCTAAAGTGTGTGGGGATTTCAAAGTAAAGTATTCTCTTGTGTATAATATATCTAGCTCAATTTTGAAATCTTTGGCAATGGCTAAATGTAGTTGCATAAGTAATATATAGTGCATTAACTTTCACAGTAAATGTGCTCGTATTGTGAGTTTAGTCATAATGGGCTTTTTCGAACACTGAATGAATATCTCTGCTTAACAATTATTTTTCTTCAGGGTCATTAAAATATATGTTTTTGGTTCCTCTTTTGTTTATACAAAAGAATGGTCACCATGAAATATTTTCAACCCCAACCCCCTCTCCCAATTCTATTTGTGTTTAGTTTTTTTTTTTTTTTTTTTTTTTGCAATAATGGAACCAGACATTAAGTGCTTCTCAAAATGGGTCAAATATCACAATGTATGCTAATTATTTTTTCAAGGTAAAAGATTTATTCCCCATAAATCAGGTTTGGTTCCCCAAACCTGATCCTACCACTTTGTAGAATGATTTTACTAAAACTTCAGTGGCATATACAGAAGAGAGTTATATCACACTTAATGATGCAAAATTTAATTTAAAATATGCATTCAATCATTCTCTTTTCCTCACACATATCCTAAAAGATTCTTAGTAACCAGCTGCTCCATCTCCCTCTGATTTCTTTTTTCGTTAGTATCTCCTGACTAATAAATACTAGCCTTTGCATCTTCTGAAACTCCTTCTCCCACAAACTTTCAGTAAAAATTTCACTGCTTGTTTTATTAATTGGGGTCTGCTGGTACCAGTGACCAAATTTCAACTCCAAGTCAGTAAAAGGGAACTTAATTTGTGTAGATAACTCGGAAATCCAGGAACTAGACTTGTGTTCAGGTATAAACAGGCCTTTCTACTCAGAACGTTGTGACTTTTCACCTCGGGTTGTGCTTTTTGACTTCACAGGCTTGGTTGTTTCCCACTGGAGAGAGTTACTCCTGGTGTCAGGAAATGTGATCCTCTGGCAAGATCAGCAAGAGGCCAAAGCATTTTCTAACTATGAACTTTAATGTTTAGTACGAGAATAATAACTTACGTACCTATATGGACAGAAATTTCATATTAAATATTGAATACAATTTTATTTAAGAAAAACACTGCATTTTAATTTGTTTTTCATAAGCCTTGAAGAAAAATCAGTTTAATAGATTTTGAGAAGAGGTTTTCTTGGTCGTAAGGCAATCATCCTCTCATTTCCCTCCTCGTCTCAATATTTTCTTTTTTCTTTTTAATGTTTATTTGGTTTTGAGAGACTGAGAGCAGGGGAAGGGCAGAGAGAGGGGGACAGAGGATCAAAATGGGCTCTGCACTGACAGCAATGAGCCCATTGTGGGGGGTCGAACTCATAAACCATGAGCTCATGACCTGAAGTCCAACGCTCAACTGATTGAGCAACCCAGGTACCCTTCTCAGTATTTTCAATACCTAATAATTTCCAAAAAAAATGAGTACTTAGCAATTTGTGACTCCATATAATGATTGTGGTCATTAAAATACTCTCTCATTTGCATGTGCGGTCTATAGATGGCCTGTTTTGTACTAGAAGAAATAGAAGAGTTGCAACACAATTTCATTCTCTCTTTGTTTCTTACTATGACTATATTTTCTCTAAATCTTTACTGACGTGTAGAACTGCTGAAATCCTTTTATTTCATGCACACAATTATATGAATTATATAAACAATCCATATAAATTATGGAAATTTTATTTCATTTGTCTTCCTTCCTTTCTTCTTTTATTTCCTTTTTGATAAAAAGTAGAAGAATATAGCCCACCATTTCTGAACCCACGTAATCTCGAACAACCCAAACCTAAGCCATTATTATTACTAATGATATAAATAGACTAAAGAAAGTAATGAATAGATGAATAGATTTCCAAGCATTAAATATGATCCTTTTAGAAAGACAGAATAAATGCTCACCTACTTCCCTTTAAATTACCAATTTTATGAATAAACACGTGGTGTCATATGTAGTTCAAATGGTGTAAAATGAGTTATTTTCATCCTTCTCTGGGTATCACTATGGACTGATTGGTTTGTTTCATATTTTATTTTATTTTTTTAAATATTTATTTTTGACAGAGAGAGAGAGAGAGAGACAGAGCATGACTGGGGGAGGGGCAGAGAGCGAGGGAGACACAGAATCCGAAACAGGCTCCAGGCTCTGAGCGTCAGCACAGAGCCCGACGTGGGGCTTGAGCCTACGGACAGCAAGATCATGACCTGAGCTGAAGTCAGACGCTCAACCTACCAAGCCACCCAGCTGCCCGGTTTGTTTTGTATTTTATAATTAATTAGAACTATTTAATGCTCTCATGTGGCTGTCGTGAAGACTCTGAAGCTTGCCTCTATCTTTGCAAACTCTTCTAGTCTCTCAGTACTTCCTGTTCTCTGGCAGAGAGAGGTTCCTAAGACTTACCTGGAAATTTCATGATTCGAACTTGTCTGAACTATGTATCTCTTTGCGACATTGGATGTTTTTAGTGGCAAATTACACTATGAGCCAAGATCTGGGAGCTAGACGTATGTACTGTTACTGGGAATTTTTGCTTCCAAGCCTTGTAAATTAAAAAAAGTTTAGAAAAAATATGTACACATTTGTAAATTCATAGATAAATATGTAGATAGGTAGATAACAGACAAATAATTTAAAATTAAGTGGAGCTTTAATCATTTAATGTGTTTTTTGCAGTCCTTTGCATATATGTCAAAAATGTGTGATTATTAATAAATTAATAGATTTGCTTGTGTCATCCAGCGTCACTCATGGAGTATTTTAAATTACAGTTTATTTATTAATACCAACAGATGATTGATATGCTTTATGGTTTCTTTATAGTTTTTTATTTTCTTTATGTCATACCCCATTATTAAGGTATAGTAAGACTGTATTTTTCTAATGTAACTTGGAAAGATTTATGTTTTTCTGTCTGATTAGGTTACCAACTTGAATACATGAATTAGATGTCAGCTTTCATTGCTGGTCACTAAACAGTTTCCTTTCTTATGTCACTCTCTAGAGCATTTGACCTAGAAACAATTTCTAATTACTCAAATTATGTTTTCTTAAAGGCTTGCCACTCACCAAAATTAAAGACTCCAATTAAGGAAACTGTCATTCTAAAGTTCTAGACCTAAACATCTAGTATGTTTATTAAATGATTTCTGATTTGATAGAAAAAAATAAATTCAGGTCTGCTAATTTAATGCCACTGTTCCTTTCTGTAATAGAGCTTTTTAGTCAGCACAGTACAAATCAGCCATCTTCTGTTCTGGCCAATGAGCCAAATACGTCACATGTTTTCTTCAGTGTGGCTGACTCATTCCAATCTGTTTCTTTCTTTGTTGTCATTTTTATTCCTTAAGAATGCCTTTTAATTCACAAATTTTTTTTTAGTTTTTTTTATGTTTATTTATTTTTGATAGAGACAGAGCGCAAGTGGGGGAGGGGCAGAGAGAGAAGGAGATACAGAATCGGAAGCAGGCTCCAGGGTCTGAGCTGTCAGCACAGAGCCCCACGCGGGGCTCGAACCCACAAACCGGGAGATCATGACCTGAGCCAAAGTTGGACACTTAACCAACTGAGCCACCCAGGAGCCCCTAATTCACAAATGTTTTAACAATATGTTATTTTAACATTAAAGTAGATATTTGGTGTAAAAGTTCAAAAAGACTATCATGCTAGACAGATGGCACAAAGATGAATTGGGATCTGAAACAAGTACGTAAGCTTATAATTTCTACTGTTGGAAAAAATTAAGGAAGTATGGAAAAGCTGAATAAACTAACTGACTTTAGATCAAACCTATTCAAAAATTATGCAATAAAATTTACTTATAAAACACAGATACATGTATTCTAAATATTTTGGAAAATAAATGAAGAAAGATTATAATCAAATCTACATGGATTTTTCAAAACAGATTTCTGATATTTCCACAAAATAAGAAAAGTACTCACAACAGACTTTTCATATTTTCTGTTTATCACACAAAATTAGATTTAGCTAAATTTTTCTTACTCTTCAGGTAATTGCATCTTTTAGATTTACCATTTGCCTTAAATCTGAATAGAGACTCTAACTACTGATGGTTTATGATTCAAGAGAAGTATCTTTATGGGCTCGATATGATTGGGACATTCTATGTATATAGCACAGTCCCTTAACCAGACCAAATGGTCTCTACAAGGCTAAAGTGCACATTAATTTTGCATTATGAGAAAACAGTCAGTATCCTCATGATTTTTGTAACACAATACAAAACAAAATATATAGCTCAATCTTTGGCTTTTGCTCTCAAACTTGTACTTAAAAGTTTTCTCCCAGTGTTCTTTCAAGTTCCATTAATATTCTACCAATGCACATTTTGTTAATTCAGTTCAGATTATCTATCTGTCTATCTATCTATCCATCTAATATTTTGTCTCTTCCCAATCCTTTCCCCCTCATATTTATTTTAATTATTCTTAGGTTATTACAAAATCACTGTTAAGTTCTCCCCAACATGCTTCCAATTAATTTTCTTTGTTTTTTCTTAACAGCTTTAAGTAATTTATATGACTTACAGTTAACCCATTTAAAGTGTTCAAGTCAATGTTTTTTTAAATGTATTCACAAAGGTCTGGATTCATAAGCGCTATCTAATTTTAGAATACTTTAGGGGCGCCTGGGTGGCGCAGTCGGTTAAGCGTCCGACTTCAGCCAGGTCACGATCTCGCGGTCCGTGAGTTCGAGCCCCGCGTCAGGCTCTGGGCTGATGGCTCAGAGCCTGGAGCCTGTTTCCGATTCTGTGTCTCCCTCTCTCTCTGCCCCTCCCCCGTTCATGCTCTGTCTCTCTCTGTCCCAAAAATAAATAAACGTTGAAAAAAAAAATTAAAAAAAAAAAAAAGAATACTTTAATCACCCCAAAGAAACTATGTACTCCCCATTGTACCTGAATTCCATCCCTAGGCATCCACTCATCTACTTTCCATTCTAGAGACTTGTTTGTTCTGGTTGTTTCACATAAATGGAATCATATGATGTATTATATTGCTGACTGCCTTTTTTACTTAGCATACCATTTTGAAAGTTCATTCATATTTACCATGTATGAGGACTTCATTCTATTTTATTAATGAATAGATAATTTTATATAGATATTAATGAATAGACCATTTTATAGATATGCCACATTAATTAAGCCATTCATTAGTTGATGGACATGTGTGTTACTTCCACTTTTAGTTCACATTGTTTCATTATGAAATGGTTGCTATGAACATATTTGTACACGTTTTTGTGTGACATAGATTTTCATTTGTTTTGAGAATATATCTACAAATGGAATTGCTGGGTGGTATCAAAACTTTACATTTAATATTTTGAAGAACTGCTATATTTTTTTCCCAAAATGATCACACAATTACATATTCTCACTACAAATGTAATAGGGTTCTAATTTCTGCTCAACATCCTTTGTTTCCTGGCATTTTATTTTTTGTGGTTGATGACTTTTTTAACTTTTTTTTTTTAAAGTAGGCTCCAAGCCCAACATGGGGCTTGAACTCACGACCTTGAGATCAAAAGTCACATGCTCTACTGACTGAACCAGCCAAGCACCAATGCATCTAATGTTTTTTTTTATTGAAAAATACCTTTTTATTGTTATTTTTGATTGTTTATACTTCTTTATTGATTTTAATAGACTGGTGAAGTCCATTTCCCCTGCAGATTCAGCCTCAAGTTGCACCATCTTCCTGACACCCCATACCCAGTGGATGACTTTCTGCCTGGTCTGCCTCTTGTAGTATCACACCCAGATGTTTACTTCTAGTGATTCTAGTTGATCTCTACGTTGTTTTTGATAATGCCTTGATGAATAAGTTGCTACAGAGTATGTTCCAAATTAAGGAAGTCTCCTTTGAAGCTGAATCCCAAGAAGGTTCTTTTTAACTGTCTTTTTCCTGTTTCTCCCTGATAAACACCTAGCTGGCCTATTATTTCACTTATTGCTGTCAAAACCTACCAGTCTCCTCTTAATTGCTCACCACTAAGATTGCCATTTTTTTTAAAGTGTCCTTAATCTTTCAGATCCCACATGTGTTAGTCTAACTATCTTGTATTTTTATGCCATATATATGTGGTGCCAAATGCTAATGTTGCTGTATGTTTGCTATGGCAACCTGGACAAGTAAAGCACAATATTCTAATCCTTTAAAAAAAAAAAAAACTTAGTACAAATGATGATAAAGTCGTCTGCATCACTCCTTCAAAAAGAGTGTTGTGAATATTAAATAAATTAAAATAAATATTTACCCAGGATGCCTTGAACTTAGAAAATGAAATTTATCTGTTCAGCCTGGAATTTTCTTTTTTGAAAGTAAGTGTACTTCCTCTATCCTAAGAAAGATAATGGACACTTAAAAAATAAAATGAAAGCTCCATACCTAAGTTTCCAAGGAAAGTATATAGTAGACAGAATTGGCAGTGATCCAGGATAAATACGGAAGCATGCTTGGTAACTTGTGGCTACTCACCTGATTTATGCTGCCCCCTTCATTTTCGATATTCGCTGTAGGATTATTTCTGCAAAAATCTTCTGAACCTCAGGTATATTATCAAAAGAGATGATAATTGCATTTACATAAGATATTCCTTTACAGGTCTTTCAGTTCATGTTGCACAAGATCCATTTATTTCTGTTGCCATAATTATCCAGTTATTTTATTCAATTCCTGAACAATCTAGCTTTCAATATAAACAATCCCAACTGTGTTATTTTCCTGATCTGCCATCTTCTGTGAGCAGTCCTGATGGGATAGACATTGAATATGTATCCATACATATGTATGTATGTATGGATACACATTACTGCGTGTTTCCTCTCTCAGCCATGGATCTATGCTCATCAGGGTAATCACATTATGCTTGGCTTTAGGTTCTTTCTTAGCCTCCACTGAGACTGTTTCCAAGTTCTGATTTGTACAAGTCAATGAACATTTTATTCCTAATCATAAAATATTCATTATTGAACTAATGGTAATATAGTTTTCCTTTCCCTCTAACATAGTGATAGCTCATACCCTTGTAATTTTCTAAATGTATTGAACTGCATATTTTAAGCAATAAATGAACGGATAGTTTTCTTGAATTGATCCTGTTTGTTGTTCATTTGTTTGGAATAATAGCATGCAACATAGGAAGATTTGGGTGTGAATTTTAAAATTCTCATGACTTTAACCATATGAAAATTTAGTCTCATACAGTGCCTGAGGACATATTCTTCCATTGTAGCAGGCAGTAAAAGCAGATATCTGATTAGTAAAGATTGTTTTTCATTCTCAAACATTATGTTCAGACTCCTTTTCTATTCTTATTTACAAAGAAATTTATGTTTTACTTAGACCCATAAAATGTTTCTGGATTTTAAAAGACTCTACTAAAATTATAAATATTTGTTTTTAATTTTTCTAGAAATGAGAACTATTTATATTTAACAGGATAACAATCATATTAATATATAAAACTTATTTTTGTCAAGGGTTGTTGTAAGCTCCTTACATATATTTCCTTTTTCCCTTGAATCTTTCACCTAATAAGCAACACAGATGTTAAAACTGCCAATAAATGGTTAATAGCAAATCTTCAATTTTTTTCTTTCATTTTATGATTTTAGTGGAAGAAGGGGAATATCCTTGGAAATAAATGGATAAAGATAATCTGGGGGCGCCTGGGTGGCGCAGTCGGTTAAGCGTCCGACTTCAGCCAGGTCACGGTCTTGCGGTCCGTGAGTTCGAGCCCCGCGTCGGGCTCTGGGCTGATGGCTCAGAGCTGGAGCCTGTTTCCGATTCTGTGTCTCCCTCTCTCTCTGCCCCTCCCCCGTTCATGCTCTGTCTCTCTCTGTCCCAAAAATAAATAAACGTTGAAAAAAAAAAAAGATAATCTGGTCAAACCTTCACATACATGTGCCAATGACAGAATCCCTAGAAGTCTCACGAATGCTATTTGCTAGCTGAAGAGTTCCTGTGTATGGAAAGATTTCACAGAATGTGCTGTGCTTAGTCTGTGTACAATACTTTGTACACAAACCTGGACTCATGAAATTTTGAAGCATGCCTCACAGAAAATAGTACACAGGCTGTGCAACAATAAGTGCAGATGTTTTAGGGCTGACCATCTCTCCGTTAAGTCAGGGTGATACATGCAAAATTTAGATTTTCAATATACTAATCTTAGTCTGAGTGCATCCTGAGAAGGCAAGAGAGGAACTCTGGAGATGTAAAGTCGTTCTCAGACCTCACCCTGCTTCTTCTGAATATTGTCCTTAGTTATTACTTACAATTAATAGTAAAGCCTGATAGTAAAATTTCGGGTTTGTGATAGTCTGATTTGATGTTCTGATACTTTGTGTTACCTATGAAAGCTGCATTTTTACCTAAAGAATATATGTAATCCACGTTTCCACCTCAATTCAAGAGCTTTATCACTTTATTTTAATCAGCTGGGATTTAAAGTGAAAGAAATATAGGTATTAAAAATATTTACATTACATAAAATGCAGATATAAAAGAAATATTGTATAACTCAGTTGTTTATAGAGAGATAAGTTATTTTATTCCTAACTCGAAATTTATATCATTAATAGCATAAAATTATAAATAAAATCTTAACTAGGAACTATATTGTGTTTGTGTTAATTACTTAATAATAATTGTCATGCTTCATTCATTATCAAGCAGAAATTACAAACCTTCTTACCAGATTCTCCTACTATTTTATCAACCAGAGGGCATTATGGCAATCTCACCCTACTGAGGTTCAGAGTATTAAAAAATGAATATTTAAAATTAAAATATAGCTTGTCACACAGAATGAGCACCTGATGCCATTTATGAGGAACAGGTGGATGTTTATTCAGGCATGTTTGATGAAACAGTAGGAATTATTTCAGTTAAATATCAATGTCATTGCCATTAGAAAGACTAAAACAAGAGCAAAACACACACACATCACACCACACACACACACACACACACACACGCACATACACAGACACACAACACGACATAGGAAATTTAAGGCACCTGAATGAATCAGATTTGGAGGATGGATTCAATCTGTCTTGATTACCTAAAGTAAGAAGAAGTAGCCTCAGAAATAGATCAAGAGAGTTTGACCTTTGTTGTTACACTGAAATGTGCATTCCTGCAGATGTCATTATTCTTTGGCATTTTCTCTGGGTGAGTGGAACGTAATATCTTTTCAGGGGGTTAGAGAATAAAAATGACTAAGAAAAGTATATGTCTTTGCATTTAATATATAGTATCTTGAGCTAACAAGTTAAAGCAGTTGTTTTAATGGAGAAAAATATACAAAATAAATACTTGAATTAATCACAAATTAAATGTTCCTAACAGAAGAGTAAGAGAGGGAGAAAGAGACGGGGGGAGAGAGAGAAAGAATGTAAATGACCTATTTAAATATATTTTTATTTAAAAAATACTCCAGGATATTATGATCTGTAAACATGTATCTGTATTTTTTACAACAATTATGGCAACTTAATACAGGCAAAATTAAGGCATGTTTTAGTACCAAAATACCACTCAACAACATACTATATCAGCAACCATTCACACTGAATGATGTCGATAATTAATCTAATTTTCCCTCTGCTTCATTTTGTGTTCTATTAGTTTTCTTATTCAAACTTTCAAGTCACAAATCTAATTTAAAACCTCTTAACTAGTCTAACGTATAATGTGTTCTATCTGCGTTCAGTGTCTAGAATTGAGCGACAAAGCTGGAATACTAATTTGCTTCAGAGTGTGCAAAACACTCAATAATCAAATAATAAAATCCTGGATCCAGCACTTCTTAATGACATGACCAAATGAGTCCAATGCCTTGAAATGTGAGCATAAGTTGAAAATAGAACAAAGAAGGATAAAATGATGTAAATGAAGAAGAGGAAAAAATCATGCTAACCAGAGCAATATATTCAATATTATGGGTCTCCATTTAAAATGGTCCCTATTCAAGATAACAAGACTTTAAAGTTAGCAAGACATGTTTTGATTAACAGTTTTATTTTAAAACTAGTGTTGCTATTTTAGTACTGCCTCTTTATATTATATTCTTTCTCTTCTTTTCCCTATCAACGCAATTGCACACACATGCACACACGCACAGTGTTACTATATTTAGGTTTAATATTTGAAGTTATTTTCCACATTCTCTTTATAAAATCTGTATTGTTTCTCTCACTGAGGTAGGGGCTTTTTTTTTCCTTTCCTTTTTTTCTATGTTCACATCCCCTTTGCTAAAATAAAGTTTATTTCTATATGCTCTCTTGAATTCAAAGTAAATAAAAACCACACGTTTCATAAATGAAGAAACAGGATATGTCAGAAAAATTAACCATGTACTGAGTGATTAAACTATTTTGTGTAAGAATGTCATTTCTATTTTGTTTAAATGTAATGCAATTTACCAGACCATAAAGAACTCCTTAGATGAAATGGCTGTTTTCCAGGCAATGCTCCTGTGCTGCTGATTGCAATATATTCTGACATCTATGACAGTTTTATAATTCTCCTATTCTGTGCTCTGAAGTGTCCTTACTTTGCTGAAGGCTTTCTCCTGGGAAAAGTCACTGAAGTTTTCTGGACTGAAAGGAAGATAAACAGTTTGATGGAAAAACAGTATCGCCATGTGATGCAATCTTGTTGCTAATTTGCTTTATGTTAATGTAGGAAAAGTATTTCAAAAGACCTTTACATCAAGATTTAGAGGAGATTTTGTTTGTTACACATGTAAATACTTTACGTGAAACATAGGGAAGAAAATCACAAAAAAGAAATAAGGACTCACCATACTTTGATAGCCTCTTCTGTCCAATACAAAACATGTTAGAACAAGTTATATTATGCAAACCATTCAAAATATTGTATGTCAGACATTAAAACGAATTTGAGTACAGTAATTTTTTTATTAATTTAAAGAGAGAATGTGAGTGGGGAAGAGAGGTAGTGGGAGAGAGAGAATCTTAAGCAGGCTCCATGCTTAGTGCAGAGCCTGATGTGGGGCTTGATCCCATGACCCTGCCGTCATGACCTGAGCAAAAATCAAGAGTCAACACTCAACTGTTAGAGCCACCCAGGTGCCCCTGAGGACAGTAATTTTAATGATGATCACCTTAGGCTAAACAACATGAATATATGCTTTGGAGAGTAGTTTTTCATAAATTGTGACCAAAGGTTTTACTGCTTGTAAAATCCTGTTAAAGAATGCTTAGTAAATAATATTTTTTTCTTTATTTATTTTTAATTTTATTTTTTTAAATTTACATCCAAATTAGTTAGCATATAGTGAAACAATGATTTCAGGAGTAGATTCCTTAGTGTCCCTTACCCATTTAGCCCATCCCTCCTCCCACAACCCCTCCAGTAACCCTCTGTTTATTCTCCATATTTAAGAGTCTCATATGTTTTGTCCCCCTCCCTGTTTTTATATTAGTTTTGCTTCCCTTCCCTTATGTTCATCTGTTCTGTGTCTTAAAGTCCTCATATGAATGAAGTCATATGATATTTGTCTTTCTCTTACTAATTTCGCTTAGCATAATACCCTCTAGTTCCATCCACGTAGTTGCAAATGGCAAGATTCCATTCTTTTTGACTGCCGAGTAATACTCCATTGTGTATATATATATATATATATATATATATATATACCACATCTTCTTTATTCATTCATCAGTGGACATTTGGGCTCTTTCCATAATTTGGCTATTGTTGATAGTGCTGCTATAAACATGGGGACGCATATGTACCTTCGAAACAGCATACCTGTATCCCTTGGATAAACACCTAGTAGTACAATGCTGGTTTGTAGGATAGTTCTATTTTTAATTTTTTGAGGAACCTCCACACTTTTTCCAGAGTGGCTGCACCAGCTTGCATTCCCACAAGAATGCGAAAGAGATCCTCTTTCTCCACATCCTCACCAACATCTGTTGTTGCCCGAGTTGTTATGTTAGCCATTCTGACAGTTGTGAGGTGGTATCTCATTGTGGTTTTGATTTGTATTTCCCTGATGATGAATGACGTTAAACATTTTTTCATATGTTGGTTGGCCATCTGGATGTCTTCTTTGGAAAGTGTCTATTCATGTATTTTGCCTATTTCTTCACTGGATATTTGTTTTTTGGGTGTTGAGTTTGATAAGTTCTTTATAGATTTTGGATACTAGCCCTTTGTCTGATATGTCATTTGCAAATATCTTCTCCCATTCCATAGGCTGCCTTTTAGTTTTGCTGATTGTTTCCTTCACTGTGCAAATATTGATTTATTTTAATGAGGTGCCAATAGTTCATTTTTGCTTTGTTTCCCTCGCCTCCGGAGATGTGTTGAGTAAGAAGCTGTTGCAGCCAAGATCAAAAAGTTTTTGCCTGCTTTCTCCTCGAAGCTTTTGATGGTTTCCCATCTTACATTGAGGTCTTTCATCCATTTTGAATTTACTTTTGTTTATGGTGTAAGTGGTCCAGGTTCATTCTTCTACATGTCGCTGTTCAGTTTTCCCAGCACCACTTGCTGAAGAGACTGTCTTTATTCCATTGGATATTCTTTCCTGCTTTGTCAAAGATTAGTTTGCAATACGTTTGTGGGTCCATTTCTGGGTTCTCTATTCTGTTCCATTGATCTGGGTGTCTGTTTTTGTGCCAGTACCACACTGTCTTGATGATTACAGCTTTGTAGTACATCTTAAAGTCCAGGATTGTGATGCCTCCAGCTTTGGTTTTCTTTTTCAAGATTGCTTTGGCTATTCTGGGTCTTATCTCATTCCATACAAATTTTAGGATTATTTGTTCTAGCTCTGTGAAGCATGCTGGTGTTATTTTGATAGGGATTGCATTGAATATGTAGATTGCTTTGGGTAGTATCGACATTTTAACAATATTTGTTCTTCCTGTTCAGGAGCATGGAATCTTTTTCCATTTTTTTTTTTTTTTGTGTGTGTGTCGTCTTCAATTTTTTCATAAGCTTTTTATAGTTTTCAGGGTATGGATTTTTTCACCTCTTTGGTTAGATTTATTCCTAGGTATTTTATGGTTTTTGGTGCAATTTTAAATGGGATTGATTCCTTGATTTGTCTTATGTTGCTTCATTGTTGGTGTATAGGAATGCAACTGATTTCTGTGCATTGATTTTATATCCTGCAACTTTGATGAATTCATGAATCAGTTTTAGTAGTTTTTTTTTTTTTTGTGGAATCTTTTGGATTTTCCATATAGAATATCATGTCATCTGCAAAAGTGAAAGTTTGACCTCCTCCTGACGTATTTTGGGTACCTTTAATTTCTTTGTGTTGTCTGATTGCAGAGGCTAAGACTTCCAATACTATGTTGAATAACAGTGGTGAGAGTGGACATCCCTGTCTTATTCCTGACTTTAGGGGGAAAACTCTCAGTTTTTCCCCATTGAGGATGATATTAGCGTGGGTCTTTCGTGTATGGCTTTAACGATCTTGAGGTATGATCCTTCTATCCCTACTTTCTTGAGGGTTTTTATCAAGAAAGTATACTGTATTTTGTCAAATACTTTCTCTGCATCTATTGAGAGTATCATTTAGTTCTTGTCCTTTCTTTTAGTGATGTGATGAATCACATTGTTCTGCAGATATTGAACCAGCCCTGCATCCCAGGTATAAATCCCACTTAGTGTGAATAATTTTTTAATGTATTGTTGTATCCTGTGAATAATATCTTGTTGAGAATTTTTGTATCAATATCCATTAGGATATCCAATGGTCTATATTCTCCTTTTTAGTGGGGTCTCTGTCTCGTTTTGGAATCAAGGTAATGCTGGCTTCATAGAAAGAGTTTG
Organism: Lynx canadensis; assembly: GCF_007474595.2. NCBI lineage: Eukaryota > Metazoa > Chordata > Mammalia > Carnivora > Felidae > Lynx > Lynx canadensis. Next base: position 32,158,592 of record NC_044303.2, read on the forward strand.
GAAGTTTTCCTTCCATTTCTATTTTTTGGAACACCGTCCAGAGAATAGGTGTTAAATCTTCCTTAAATATTTGGTAGAATTCCCCTGGAAAGCCATCTGGCCCTGGACTCTGTTTTTGGGGAGATTTTTTATTACTAATTCGATTTCTTTACTGGTTATGGGTCTGTTCAAATTTTCTATTTCTTCCTGTTTCAGTTTTGGTAGTGTATATGTTTCTAGGAATTTGTCCATTTCTTCCACATTGCCCATTTTATTGGCATGTAATGCTCATAATATTCTCTTATTATTATTTCTGCTGTGTTGGTTGTGATCTCTCCTCTTTCATTCTTGGTTTTAATTATTTGGGTCCTTTCCTTTTTCTTTTTTGATCATACTGGCTGATGTTTTATTAATTTTGTTAATTCTTTCAAAGAACCAGCTTCCGGTTTCGTTGATCTGTTCTACTGTTTTTTTCGTTTCAATAGCATTATTTTCTGCTCTAATCTTTATTATTTCCTGTTTCTGCTGGTTTGGGGCTTTTTTTGCTTTTCTTTTCCAGCTCTTTAAGGCATAAGGTTAGGTTGGTATCTGAGATCTTTCTTCCTTCTTTAGCAAGGCCTGGATTGCGATATACATTCCTCTTATGACTGCCTTTGCTGCGTCCCAGAAGTTTTGGGTTGTGGTGTTATCATCTTTACGGCTTCCATGAACTTTTTTCATTTCCTCTTTAACTTCTTGGTTAGCCCATTCATTCTTTAGTAAGATGTTCTTTAGTTTCCAAGTATTTGTTACCTTTCCAAATTTTTTCCTTTGGTTGATTTCAAGTTTCATAGCGTTGTGGTCTGAAAATATGCACGGTATGATCTCGATCTTATTGTACTTACTTAGGGCTGATTTGTGTCCCAATATATGATCTATTCTGGAGAATGTTCCACGTGCACTTGAGAAGAATGTATATTCTGTTGCTTTAGGATGAAATGTTCTGAATATATCTGTTAAGTCCATCCGGTCCAGTGTGTCATTCAAAGCCATTGTTTCCTTGTTGCTTTTTTGATTAGATGATCTGTCCATTGCTGTGAGTGGGGTGTTGAAGTCACCTATTATTATGGTATTACTATCATGAGTTTCTTTATGTTTGTGATTAATTGATGTATATATTGTGCTCCACACTTGGCGCACAAATGTTTACAATTATTAGGTCTTCTTGGTGGATAGACCCTTAATTATGATGTAATGCCCTTCTTCATCTCTTGATACAGTCTTTATTTTAACGTCTATATTGTCTGATATAAGTCGGCTACTACGGCTTTCTTTTGTTGACCATTACCATGATAGATGGTTCTCCATCCCCTTATTTTTAATCTGAAGGTGTCTTTAGGTCTAAAGTGGGTCTCTTGTAAACAGCATATAGATGGATCTTGTTTTCTTATTCATTCTGTTCCCCTATGTCTTTTGATAGGAGCATTGAGTCCATTGATGTTTAGAATGAGTACTGAAAGATATGAATTTATTGTGATTATGTTCCTTATAGAGTTGGAGGTTCTGGTGGTGTTCTCTGGTCCTTTCTAGTCTTTGTTGCTTTTGGTCTTTATTTGTTTTGTTTTTTTTTCATCTTTTCTCCCCTCAGAGAGTCCCCCTTAAAATTTCTCGCAGGGCTGTTTTAGTGGTCACAAACTCCTTTAATTTTTGTTTTCTGGTTCAGACATCTTGTTTCTGTCTGTGTTGGTTAAGTCCCTGGCTGTTGTTTCTTCCTGCTTTTTCTTTTGGGGTGAATTCCTTTGTTTTCATTATTTGAAGGGTGAAAGGACATTAATGAGGTAAAAAATTAAATTAAAAAATTAAAATTATTATAAATTAAAAAATTAAAACACACACACACGCAAAATGGACTAAACGATGCTAGAGCCTAGGTGTGTTTTGGTCTGGGTGTTGAAAGGGGCTTGATAGATTAGAGAAAAAGGGGAGAAAAGAAAAAAAAGGAAAAAAAAGACATTGAAAATTTTGAAAAAAAAAACGAATACACTGATGTAGACTAAAATGAAATGATGGAAGTAAAATAGAATTTGAAAAAATTTACACAAAATTAGAGAATATAGTAGAAAAAATAAAGAAAACTATTTTTAATAAAATTGAAAATTAAAATGATTTTTTTTTCTCTTTCTGTATTCAAGAAAAAGAAAGGACATGAAAAAAAAAAAAAAAAAAAAAAAAAAAAGAGAAAAAAAAAAAAAAAAAAAAAAAAAAAAAAAAAAAAAAAAAAAAAAAAAAAAAAAAAAAAAAAAAAAAAGGAAAAAAAAAAAAAAAAAAAAGAAAAAAAAGAAAAAATTTAATAGATGGACCAGTGAACATACTGAAATAAAACTTAAATTACATTGTTTCCCCTAGAAGTCAAACTGTGTAGCGTTTAGAGTCCATAAACTAAGGCAGCAGAGAGATTGTGTCCGGAAGAGCAGGGTTGACCCAGTTTGGCTGGGCTTAGTGTAATGGCTCCATTCTCCACTAGATGGCGATGCTAGCATACTGGGGTGAAGTGTTGTGGTGCTTGTAGGTGCCTATGAGCATGCGCGGGAGCAGTGAAAATGGTTTACCCAGCTACCCGTTCTCTAGTACCAGAACTCTGTTCTCCTAGATTAGCAATTGCGCACCCGTCCTCTGTCTTTCCGCTTCCGTCCACTCCTGCTTTTACACCGTCCATGACCAAGCCGTAGGCGGCACCTCTCTCCTGAGTTTTGTCTCAGATGCTGCTGTTTTTCCCGACCTGTTACTTCTGAGGGACTGCGGCTTTGACCCGTTCTGCAGGAGGGTCTGACCTAGCAATGACCAGGTGCTGGCGGCACCCAGAATGTTTGCGTGACCGTGCTGCTGCCGAAGCCAGAGACTGCGGCCAGGTGCCAGCCCACCCTAGAAAATGTTCGCGAGATAGTGTAGCAGCAGCATTTCAGGGATTATGGAAATCACAACACACATCTGGCACCAGGCTTCACCCTTAATGACCTGATTACTGCACCAGCGAATGTGGTTGTTCTCCCGGGTCCACTGGTGCCTTTGCCTTTGGGGTACCCACAGGGCCTTTACCAGGTGTCCTCCCAGCAGGGGACCCGCCTCTCCCCTGTGTGGCCTGAAGAACCCCGGACTCTACTCTGCTCCTGGCGATTCGCCCTTCTCACCGGAGCTCCACCAGGTAAGGAGGTGTGGAGTTTCAGACTCTGTGCTCCCCCGGTTTATAGTCTTAATGGAATTTAAACCCTCTCCTTTCTCCTTTCTCCCTTTTTAGTTCGGTCCCTGCGGCTGTTTCCACTTTTCCACCTTTCTCTCCAGCTGCTTTTTGGGGAGGGGTGCTTTTCCCCTATACTCCCCACCACCTCCGTCCTCTCTCTGCACACAAAAGCCGCTCCCTGCCCTCCGGGGCTTCTCAAGTTCACCTTCTCAGCGCCGCATTACCTGCTGAATTCTGTGGTTCAGGCTGTGCAGATTGTTGTGTGAATCCTCAGCCCAGTTTTCTAGGTGTGCAGGATGGTTTAGTGTTGGTCTGCTGCATTTCATGGACGCGAGACACACAAAATCTCCATGCTGTACCGCCATCTTGGCTCCTCCCCTCAGTAAATAATATTAAATAACATTTTAGCCATCCATGAATGCCTGTGAAGTATGCCATGTAAGTATCATGTTTCCATTTCAATAAAGGCAGAAATATAAAAATAAGTTCATATTTAGAATGTATGATCTTAAATAACTATAAGGAAACATACGCAGAATAGTGAAATGTGTATCCAAAGGTCAGAATCATGAGAAAAGAAATTGCAATGCTGTCAAACAGGAAACAACAACAACTGAATGGGTGGGTAAGTGCATGCATACTCATCCTAAAAAAAGCTATGGCACATACTGGCATATGCAAATATATAATATTCACATGACCTTCATGTATAGACCAGTGGAAAGGATTTAAACTGGATCAGTGTTCAATGTGAAGAGTCATCTCAAACGAATTTTGTAAACAATTTTTAAACAATAAATATTTAATTTTATACACAGTGAATTTTAAGAACATGGACAATTCAGTTGTTAACTTTTTCATTATAGAAGTATGATTTAATACTAGAAACTGGAAATGCGGAGCAACCCCAGTCAATTATTTGAATCAGGAATTATTTTTCATGTAGAATAAATAGATTTCATGGAGCCCAGAATAAAGAGAAATAGTAATATAATTGTCCATATGTTTCAGATCTATAACTTTCAAAGTTTATATGTACTATTCCACCCCAATAGTAGATGAAATATTTATATAAATAATTGTGTTTGTAGATGAGATTAAACTTTCACATAGGCAAGTACATGTAAATTGCAAAGGAAGACAATAATACATTTTACACACAAAGTAACAAATTTGCAAATATTGTAATTGATTGGATATTCTTCTTTCCTTGCATTTTTTTTTCAAATAATTAAAGCCTTTATTATTTTTTCGAAGGAAAACTAAACACAATTTTGTATCACTGACTAATTTCAATATCTAGGATTGGGAAACCATAGCATAGCTATAAACCACGAATTGCAGTAAAAATCCTTGGAGACTTAAAATGTTCTTATTTGCTAAATTCATAATGTGTTATCTGTGTTATTTCTGGGTCTGTCTAAATCATTTATTTTTCTTGTTATGGATCACGCTCTCCTGCTTTTTCTCATAGGCAGCAAGTTTTGATTAGATGTCTAGATTTTCTTTTAATGAGTATGAAATTTGAGTCCTGCAGCAAGTTAAGTTGCTTGGGAAAAAGCTTCACCCTTTTAAAATATGGTTTTGTTTTGTTGAGAGGATCTAGAGTAGCCTTTTTCTCTAAGGCATGAGCTTTGTGGCATCTTTGGCTGAGTGCCACAAGTGTTCAAACAAGGATGCTCTTGAACACTTAACATTTGACTCATCAATCCCACTTTTAGGTAATACCTAAAAAATAAAAATACATGTCCATGAAAAACTTACACGTGGCTGCTTAGAAGGACCTTTCACATTAATCAAAATATGCAAACAAAACCAATGTCTACTAATTAATAAATGAATAAACAAAATATGGTATATCCATACAGTTGAATACTGAGCAAGAAAGATAACTGACTAGTGATAAATGTAAGAACATAAACGAATTTCAAGAACATCATGCTGAAATAAAAAAAGCTAGACAGAAATTCTATGTACCAGATGATACCTATGTATGTAATTCTAGAAAAGGCAAACTTAATTAACAAATACAAAAACAGACTGGTGGATATCTAGGGTTGAGATATTGGGAACTGACCTCAGAGGAACAGAAGGGAATATTTTGGAGAATCAAAGTATTTATGATTGACTGTGGTCGGTACTGTATGGGAATAACATAGTCTAAGTTAAAAACAAATAGACATTTAAGACAGGTTCTTCTTACATGTGAACTGAACATAGTGAGTTTAAGAACGAAAAATATATACTTATCTGTACTTTTGGAACTTGAGCTAACTCACCTGGGTAAGCACAGCGCTATGCTAGAAGAGCCCAGGGTTTGCAGTCATATATAATGGGGTCAAATCAATTCTCAGATAACAGTGGGCAAGTTAATCACTCTTTCTGAGTCTTAACTTTACTAAGACTTAGTGTGGACATCTCAGATGACTCTGAACAACACTTCCGTGTAGAACATGTCTCTCATAAGATATACAAAAAATATTCGTCCCCTTCTCTTCTTCTTTGATATACATTCTGTTTCTAGGGTATGATTTAAGTGATAATGATCATCCAATAATGGATGACATTGTGAATTACTCACTCAAAATGATATTTATCCATAAACACAGACTTAAAGTATATTATAAGTAGTATATTTAATATTACATAAGTCAAAACTAAGACACAAAAACTGGTCAACCTTACTAGGGTCTGCTTGATGTTGACCTCTCTACTAGAATTAGCTGTGGCCCACAAGTGATCTGATTTCAGGAATACAGTAAGTAAGTTATTGACTGACATTTTAGCGGGCAAAGCTAAACTAGCTTCTGGTTATTCATCATGGTTATAAATAAATCTGTATTTTTTGTGTGGAAAATTATATGTTAGAGTGATTCCTAAGGAATCCAATTTTAAAACTTTCAAGTAGGTAGGAGTAGAAAAAACAGGCAAACATTTAGGCAAAAATATACACATATAAGAGTGTATGTTGGAAACCAACAATGAAATACTCATTAAAATCTGTAGATACTACAGTCTTTAACATTTGAACAAAGTTTAAGAAGTCATTTAACTATTCCATATAAATTGCATAGATTAGATTTTCATTTCTTAGGCTATCCCCTTTTCCAATAAAAATCATTGCTGTGACCCATCTTGCATCATTAACTGACATCTAAATGTTCATCTGCTGGTTCTATAATAACTAGCCTAGGGAAAGGGTATATGGGAGTGCTAGCACATTAAGTAAGCTCTTCTGAACACAGAGACCTAATAATTATTACTTTCTTAGAGACCAACTTGTTGGAAGGAAAATAAACAAGTTTAAAGGGAGGTAATGAAAACTGTATCTGGAAAAGAAATATACCATTGAATACATTTCAACAACTTTATTATGCGAACATTCCTTTCTCTCTACCTATGATCCCTAAATTATTTTCCAGCACACTCTCTGCAAAGATGCAACATGAAAGTACCAGAAATTCTAAATAAAATAAGCATACTTATTTTCTATCAGCCTCTCAGAAATGTGCAGAAGTGTACTGTAAATAAAATGTATTTTTCATCTTACATCTTTTTTTATAAGAAGCATTGAAAATAGCCACTGGAGTAAGAGCAGAATGAATATAACTATCTATGAGATGTGAAATAAAACTCTACTATTATTTTTACATGTGTATCCATCAACAAGGAAATACATTTGGAAACACAGGTGTTATTACTACAAGATAAAAATAAAATACTTCTACCCCTAAACTACTAAAACTATAAATATATACCGAGGGCATTCTGTGAATTGGTCAATATGTGAAGTACTTCGCATCCATTAAAATCTTTTATCTTCATTAGCTGCATGCAATTGGCAACAATATTCCATTTAACAAGTGATTTGCATGAGGTCGTCAGGGAGTTAGTGGTGGAGTTCTAAATAAAATCCAGATACCATACTGCTACAGTTTGTACCTTTCAGCTTAGGAAGTATCATTTAACTTTAATAAGTAACAAGAAGAAAAAGCAGAAGAAATATACTATTATAGTTGAATAATCAAACCTGATTTGTGAAAAAATACATCTCTGAGTTTATTAATATAGAAATATTTGTAATGCATAAAGTAATATGTATAGATTATAGAATATAATAATGTAGGTATAAAATATAAGGGACCAAAATTTAACCAATTTTAACATATATTAATTTAAATCTAAAAATCTAAAAATCTTAGCCACTATTACCATTCTTGTGTGTGTGTGTTTTCCATATTTGAAACTTTACAATTGATTGGAGTGTAATGTTGATACAGAATAGGAAAGAATCATATAGAATACTGATTGAATTGATAACACTGCTCAAGAGAGCACTTCAAACTAGTGTCATCTGACTATATCCAATTGTTCTCTTGACATACTCCTGTGTGATTTGGCTGATTAATAATATATTAGCTTGTAAGTATTTAACTCAATCGCATTGCCCAGGTGTTTGTCATATTTCATGTCAACCTATCTTACACAGGGTAAAAATATGTTATGAAAACACTGAAAGGTTCTTTGAAACCTTGAAATAAGTTTCAAAATGGACTATTTAATTTTAGTTAAAATAATAAAATTAGTTTAATTAACTTAGTTATGAATGGATTTGATATTCACTATTTTAAAATTGTGAATAAATCAACTCTTTTAATGAGAAATTATTTGCTTAAGATGCCCATTGGTTCATGCAATAGAAACTTTGAAAGCAAAATATTCAACAGGAATAGAAACATTCATTTTAGAAAGTATTATAACAGGGTGCCGGGGTGGTCAGTTGGTTAAGCATATGATTTCTGATTTCTGCTCAGGTCATGATCTCATGGTTCCTGAGATTGAGCTCCGCATCAGGCTCCATGCTGACAGCTCAGAGCCTCTCTCTCTCTCTGCCCTTCCCCCACACACTCTCAAGTATGCCCATGTGCACTCTCTCGCTCTCTTTTCAAAATAAATAAATAAGAAAGTACTAAATTAGTGGATTGCCCATGTTAATTTCCTAAAAATTAAATAGGTTTAATAATTTACTTTAATTCCTGTTAATTTTGAGAAATTTAGACAACCATTCACATACTTATATAACCAGTTAATATTTGTTTGCTTAGTACTTTTTTGTATATTATTTATTATAAGAAATTGGCTTACACAATTGAGACGGGAGGTGTCTAAGCAAGTGCGGCCATCAGGCAGGGAATATCATGAACGGTCTGGAACCATGCAGTCAAGGGAGGTTGCTGTCCAGAACACAGATTCACTCTCTAGTGAGAGCCATAGCCCTCTTAAAGACTTCCAGATGATTTAGTCTGGTCTGTCATAGAAAATCTCCCTGCCAACTGATTAAGTCAAATATTCCATTATAATCCACTTTTTAAAAGTTAATTGATTAAAAGTTAATTGATTGATTATTCCATTATAATCCACTTTTTAAAAGTTAAAAGTTAATTGAAAATAATTTAATTACATCAAAATCCCCTTCCTTTTGCCATGTAATGTAACTAAGTCACAGAAGTGAGATCTATCACATTCTGCCCACACTTAACTTGAGGGAACCATAAATAGCATGGACACAAGAAGGTGGAGATATTGAGTACCACAGAATCTTGTCCACCAGAGAATGCAAAAAGGGTGAGATGTTCAAAAAACCCATCAATGTAATTGTTTATTAGCCTCAAAGAAAAAAAAATACATAAAATTTGTTCCATTGTTTTTAAGCATTTGATCATTTTTTAACAAAAGGAAATTTTCCTAACTCGATAGATCTTCTATATTACCAATTATTACCTAGAATATTAATGTAAGTAAATTTGAACATGAATTATCAAGGCTGTCTTGTAGCTATTGCTTGGGTATGAATTAAAAGTTGAGTAATCAGATGCACCTGACAGAGAATGAGAAGCCAACAGAGCAATGATGTAACAACATATATTTTCCAGAATCAAGACCTGTATTTGTGTTGTCTAGGGTCCAATGCTTATGAGGTAAATGTAGCATTTGTCACCAGAGAAGGCAAATTTGTTTTCATTAACAAAAGTTGTTGCAAGATATATAAGATGGACTTTCATCATTAGTTTCATTTCTTATTGGGTTTTGAGTAGTAAAGGGAAGGAAGGGAACAGACATGATGACTGAAGATTGGAAAAGGTATTGTACTATAAAAGTCTCTCCTTAGTAGGGTGGAAGGTATGGGGTCGTTGGAAACCATTTCTCCTTTCTGACTGCCTAATAAATTTCTCCATCTCCCACAATTCATTTTAAGCCTAGGCCACAGCAATTAGAGGAATCACGTGCAATCTTTACCATATCATTTCTCTTCTATTACAAAAAAAAATATTGTTTTTTTCATTCGTATGTATCTGAATGAATTTTACAATAATGAAGACATGTTTTAATAATCAAATCTTTCAAGCTTATGGTGATTCAAATGCTGACTGTTTGATCTTGTCAGGTTTCCAGAATGTCTTAAAAAATGAACAGCACATTTTCAGATCATTATAGAAGAGATTTTAGGTTGATGGCATGATATTTTATCTTCAAATGGAGAAAATGCCCAAGAGTAAGCAATTTTCAAAATGTATAGCCCAACAAAGATAGGAACATATGAAAGAATTGTTACACTGAACTATGATGAATAGTTTCTAGCTTTTCTGATTAATGGACTGTTCAGAAAGATGTGCATCTGGGAGCATTGAGTTTAAAATTAAATGTGAGGAATTCCTGAGTTTTAATTTCATATCTTCAAACATATGACTCTGTAATTTATGCAAGCTGTGATGGATTTTTTTAAGCAGCATTTAAGATGAGCAGTGTCAATTTCACAGGAGAATAATAGTGAATTTACTATGTGTTCATTACTTCATAAAGGCAACTGAAGAGGGAAAATGAAGTCAACTACTTCTTTGGCATCTTACAACTACAACATTTTAAAATTCTGAATTTGTTTTGTCCATTAGTGTTCTTCATATATGAGCAGTATTTTACCTAATACCACACTGTAAAATTCTTGCCTAAAATCTCAAAATTTTGCATAATTACTCTTTTCCAACTTCTTACTCTGATATTATTTGAATTTTTACATTAAAAAAAATAAAGGTTATAGGGTCATCTACATGGCTCAGTTGGTTGAGTATCCGACTCTTGATTTCAGCTCAAGTCCTGATCTCAAGATTGTGGGAGCCTGCGTGTGTCTCTCTCTCTCTCTCTCTCTCTCTCTCTCTCTCTCTCTCTCTCTCTTTCTCTCTCTCCTGCTCTGCCCCTCTCCCCCTCTCATACTCTCTCTCTCTAAAATAAATAAGTAAATAAATAAATGAACATACAACCTTAAGTCTATTTATTTTTCTGTGTATTAGAAAAAAAAGACAGACAAGACTTTTTTGTTGATAGACTTGATGTCTCGGTATTCTTAAAATCTATTTAAAAAATAAAATTAAAAAGAAAATATATGTAGAATTTTTTAAGAAACAAGAAAGAAATTAAAACAATACGACCAATAGCTTTAGGAGGTAAGATAGAATAATGGAATGAAAAGCAATAATAGCAAAAAAACATCTATCATAACATATAAATCCAGTAACATTTTTGTAGAGAAATAAGAGTTAACTTTTTGACTAAATTTTAATTAAAAGACAAAAAATATTATTCAAATTGAAAAATCAGATACCTCTGCAATATAAGTGAAATTTCAAATAATGATGTGGATATTTAGCTAAAGGTAATTTATAGAAAGTATTTAAAAATCTGAAGAGACCTATAACCCAATAAGAAAAACATGTTGACAACTCAATCTTCCCATTAGAACATAAACAAAGAAGTAAATAATTGAATACATATATGCATATATTTAAATTCTTAGATCATTTAATACAGTTTTATGAAACATTTATGGAATTTCGTAAACACCAGAAATGATTTATTTAATAATTTAAGAATAAAACAGTCCCGCTCCTAATTGCATTAAAATTTTTTAAAAACATAGTTTCTAGGAAAACAGGACCAATAGCTGCAGCTGCTTACTCTCTGCACACCCAGAGAGTGTGCAGAATAAACTAAGAGCAACTATGTGGCAAACCTGAATTCATGAACAATGTTACACTGAACCAGGCCACAAATCATCCAAAGTAACACTTCAGAAGAACATGGTGGGACCAAATCATTGCTACAAGGACACTCCTGTTATCTATGTCTGAACAAAGGAGGAGGAGAGGGAAGCAAGAGAGGGCCTGACAGACCAGGGAACTGGGGACCCCAAACCAGGGAGTAAGGAGGGGTTTTGCCTGTTTCAGCAGCATGAGAACCGAGTTTGCAACAGGGACTAATACGAGCTGAAGCTCCTATAATCTCTTGAAATGAGTTGTCAGAACTCTGTTCCAACATAAGAACCCGGAAGAGTAAGGAGAAAGTGCTGGGCAGTAAACACAACTGAGTACAATAAGGAAAACAGAAACAATGGGGAAAAATCCTGAAAGAATAGTGGAGGAGGAGAATAGGACCAGGAAAATCTGAAAAGCCAAGACTGTATTTGGAACATTATTGTAAAAAAAAAAAAAAATGACAGTTTTCTGTGAAATCAGAATAGCTATTCTGAAATATTTTATTCTAAACACTCAAAAAACTAATTCCACAAAAAAATGAACAACATAAATGTATTGAGGTCAAATCCCATGAAACATATTTATAACAAAAGGTAGAATAGTTACTTTGCTACAGATTATGAAAATGTGCTAGGAAAGGTCTGCCCACAGAACAATTTTAAAACTATTAGCTTCTATTGCAAATCAGTAAAGATGCTAATAAAAATGATATAAAGCATGCAATAACACAAGGAAAAGAATTAGAAAAAGTCAAAATGAGGGTAACAGAATTCAGGAAATAATTAAATATATTTATATTTAGAAAAAACCATGAGCAAAGTTTAATTTTACTCTTCATTATCAAGGTACAAAATTTAATTTATGTTTGCATTGTTTTATACATGGTCTGCTCATACATGGTCTATTTTCTAGCTAATTTATTATTGAGAAATAATGAAGCCAAGGACCACTAAAATTTTATGGACTAGTTTGATATTTATTTTTCACTGTTATAAGCATTCCTGATATTGATTAGTTTATTTCCATTGATTCTCAGTGTTCTTAAGTAGAAGTAGAAAAGAATAGAATGTGAGCATATTAATTTTTATATAATCTAAATAAATCAGCAACACACCATTTTTGCCAGAAAATTCTTACTATCCTTTTTACCATGTGTGTTGAACTAGGAATATCAAATTTTATAAACAAAATAGTTTTCATGAGTTGCTAAAAGTCACATGCATTTAATGACCAAATATAAGGGATGTGAAGGATATTTTGATTCAAATTTTGTTTAAACTTCCTGTTTAAATCTCAAATGTTGTATCTTATTTGGGACAGTTTGATTATGTTAACTATGATCTTTATGAAGAAAAAAATAAAAGATGAGTGGCATTTTTAAGGTTTTTATTTCAATTCTGTTTAGTAGCATACAGTGTAAAATTAGTTTCAGGTGTACAATACAGAGGAACAATGGATTTTTGTAGGTCTTTGTCGTAGTTTCTGAGTCATGGTATAATAGAAATATAGGTTAAAAAATGATGATTCTCATCACAGCCACTTGAACTGATAGAAGAATATGCATTGGCTTTGAAATTATAACTGATTATTACCAAAAAGGTGATATGACATATCAATATTGACATTGAAATATTACGAAGCTCAGTCACTGGGATGCTTGGGTGGCTCAGTCAGTTAAGCATCAGCCTTCAGTTCAGGTCATGATCTCGTAGTTCGTGGGTTTAAGCTCCACATGAGCTCTGTGCTGACAGCTCAGAGCCTGGAACCTGCTTCAGATTCTGTCTCCCTCTCTCTCTGCTCCTCCCTCGCTCATGCTCTATCTCTCAAAGTAAACAACAAGAAAACAAACAAAAGAGCTTAATCACTGCATTTCATTTCTAATTTGGACAGTTTGTCAGATATGATTCTCTAAGTAAATTCTGAATAGAAAGTATATTACCTCCCATGAGTACAACCAGATACTTCATTCTTTTTTTTTTTTTTTTATGTATATGAAATTTATTGACAAATTGGTTTCCATACAACACCCAGTGCTCATCCCAAAAGGTGCCCTCCTCAATACCCATCACCCACCCTCCCCCTCCCTCCACCCCCCCCATCAACTCTCAGTTTGTTCTCAGTTTTTAACAGTCTCTTATGCTTTGGCTCTCTCCCACTCTAACCTCTTTTTTTTTGTTTTTTTCCTTCCCCTCCCCCATGGGTTCCTGTTAAGTTTCTCAGGATCCACATAAGAGTGAAACCATAAGCCATACAGAGAAAGACAGATACTTCATTCTTATATTAGAGTAATTCCTCATCTATAAATCTTTGCTGATGAAGGTCAACAGTATAGACATTCTGCTGAGTTTTTCTGTACAATTTAGGAAGTTGTGACATGTTTGTGTCTGTTTATTGTGCCCAGCTACATTTTTTCCCTTCAATTATTTGTGCAAATATTTGTACTGAAAAAAAGGAAAAGAAACCTCTCATGGAAAATGTGATTAGATTTAACATTTTATTTTATTTATTTATTTTATTTTATTTGTTTTTTAAATGTTTATTTATTTATTTATCTCTGAGAGAGAGGGCATGAGCAGGGGAGGAGCAGAGAGAGAGGGAGACAAAGAATCCGAAGCAGGCTTCCTGCTGTAAGTGCAAAAATCCCATGACATGGGAGAACATGACCTGAACTGAAGTCTGATACTCAACCATCTGAGCCACCGAGGTGCCCCTAGTGTTAATATTTTACATACACATGGGTTGATCACATTTCCCTCTTAAGGGGGGGGGAGGGACAGTGCACATAGTCAGTGCATACATTTTGTTTTAAATCTTCTGCTTATGTGTAATGTTTTGCCTGGAAAGTATTTATTACAAAACAGGTAAGTTATTCTTTTCCTATTATACAAGTGTGCTATTGATAACATTAGTACAAATCTCTTTCAGTCAAACGAAATACACATACACTATAAAGTAAAACCGTTTGCTTACATTACTATCTGTGCCTCACAATGTTCAAAATGCAACGAGATTGAAGTGGGAAATTTTTAGTTGTTAATCACAGGGACTTTTTCTGTTATATCCAGACTTAACAAAAAACAAAAACAAAACCTTAGAAGGTGAAGTATTAAAAAGAATTTAAAAGCTAAAACAGTACTCAATATCAAGCACAGTTCTATTATGCTAAATTAAAGGTTGTATATATCATCTCTAGTAAATCACAAATCATGAGCTATTGTTTGAAGTTAGGTAAAGAGAAATGGCTACATAACTGGTGTATGATTTTTTTTTTTTAAATCATTAACTATAGGTCCATTATAACACTTGAAAAAAAAGATAAGAAGCCAGAAATACTTCTGGTTCTTTCATATATATTAAGAGTTTAGTTCTCATTATCAAAAACACAACAGAAACACCAAAAGTAGAGATTTCAGACATTTTGAATTGTTTAAATTCTGAAGCTTTTGCAAATGAAGATTTATAGAGACACTGTGTGGGATTGCCTTTCACTCTGGGACATTTACAATAAAAGATACAATGTTGGCTTAAATCCCATTAACTACTGAGGTAGATACTTTGATGAACTCTCTCATCCTTTTCTACCATGAGAAAGCTAAAACTAATTTTCCTAGAATCTCTTGTAGCTGAATAAAGTTATGTCAATTAGAGGTATTTGTGCAAGATTTAAACGGCCAGAAATAAAACACACACATCCATGGCAGCTGACACACAAATCCCCCAGATGATAGTGTTTGCGACTGCTTGACAATCTATTTACATGTGTTGTAGGTGTGAAGCACTCTTGGTAGTGACCCCCTTGGGAGCAATACCAATGACCCCTTAATTTCAATATTAAGTTCAGAGATGGAATCTTGGAAATAAATGCCCAGTGCTCCCCCTTACTTCTAATCCAGCCCTTCAAAAAAGTTTAATAGTCACTGGATTTAATCTCTCCATAGCTTAAAATATTGAGGACTCCCCCTGTATTAAACCTTGACCAACATAACAACCAATTTTTAACATTGCATTTATGAAGTAAAATAACTCGACTTTATTTTCTTCAATTGCCATTTCTTTCACATTTATGCATGAACAGTATATATAACATATTATATAAACAGCACAAAAAATACCATATTATTTGATAGTGTTTGGGGAGGTATTTGGTTTTGTTTTAGAAAATGTAAATTCACGTAAGAGGAAATTTGTGATTTTTGTCTCTGAGTTTCAACTAGGTCTTACCCGAATCACTTGATTATCTGGTTCAAAAAAAAAGGTAAACATAATAACAATACGTCATTGCATACTCTACATTTGAAAAGTATTTCCAAACCGTAATTTTTCCAATAATTGCAGTATCAACACCCAGAGGTAGAAAATAGTATATATGGTTACCATTCAAGACTCCAGTCACTGGTTCTGAGAATTTGAAGAAATATGCCCAGTAAGTTTAGGTCATCTCCACATTTATATATTGACAGTACTAATCCCCAGTGTGACCATATAGGAGGTGGAGCCTTTGGGAAGTGCTTAGGTCTTGAAAGTAAACCCCTCCTGAGCAGGGTTAGTGCCCTTAGACAAAAGACCCATGTGAAAGACACACTGAAAAGAGCCCAGAAGCAGGCTCTCCCAGACACTGAACCTGTTGGCACCTTGATCTTGGACATTGCAACCTCCAGAACTGTGAGCAATAAATGGTTGTTAAGTTTATGGTATTTTTGCTATATAGCCTGAATAGACTAGTACATCTGTGTATCGTTCTTCTGGACTTTGTTACAAATGATGTAATTATAAACTACTGGATGTTAAAAGAAACTCTTTACCTAGTTTAGAAACAATGATCACATTCACAATAGAATGCAAAAACTGCAGAGAAATAACTTAAAATATAAATATCACTGATTACCAATATGTCTTCTGGTAGATTGGCTTTTAAATGCTCTTCTGGGGCGCCTGGGTGGCTCCGTCGGTTAAGTGTCCTACTTCAGCTCTGGTCATGATCTCACAGTTTGTGAGTTCCAGCCCTGCATCCAGCTTTGTGCTGACCAGCTTGAAGCCCTGCTTCAGAATCTGTGTCTCCCTCTCTCTGTGGCCCTTCCCCATTCACACGCTGTCTCTCTCTCTCGCAAAAATAAACAAACATTTAAAAAATAAATGAAATTTTAATTAAAATTAAATTAAAATAATTATTGTTCTTTCTGAGGGTGGTATGAATGGAATAGAATTAGCCCTTTAATACATTATACTCAGATGTTATTAGAAAATGCCCTATATTTTCAAATGTTATGAAATCTTCTTAAAATGAACTTAGATGTAGATACACACGTCATACACATGCATACATCTTATTGTTATTCTCCTTATGTATATGAAAATGGTCTTAGAAAGGAATGAGGTAGAGACAATAGTAAATAATGAAAATGTGGTTAGAGGTGCAAGCAAAGGAAAGGTAGAAAAATAATACTAATTTATTTTTAAGCAATATTTTTCACTTGCACACAAATAAACAGGAGATTCTACTTTTTGAGAAAATGTTGATTTTTAAAGCAAGTGTTAACTGATTATTAATAAATTCCTGGATATGCTTGTGTAGCATATCTTATAATGAATAAATTAACCACACTACACATGCAAAGTCTGCTCTACCAAGAGATATGTATTTATAACAATAAAACAACCTGAGAATCCTGCTTCACAGAAATTCTTCTGTAACAATAACAAACAGTATAACGTATGCACATTAAATCCTTTATGGGATGTGGAAATTGTATTGATTATACAACAGATGAACAGACTGAATGTGCACAGGATTTAGCTTTACCAGAATTAGATAAAACAGAAAATAAGGCATCAATACAGAAAATGACATGTCTTAATACCAAAAATTATATTTCATTACCACCCATTTTATTTTTTATGAATAAAGTGTAATTAGGTGTTTTTAAAATCTAAAAATAAGTATTAGAGATGCTTTTGTATAAAATTGAAAGTCAACAAGTGTATATATACATATATATTATGTAAATAAATGTGATATGTATCATATCACTATATCATATATAATATATACATATAAATTCTGTGTATTTTTATTTTCTCACAATATGCCATGGAGATTAATCCATCAGGATTTTTAGAGATCATTTATTCCCTTAAGTGCTACATAGCAGTCTATGATATGAATTTATCCACAAACCTTTACACAGTCAGCTACGAAATAGTTTAGACTTTGTGGTTTAAATGGTCTCTTTCACAGCCACTCAACAACAACATGTAGCACGAAAACAGTCATAGGCAATATGTAAATCAATGGATGAAGGCGTGTTCCAGTAAAGTGCTATGTAGAAAAGCAGGCAAACCCTAGTTGTCCAAATCTGATCTACACAATTAGTTTTAAAGGTTATTCCTTGATAGTCAGTTTGGCTTTTAATGAATAACTTGCTATTACATATAAACCTGTAATATTTTTATGTAAACATCATATTTTCACGTATACTTATATTCACATATATATTAAATTAATTTCATAGAAGCTTAATTCCCTTTTTATAGAGTATCATAAATTTAAGCAATGATATATGAGACATTTTTCATCTTTGCCAATATGGTGTATAAAAATTATATCTAATTGTATTTTTTAAATCTATTTCTCTTTTGATCAGTAGAATTGCACATAATGCCATTGATTGTTGTTTATCATCCTTTCTTTTAACCTTACACTATACATGTATATCCTTTGCATATTTTTCTGAACAAGCTCAGCATTTACCTTGTCTAGTTACAATATCTTGTTAGCATTTTATCAAAAATGAGTTTACATTAGATTAATTTGTGAGAAAAATCTTAAGAGTTTATAAAAAATAGTTTATGAAAAATATCTTTAATGGATGGCTTTAAGGGGCACGCAAATTCCCATAGTAAATACATGTCAAGCAGGTCCTCTGCCTAGAAGGATGGTGATCAAACTTACATATTTACACTGTCTCTAATGATTTTACTGGCTTCTGGGCATGAAAATTAGAAATCTTTGGAAATGGCTTTATCAAAGAGTGGAATCACCTACTGAAACTCAGTTATGGCATCAGCTACAATTCAACAGTTTGTGTGATAGGACAGATGTAGAACAGGATGTAGTAAGTTGTCTGGGCTAAGGGCAATTATGTGGTGCTCTTTCACTAAGCTTAAATAATCAAATCTATGAGTAAATATAGGAATATTTCCTTTCACCCTGACACTATTACACTTTTACAATATGTTCCCAAAACCATGAACTTCCCTTCTTTGGAGGGCTTAGTTCATTACAGACCACTACTTCTACGTGTGAACATTATAGTTGAACTTGAAGGTAGACTGGCCTTGTTTAGTTTTTGTCCTTCTTGCTCTGTTGCAACAGTGAAATCACAGGGTAATGAACTGATTGTGATCATTGATCCTGACGTTAAACAGGAAGTAGCTTTAATGACACACTCTTTCCCTTTACCAGTAAAGAACCTGGCACTGCTCAAATTCAGTAAAACCTATTCTGCAGAAGTGATTTCATAGTTTAGCAAATAATTTGCATCTAAATGATAGTTTCATCCCTTTATGTCTTAGTTTGGAGACTCAGAGATTACAGTGATTTACCCAAGCTATATCTGTGATAAATACAGTTTTCTTGATTCTCAGTCTAATAATTTCCACTTGACATTAGACTTCTTCTAGGATCAGTTAAGGTCACATATCTTTAGAACTGACAATGGTGAATTTATCATGCTGAATACTTTTTTTTGAATTCTTAAAATTTTAGCATAATGTACTTGTTAATAATTGTGAGCAAAATTTTATGTCACTTTATTATTGCTTCGGAATATAGGCTGGACTACGTATTAAGATATCTTTAACAGCTACTTCACAAAATATGACTTTGAATCATTTATTTAGAAAGCATAAATAATATTAGAAATGAATATTTGAAACATTTTACAAAGAGGTTCTGTATCATGTCAGATTTGCAAATGTTTATTTGACTAAAATGTGTTTGGGACTACTATTTTGGGCAATCATAAACATTTTTCACTAAGGTCCTTTTAGAATTATATCTACCAGATAGAATAATTGGTTTTGTTATTATACTTGAATAATACAATTTAGGAATATAAATAATATAAATTACCTACTTTCCTTTTTCAGCATACAGTATTTACTATTAAATGTTGTTTGTTTCATCTAGAGCACAATATAAATGAATGTCAGGAAAATAGTACACATGTAGGGGCACATTTGCTGTGACAAATCATTTTCTATAAATCTCTGCATTTGACATGCATTAGCTGGTAAGACATACAAATGATTACATATTAATGATTTGGGTTGCACTGTACCTAAAATTATTAAAAGTATTCAGAGTTCACTTTGTTTTAGTCTGGCTGATATCCATCCCAATATAAAATCCAGAAATAGAAATATGCAAATAAAAAATAATAATTAGAGTGATATTATCAGTCAGTTCCACATTTGGTCTCGATTATTAGTGCCAATATACATTTACTTATCGCCAATCCATTTTCTTCCAAAACTGCTATTTCTCAAAATTACTTTAGTGAATTTAAACCTCTGGGAAAAAAGCTAGCTTATTTTGAAGAGACTCTCTAGGTGAAAAAAGCTTACTTTTTAATTATTTTTTATACTTTTATTTATTTTGAGAGAGAGTGATATCACGTGCACAAGCAGGGGAGGGGCAGAGAGAGGGGGGAGAGAGAATCTTAAGCAGGATCCATTCTGTCAGCTCAGAGCTCGATGCAGAACTTGATCTCAAGAATTGGAGTTTATGACCTGAGCCAAAACCAAGAGTCAGACGCTTAACCAACTGAGCCACCCAGGTGCCACCTTCTAGGTGAAAAAAATTTTAAAGCATAGGAAAGAAATACAAAGATATCTCTGATGACACTGACAGAAAATAGAGAATGAAATTTAAGAAAGGTGAGCAAGGTATCTTCAATTTTGCTTTTCCTCTTCCAGTATATTTGTTGATATTAAGTTGGTGGTGGAGAGGCTGAGGGGCTAATAGAAAACAGAAAGGAAGGAAGGAAGGAAGGAAGGAAGGAAGGAAGGAAGGAAGGAAGGAGCTAAATGGCTGAGAAGATTAGCAAAACTCCCAACATTGTCAACAGAGTGGGGAATCACAAGTGGAGTTCAGGCTCACCAAACAGGAGAGACTGTAATAAAACAACTAGGTTTGCACTTGGGGCTCTCAAAGACCTACAGCTTCTGACAAACCAGAAATTAATCAGTTCTTACAAAGATTAAAGTGTAGATTTAAATGAGTTCACTCTCTGGATTGAGGTAATCTACCCCTAAAGCACTGTATGTCAAAGTCAAAAGCAAATTATGTAAGGAGTAATAAAACAGTATCCAGAATGTCAAATTGCCTATACACATTGAATACACAATAATGAGAGATTCAACAAAGAATATCTAGGCATACAAGCATCAAGAACACATGATCAGACCTCTGAATGATGCTGGATGGAATAAGTTCTCCCTGAACCATAACATCTACCATGAAGTACTATAAAATTTTGGAATAATATGGAAATAAGTACTATTACAGTATACTAAAACACTGAACATTAAATAGCAATGAAAACTAAGTACTGTTAGAGTGAACAAAAGGGACATATTACCCAACCATAATATTTAGAAACTATGGCAAAAAGAATTCATGCTTTATGATTTCACTTATATAAAATTCAAAAATAAGGTGGAGTAATATATGTTGTATAAGTCCTTATAGTGGTTTCCTTTAGAGTTATGAGTATATCTTAACATACTGTTAATGTTCTTTTCTATTCTTATTGTGATTAAATGGGTTCATTCTAGCTGTGATCATTCATTGAGCTGTATACTTAAGATGTATACTTTATATGCTAAAAGGTAATAAAACTTTACTACAATGATTTTAACATCATGTAAAATTTTATGGATATGAAATGATAGTGACATTTAAAAAACTCTAAATAACATTATTTCCTTAGTCTTCAATTTGTACAATAATTAATGTAGCTGTAATTGGTACATTAATTAGTATAGCATATCCATGTTCACTTGTATACATGGCTTGTGAGAAATCCTGACATAGAAGCAGTAACAATTATAAACAAGCATGCTAGAGAAAAGGAGAACACAATAAACTTTCCTGCTAAGTATTTCCATTTGCTTGGAAACAATGCCAGAGGCAAACCACAGAAAATCTCCGAAAGGTGACAAGGGAAAGGCAAACTGGTTTGGGTCCCCAGGACCAGAGAAACAATATAGTGGTGGGGTGTCTTAGCAGCCCTGACCCAACAAAAAGTAGGCTACCCAGCCCCAGTGTTTCTACCACCAAACTAGCAATAGAAGGCAGATCAGGTAGGCTCACTGCTCTCTTACATCGAAGTGGGAGGCCCCCAACAACATTAGAGAGGCCAGTACCACAGGCAAGGAAGATTAATTGTAAGACATGCTAACAATAAGCAGCAGCAAAAGTACCATGTTTCCTCATTGGATCCAAGGTTCCCCTTTCGCAATATCCTCCTCCCCACAGAAGATTGATCTAGACCAGTGGGTAAAAACACCAAGGATTCTTTAATAATAAGTGACCCATAACACTGAGACAGTCTGTGAGCAACAGCGAGAGGACCCACAACATAACTGTCACCTCTGCCAAAGGAGCCTCTTTGTGTCTAAAAATGTGAGATATCCTTTCTTCACCAAGAGACACAAAGAGAACATTGCCATATTAAGTGGCCTGGTCCCAGAGTGGTCTGAGACATCCACTCCCACTGGGAAACATGAGGATTGCCAGGCAACATTGACAAGAGAGAACCCGACACAAAATGTGACACAGCCAAGGAAGTTCTTTGTTCCAGTAGACTTGAGACACCATACTCCACCCAGAGACACCTGTTTGCCTGGGGTACCTGAAGAATGGATTCCTTCCCAAGTGCCAGGCCAGGAAATCCTCCTCATTGCCATAAGCCTAAGATTCTCCTCTCTGCCAACAGAAATTCAGTGGCCCAGCTTAGAGAAACCCATCTGATCCCTTGAGCAGTACTTGAAGGGCCCAAAGGAAGTCTCATCAGCACGAGATAAAAACCAAGCCAACCAATATAACACTGTAAATGCTCTGAAAATTAAAATATCATTAGAACTGCAGGCCACAAATGTAGGGCAAAACCTGCATACTAAACCTAAACAGTGTTACTGGTACAGTAAGAAATCACTCATCATACCAAGAACAAACAATTAAAATACCATGAAAAAACAATGAAAAATACAGTGGAAAAAAACAATTAATGATACAAAACTGGATGAATCACACGTGAAAATTATCTGACAAGTGTTTAAAGCAAAAATCATAAAACTGCTTCATCAATCAGTTGTAAATTCTGCAACAAATGAGCAAAAATGGAAATCTGAGCAAAGAAACTGAAGTATGAAAATAAAGAACTGAAAAACATAATAATGGAAAATATTCTCGCTGAATGCACTTAATTGCATAATGAAGATAATGGAGGATAGAACTGGTGAATCTGAGATCAATAGAATTTACCCAACTAACTAATAGATAAGATAGACTTTCACACAAATAGATTGAAAGATATTGACAGAATCTCAGGAGGCTTCAGGCAATAATAAAAGATCCAACACTGTATCATTTTCATCTCAGGAGAGAAATAAGATAGAACCGAAAGAATACTAGAATAATGGCTAACAACTTCTCAAATTTGGGAAAGGTACGATCCTACATATCCAAGTAGCAAAATGAACTCAAACAGGATAATACAGAGAATCCATGCCAAGACACATCATAATTAAACGTTTCAAAATGAAAGAGAGATTTTTCCCTGCAAGTCGCCATAGAGAAATGACAC
This sequence comes from Lynx canadensis, assembly GCF_007474595.2. Classification (NCBI taxonomy): domain Eukaryota; kingdom Metazoa; phylum Chordata; class Mammalia; order Carnivora; family Felidae; genus Lynx; species Lynx canadensis. Next base: position 32,181,745 of record NC_044303.2, read on the forward strand.
ATTACCTATAAGGGGACTACCAATTCAAATGACAGCAGATTTCTCATCTGAAACCATAGTGACAAGCAGGAAGTGGCATAACATTTTTCAAGTGGCTGAAAGAACATTTTTGTCAATAGTGAATGCTATATTTGGCAAAACAATCCTTCAAGAATGAAAGGGAAATGAAAACATTCTTGGACAGGGGAAAACTAAAAAGATTTGTCACTAACAGATCTACCTTTAAAGATTGGAAGATAGTTCCATTAAAGAAAGAAATTCTTTAAACACAAATAATATAATAAAAAATAATAATTACAGAATTTTAGACTAAAAAGGAAAGACCTGTAAAATAGGTACATGTAACAGATTATCTTTTTTATCATGTTTTTTATAAATCACATTTTAGTTGAATAGACTATAACACTGTTTGATACTTACTTAAGAAAATGAGACGTGACAGTGGTGAGGGTAAATGGGTTTAAATTAGTACTAATTACTAGATTTAATAAAATGTTGGTAGCAGTAGACTATGGTAAGTCATGTACATTGTAAGGAAAACACTATAAAATATACAAACAATCAAAACATAACAGATAAGTCAAGATGGAATAAAAACATGTTTAGAAGAAGGCAAGAAAGAGAAACAGAAAAAAAGAACCAGAGGAAACAAAAGCAGATGTCAAAATGGCAGATTTAATACCATCAGCAAAAGCAAAACACTAATGATCAAGTCTTGTCATGCATTTTAACCTTACATTATATTTCTTCTTCCTGTTTTTCCTTTTCTCCTCCTCCTCCTCCTCCTTCTCTTTCTCCTCTTCTTTCTCTTCCTTCTTCTCCTTCCCCCTCCTCTTCCATTCTTGTTCTTGCTTCTGCTGCTTCTTCTTTAGATTTACAATCCAAATTTGAAATTTGGACCTGTGGAGAGCACTCACCAGAGATTTCAAAGTCAATTTGTTATTTCATGAATTAACCTGTGCACAGAAGTATATCAGTCTTTTTTCTCAACACACGAGTATGTTTCAATGACTTTTCAGCACCCTTGGAAGGCTATATTAAGGATTTGGATTTTAAAATGTAAGCTATTCATTATAGGATGATTCCAGAATTCTTTTCAAGTAAGTCATCAGTTGTGCACTACAATAAGCAAAGGAAAACTACAAGTTGTAATAAAATATATGTCATATGTATCATGACACCTGAAGAAAAACTAAATAGAATTAAACATGAATTCCAAATTAAATTAAAAGATAAGTGCTCTCAATTATAAGAGGCTTCTCTTTTACAAAAGCAACTGTTGATATTTCCTTTCACTCTAAGTAGCTACAGGAATTGTGGAAATTGAGAGTTATTAATTCCTTTAAGTAAGGTCAGAAAGACAATTAATACTTATTATACCATATCATCCAGTTATTCATCCATTCATTCAATAAACATTTGTTAGGTTCCTATTTGTTCCAGGTATTTCTGAAAGGTAGGGGTTATGATAGGGGCCAATAGAGAAAACTATCCTGTCTCAAGAACTTACATTTGAGTGAATATCTTTCATAAATACCTTATTTTAATATCTGACCGTAAAACTTTCAGATGGTGTAGAACTTTGTGGCATTTGTCTTTAATAATACATGTTTAAATGTAACTATATTCCTACTTGGTCTATGTGACCAAGATTTTCTTCATAATTTCTTCTCTTGTCTCATTAAGAGAGGGAGATTCCAGTCATCTACTCATTCTCTCACTAACTCATTTATTCAACAAATTCATTATATGCTGGGTATTCTATGCTTGGCACTAAGGCATTAGCATGTCTTAAGAAACTTACAGTTTAGTAAAGTAAATCCAAAATGTTAAACAAATACATGCAGAATTTGGCCATCTGTAAGGCACTGCTTTCTCCATATTTAATCTCAGATTTGAATACCTATATGCTTTAAAAATTAAGAAGCGGAATTCTGGGATAGAAAGTGAGGTTTCACTTCAAGGTTTACCAAGAAATAGATTTTGTCTCTTTTATATCCCCGTTGCCTGAGACAGTGCCTGGTACACAGTCACTGCTCAGGAAATAAAGCTTAATGGATTAAATAATGATTTAAATAACTTATTTTAAAGCAAAATGGGTAACAAAAGGTGTTTGGCGTCAACATCTAGTCAATAGGACAAGCACTGAGCCCATGAGGTTGAGATGAGAAGAAGATGGATAGCAGACTATCGCTATCATCTTAGAAGAATGTTACCTGCAACAATAATACAGACATATGGATTTAAAGAAATATTATTTTATCAATGTGTCACACACATATATTTACAGTATATATTAGGAGACTGGAAGACCTGGAACATTTACTTCATGCATAACTTTACTTTATGAAGGGATATATTATTTAAAAAATGAAAAGTTGCAGCAGAAGTCTCATTTAATAACATACTCATTTTTAATCTTTAGAGTCCTACAATTGTTACATTAGAAACTATGTTAGAGATAGCTCTTGACTTCTAATTCTGTGACGCTTCCTTATATGACATTGTCCAGTTAAAGGGAGAATCGTGAATTACAATAATAAAGCAGAAAATCATCTCCTGTAATATTTATTCAATTGTAGATGTTTGGTTTGAACGCATCAATAACATCCTACTTTTTTACATACCACTTAAGCTTTCAAATATATAAATACACGGCTAAAACACCCAAATTTCTCTTGTCTGAAATATTTATCGTTTACCAATTTTTTCCATTTTGCATTTTCAATCTGCCAATGCCTGTTAAAAAAGTAGTTCTAAGAAATGTATGAAAATCTCATGTGACATAGCATATTTGCTCTTTATTCAGATTTGTACAATGAAGAATTCTCTATCCCATCATCCTTTCTGCACAAGTATAGTGGAATTCTATTGGTTTATTTGACCTCCAAATACCGTTACAATGTTAAAAAAGGAATTTTGACTGGATAGGAAGCAATGATAGAGAAAGATAAGTGTATCATATAGACTGGCAAATGAGTCAATACGGCTGGCGTGTTTTATGTGAAGTGTCTTTTGAGGCAATAAAGTTCCAGCTTGTAAACTTGCAAGGGTATGGCAACTGAAGACTTTATATCCCTTCTATCCACAGAGAATTCAATCAGCCTTTTAAATCACCTTCTCTTTGATGAAAGTAAAATATCTTATAGTTTCCCTATAATGAGTTCTTGGAAATATCTTTCATATAGTGACCAATAAAGAAAACGTCTAAGGTAAAATTTGCAAATATACATCCCAGTTTGCCTTCAACCTGTATTTCTCCATATCACATAATTCTTTTAAAAAGGTCATTGTTAAGTTAAGTACATTAAAAATGTTTCATAGATTAGAAGAAGCTGGCTCTCAGAAATCTAAGTATAATAGAATGTCTGAAAATTTCACTTTTCTAAAAATTACAATAATTGGCAAGTTTCCTCCCCATCTCAGAACAGTGAAAAGATCCACTTGGGTTTTTCTAGGCTTTTTTTTTTAAAGTAGGAAATCCTCTCATAGGATTTCTATCTCAATTTCTCTTCTTACAATCTGACAAGCCTGAATTGATGGCTGAATAACTCAATTAAAACTTTTTTTGCAGTTTCTCTCCCATTGCCTGAATATTATATAAATGATTCCTATTAAATGTATGAGCAAAGTAAAATGACTTTGCAGGAGATGAACCTTTGATAGCTAGGGATTAACTTTTCTGTGTTTGCACATGGAGGTCCCTTTTCATTCTTTATAAGTGGGTTCTAATGATACAGAAACTCCATTTATCATGGTACATTAATTAGATGTGCTATACTCCCTAAGATAAAATGCATAATAAAAATGTAAAGCCAGATGAAACAACCTTTCCTCTTAAGAATGTCAGGGACCAGGTTATTCAAACACAGATTGCACATTTTTCTATCTTTTTTTTTTTAAGTTTAATAAGCTATTGTTACCTTTAACCCAGAGCAATACTTCTTTTCTACTCATCAGGTTTATCCTACTCACTTAATTTTTCAGATTCTTCAGTCAAATACCAGCCAGTTCATTAAGTGACATATAAGTATGCTGACTTCTTGGGATTTATCACTTCTTTTCTCTTCCTATCCATCTTGTGTAAAGACAAAGAGAATAAGTCGACCCCATTTGGAAGCCCTGCATCCAACCATTTTTATAATTTCTCTGATACAACCAAATCATCCCCCCTTCTCCTTGATAGTTCCTCTGGATTTAGAGTCACTCTGTTTTTCCTCTAAAGTATTCCCTTCCAGACAGAACAGCAATAAGAATAGATCTCAGGATTTCACACATTTCTTATCCTTTAACCTCTTTGCTGTACTTCATTTGTGTGAGGCGAAAAGAGTCCTGAGGACTCAAAACAAGTCCCTAAGTGTAGTTTTATAGGACCTATGCTTACATGTTTCAGGGAATGTATTAGATTAGAGGATTAGAGGATCTCAAAATTTCTAATAAGCTCTCGTGTATTATTATTTTATTATATAAGTGAAATCATTTCTTATAGAAATATCATTTATTCATGCTTAATATAAGTACCTTTTATTCCTGTGATGTCTTCACTCCAAGACTGAAAAGCTGTGTCTTTCACTCCCCTTAACCCATTTTGCCCATATTTCCCACCCCTCTGGCAACCATCTTAATAGGCACCTTAGCAATGAGGTGGCAAATAAGCCTACGTAAAAATTCTCAATATCAATATTATATGTAATTATGAAATTGCAAGTGAAGCAGTGAGATATCATTACACTAAAATACCAAACAGCAGCAATACCAAATGCTGGTGGAGAAATGAAGCAACAGGGAATCTCACTCTTATTAGTATTCTGGGGATGCAAATGATAAAGCCACTTTAGAAGACAGTTTGGCAATTTCTTAAAAAGAAAAACATAGTCTTGCCATACAACCAGCAATTATGCACCTAGATATTTACCAAAATGAGTTGAAAACATATGTTCACACAAAATCCTGCACACTGATATTTATAGCAGCTTTATTCATAATTACTAAGAACTGGAAGCAACCAAGATGTCCTTCTAAAGGTGAATGGATAAATAAGCCATGGTACGTCCATACAATGGAACACTATTCAGTGATACGAGAAATGAGGCATCAAGTCATACAAACACATGGAGGAAGCTTAAATACATATTGTTATGGGAAAGAAGCCAGATTGGAAAGGCTACATCTTGGGGCATCTGGGTGGCTCAGTCTTGGTTAAGCCGCTGGCCCTTAACTTCAGCTCAAGTCATGGTCTCTCAGTTTTTGAGATTGAGCCCTGCGTCAGGCTCTGCACTGAGCATGGAGCTGGCTTGGGATTCTCTCTCTCTGCCCCTCCCAACTCTCTCACACACTCTTTTTCTTTCTCAAAATAAATAAACATTTAAAAAAAGAGAGAAAAGTTATATCTTGTGTGATTCCAACTGTACGAAATTCACAACAAGGCCAACTATACACACAGTAAAAGCATCAGTGTTTGCCAGGAGTTATTTGTGGGGGGTCATGAGAAACAGGTGGAGCACAAGGGATTTTAAGAGTAGCGAGTACTTTATATGCTATTATAATGGTAGGTACATGGCATTATGCTTTTGGTAAAACCCATAAACCTGTACAACATAAAGTGTAAACCCTACTGTAAATTGTGGGCTTTAGGTTATAATAAGGCATCAATATGGTTTTATCAGTTATTAATAAATGCACCACAACAGCAATACAAATGTTAGTAATAGAGGAAACCGAGAGTGGAGGGAAAGAATGAAAGTGATAACTTTCTATTTTTTCTGCTCAATTTCACTGTAAACCTAATTCTGCTCTAAAAAATATCTATTAATTTTTTGAAAAGTGGTATAAGATTGGTCTTGAAAGATTTATTGAATGTCTAACATAATCATAAATTTAAATGGTCATTATAATTCATAAATGGTATAATTAACAAGTAACTGTGCAGTGTTTTGAGTTTATAAAATGATTTTATTCATTATCTAAGTTACTCTTCTAAACAAATATATTTAAAAGGCATAGAATAGGGGCGCCTGTGTGGCTCAGTGAGTTACGCATCCAATTTTAGCTCAGGTCATAATCTCACTGTTCATCAGTTGAAGCCCCACGTCGGGCTCTGTGCTGACAACTCAGTCTGGAGCCTGCTTCAGATTCTGTTCTCCCTCTCTCTCTGCCCCTCCCCTGCTCATACTCTGTCTCTCTTTCTCTCAAAAATAAATAAACAGTTAAAAAAAAGCATAGAATATATTTATAGCTCCATTTCACAGATGAGGAAAATGAATGAGGCCAGAATAATGATTAACAGAGAATAGGTGATAGACTTACTCTTTAATTAGAATTTGTGGGCAGAACAGTGCGTTTTAGCCCCATTCTCAAGCCTGAATGCAGCAATGTAGATTCATATCCTTCTTATTGGAACAATGGAGAGTTTTCACAGATACTAAGAAGTAAGTGTCAAGCAATCTTATCTATAAAGCATTTAAAATTAGATTCGAAAAAAGAATGTTTAGTTAGAGAAAGTATAATTTGAAGCTTTATCTTTCACATATGGCTCAAATTTATGTCTTAGTCATTATTTCAAGTAATTTTAACTAGGTCAATCTCTTTTACACTTAATTTTTATTTTATTTTATTTATTCTATATTTTCAGTTTTTTAATATATTTGAATTTCAGAGTTTTAGAGAGCACTGAATAAGCAGGATTAGAATGCCCAAGATCAAGAGTATTGAAATGACCAAAAATATTTATCAAATGTTATTCATATTGATAAAATTGTTGTTCCTTATGTAATAATATATACAGTGTTTATGAAGATTTATATGCTTTCTTGGAACACTGTCTTGTTTATAATTTATCTCATTCTTCCTGGCTTCAAACATCTATATCCTTTTAAACCAGTTCTGTTATATCCGTTCGTTTTCTTTCTTTTTCTTTTTCTTTCTTTCTTTCTTTCTTGCTTGCTTGCTTTCTTGCTTTCTTGCTTTCTTGCTTTCTTTCTCTTTTCCTCTTTCTTTCTTTCATTTTTATACTTTCTTTTTAAACCATGAAGAAGGGAGGTAATACTATAAATTTTCAGCTACTGAACAAAGGTATGTCAAGTCAAAATGAAATAACAGAAATGATGTCATATTAGCATCATGTTTTATATATGTCAATCACTATTCCAAATATGTTTACATAAATTTATTTAATCCTGACATCCACACTATGAAATAGGTTTTATTATTGGTTTTGTAACATGTAGAAACCACAGTGAAAGAGAACGCTGGGATTCAAACCCACATGCTCTGTTCCTGAATTGTGTACCCCTAATCACTATAATATACTCTCAAATGAAGAAATTTTTCCAATAACAGACGAATAGCTCATATTTCATTGAAAAAAATTATAGCATCTATTTTATATAATGAATATACTTTTAAATATGGCTGTCCTTCAATTACCTTCTTAAAAATGAAAACAGTGCAATCTTAAACATTTAACATACAAAATAATATTCAAAAGCCTTTTCTTGGTAGCATTTTTGTTACTATTGCTTCTTGTTTGCTTGGAATTAGGTAGGGGGACAAGTTTGAATTACAAAAGAAACCAAGTACCACTGTCCTTTGTCCTTACATGCCTAAAAAAATCACATATAATAAATGTGGTAGGTTATAGAAATTATTGAAAAATGCATAGCTGATAAATATGAACATACCTAAGTACCAATTTAGCAACTGTGAAGTCAATTAATAAAATAGAAATAATTTTCACTTGTGCTATATTTTTTGAGGCTAAAGTTGTAAATATAATGTAACTGTTGTGCTAATAATTATAAATAAGGACAAAAACAATAAATACATGGAGTAGCTTACACTAACCAAATAAGAAATTATAACAAATAACTTCATGTCAAGGCTCCAGTGCTGTAATGATTTTAAATTAGAACACAACATTTCTAAGATAGGTTGCTCATTTAACATTTTTAGAATCTGTCAATAAGATCACTTTCTGTATGAAACAGCCTATTTATTTTGATTAGGACGAAAATCCCCCAATGAAACACTGAAACAGAGGCCAACAATAACACTTGACTAACCAAATGCCCAGCAAGCTATTGCATATCCTTGAGGATTCAAATGGGAAAACAAACAAACCCCTGAAAATGTCAATGCCACTTGCAGATTCCATATGGACCCTTTAAAAATAACTGTCCTACAAAAATTGGGAAGCTTTAGATATAATCAACTGACTAGAGACTCTGTAGTTTTTTGTATTGTATTTGCATGATAGAGATTGCAAGTGTTCTATTCCCATAATGAAATAAACTTTGTAAGTGAATCCTTTTGTGTTGCTCAAATATCTGATGAGGTTTGAAGGAAATATGTTTTGTTGCTTGCCATTAGAGAGAAAATAGATACTCAAAATGTTTTGCTCTAAAAATCTTTCATAGGATTTACACATAGTCAATTTAAGGCAAGAGCCTTTAATATACTGACTATTTTCATTCCCCATATCCATATTGAATAAGTGGGTGGCTATCTAAACAAGAATATTTTCCAAATAAACTTGGATTTTCAGAAAAGGATTTTGGACACTATAATTTAAATAAATAGTTGAATTCAACAGAAAAATGTTGAGAAATGGATGTCAGATTTGCTACAGAATGAAGTAATCATAAACCCTGTGGTGAATACACCAAAATATTTAAGCAAAAATAAACACATCATTAAAAAATCTAGACTCCTAAGCAAATCTCATTATTTTTATTAAAAAGGAAAGCATGGGAGGAAAAATCTTGAAAAGTCATGTCTCTCTGTTGCCACCAGTATCACGGTCCTGAAATGTAAGAGGAGTCTCACTTTGCAGATATTATAAACAGAAAGAAAACTTACTGCTGTTAGGGACTGTATGCTTAGAAATTATGTGCTAACTTGATTTCAGAAATAGACCCTATTTTGATCTCCTTGTAGCATGTTAATGCAAAAGCATTGGCTGTTTCCCAGCAAGCCATAGGGCTTCCTTTTCCTTAATCAGCTCTTATTGTGTCTGTTGAGTATTTATCTCCATACACCGATTTTGAGGAAGATGTGTTTAGGATTAAAAAAAAAAAATAGGGAATCACTAACTCCAGGCCTTCTTTAATTGTAAACACAAAGAAAAAGGAAGGAGTCTGGATATGGTTAAAACTGTATTTTCTTTTTATTTTCTATATACTAGATGTACTGCATATAATCTGCACTGAATACTTCCCAATATTTCTAAAATCCTGCTCTCTGGGGACCCTGAACACATGTAATGAAGATGAAAATGAGTTGAGATTTCTTGAGGCTTTTGTCTGAGTATCTGCAATTATGATAAGATGACTATCCTGTTGGGGAGTGAGAATAACAATGCAACCTCAGGAAGTCATTATACTTTTCTCATTATTTAAGTTGAGAAAAATGAAGGCCCATAATAACATCTGAATAAATATTTTACTTTATCTGAGACTTAGAAAGATTCATAGATAAGAGTTAAGATTTATCTCTTGTCATAGTTTTTGATATAAATACATTATATTATTACATTAATTTCTTTTAACAAATCTTTGAGCAGATGCCTTATTTCTTCATTTGAAAGGTGAGTGAATTTATTACTGAGAGATTAAAAAATGTCTTATAGTCAGTCATATAGCCTTTAAAATGGGGCATTGGATTCAAACCTAGGCTAAGTGCTAGATGGATAGTATCAAAGAAAAATTGCACTGAACCAGTTCAACAGACAAGGAAGATTTTACTCAGCACTCTTACTTATACTAGGGGAGAAAGATTGAACTCAACTTCTGTGAAACAAAAGACAGGACAGTTTTTAAGTGTTGAAGTGAGCTGGTGGAAATACACTGGAAGATGTTAGTGGGGAGGTTGGTCAATATGATTAAGCCATCTGTATTTATTAATTGTCATTAATTTAAGTTGGGTTCCTATCTTGCCACAGATATGAAACAGTGGCATTATTTTTATTGATGATTACATTTAAAGGCACAGCTTCCAGGTCCTGAAGAAAGATTTTCCTTGGTTGTAAAATTGACAAGAGTCTGGGGGAAGGTTTACATCTCAAAGGGGCAAAAAAGAATTTACAATTGCAAATTTTGTAAAATGAATGCTGTAAGAAAAAAAAAAAGATCAGAGGACTATAGTCAGGAAGCAAACTCTAAAATTTAGTTAAGCTGAAGAGAATATTATAACCATCTTGGTCAGTAGCTAAATGGATAGGTAAATAAATGGACAGATGGGTGGGTGGGTGGATGAATAAATTGATGGATAGTGAATAGATAATCAGTCTATCAAATTCTTAAGCAAACATGACTTAAAAAAAGGGCTTTAGACACAATATATTTATTCTTGCTTATAGACATCTCTTAGCAAAAACATGTATATCATTGTGTACTTTGCTGGAAGGTCATATTTATATCCCAGGAATTTATTTCCTTTCTTATACAACTAAATGAAAAAGATAACCTGATTATATCAGGGGGTCTCCTACCCCATTTAGAGAATTTTCCCAGTATTTTCAGTGATGTATCACCACCATAACATGATGCTGGAAATTTTCAATTTATTGTAAACTTTTGATAGTATCTTTAATCCTTCATTTATTTTTCATTAGCGTATTCATATTTATATATTTAACAAATAGATGTTAAGTGGCTACTTTATGGCTTACAATGTTCTATGCTGGGGCAATTCAGAGATCAAAACTAAACAAATAATGATTTTGGGGAATGGGAACTATGAAGAAAAATTAAGACACGGTAAGACTATGAGAACGTAGGGAATGAAGTATATTTCTTTTTCTTTTTTTATTATTTTGTATCATTTATTTTATTTTGGAAGTAGTTAAGACAGCCATCTCTGAAAAACTCAGAGTCTCAAGCAGAGCAAGCAAATAGTACAGTTGCCTTAGGCATGGCTGAAGAGCCAGTGGAAAAATGTGTCTTAATCAGAATGGGAAGGTCATGGATAACTTAAGAAGAAATGAAGGCCCAGACAATGAAAAATTTGTAGACCATGTTATATGTAGTGTGCAGATTATCCTAAATTTGAAAGCATGTCTTTGGAAGTTTTGAGTACGGACATGTATCAGGTTAATAGGTTCCTTTACAGCAAATCTGTGATTTTATTCTCTGGCGACCTTTGAAAATTTTCAGATATACTTAGCTATGTCTTATAAATAGAGGCTCTACTATAATCCTTGAAGTTCATTTTGACCACAAGGCTGTATTTCTACTTGCTTATAAAAGTTGTTCTCAACAGTAGTCTCCTGAAGAATCACCATATTCCACCTCTGCCTAGATGTAGAAAGTTGGAAAGAGTATCTCTCCCATCTAAAAAGAAAAATTCAGGAGAAAACTAAAAAAATCATAACTTTTCTTGAACCCATCAGTGGGAGATCTTAGGGCAACCAAATAGCCTGTATTCCTAGAAAGGAAAGATCAACCATCTCTTTGAGATGTTGTATGTGGACTATTTCCCCTGTGGCAAAGAAAGGAGAGACTACCACACAAGTGTGTAAGAAGTCTGCTAAAATTTAACAAATGCTAACAGGCATGTATGAGCATAAAGCCATTAGAAATCTCAAGTCAAAGGGACTTTACAAGCATTAGACTCTTTTCAACTGATTTCCATTGGTTTCTCATGGGAAAAAAAAGATCTGTATTTATAGGCAAATTCTACTTTTTAAGTTTTCTGCATAAACATATAAAATTAGAGGAGAATATGTAATAAATTATGACCTTTCATCATTAAATATAAGAACAAGACAGAGATCCATGTATTATTGGCTATATTAAAAGGTACTTTGCAATTGTCCCTTCACATTCTTACTAAAATAAATAATATGAGTAGCACTCATTTATTTTTTTGCTTTTCATTACAATCTGGTTTTATACTAAATAAATTATATGGGATGTACCCAGGTCAACCTGCATACATTTTGCATAATTATAAGTGGAAAAAGATCTGACATCAACATTTGATATTTTGATTGCTGTTTTTAAGCAATATGACTACCCATAAATTGAGCTGTTCTGATATCCCAAATAAGACGAATTTATTAACCTACATAGGAACTAAAATATTATCATGGGGGAGAAAAAGGGAATGGGTATCATAGTATAAAATGAAATATTTTTTTCAGATATACAGGATCTTAAAATTAACAGGTTAGTTATATGAACTTGTACTTTTTCTTCTTATTTATCACCTTTTAATATCACATTAACCATGTTGAGTTTCTGTGGTTATGGGATAAGAACAGACCTATAGTTCAGTATAATAGAATTGAGACAGCAAGTATATACGTAACATTTATACCAGCTGACTTTTGACAAGGGTTCTAAGACAACTACATGGAGAAAGAATAGTTTTTCCAATGAACAGTGATGAGACAGCAGGATATCTAGTTTTAATAGAATGAGATTGAACACCTCCTTAAACCACACACAAAAATTAACACGAAGTTAATCATTACCCCAAATATTAGAATTAAAACCATAAAACTCTGTTCTTTTCTTTTAAAAAAAATCTTATTTATGTTTGAGAGAGAAAGAGAGAATTCGAGCAAGGGAGGAACAAAGAGAGAGAGACACAGAGTCCAAAGCAGGCTCCAGGCTCTGAGCCACCCAGGTGTCCCAAAACCATAAAACTCTTAGAGGAAAACAGAGGAGTAAGTCTTGGGGACCTAGGGTTAGGCAATAGTTTCTTAAATATGACATCAAAAGCACAAGGAGCAAAATTTGAAACATAGATAAATTTTAATCGGATTTAAAAATATTTGTACTTTAATGAACATCATCAAGAAAGCAAGTAAAAAGAAAACCCATATATGATATGCTTATCATATATCTGATAACAGATTTGTATAAAAAATACATAGAGAATTCATACAGGTCAAAAATGAAAATCTAAATAATCCTATCAAAATTAGCAAAAAATTGGAATAAATAAGCATTTCTCCCAAGAATGTATACATGTAGCCATTAAGCACATTAAAAAATGCTTAACATCCTTAGTCATTACAGAAATGAAAATCAAAACCCCAAGGAGATAACACTTTGTACCCACTGGATGGCTATAATAAAAAATACAATGATAGCGTTGGTGATGTGGAGATATTAGAACTCTTATACATTGCTGGGAGAAATGTAAAATGGCACAGCTACGTTGGCAAAACAGTATGGCAGTTCATCAAATTATTAGACATAGAGTTACTATATGACCCAATGATTTAATTTCTAGTTGTCTGTGAAGACAAATGAAAACACATTTTCGCACAAAATTTATACATAATTTTCCTTTGCAGTTCAGAGAAGCCAAAAAGTGGGAACAATTTAAATGCCCATCAGCTGATGAGTGTATTCAACTGTACATCCATTCAATGGAATATTGCTTGACAATAATAACTGAATGAAATTCTAATACAACATGAATGAATCTTAAAAACATTATGCTAAGTGAAAAAAAGCCAGTCACAAAAGACTACATATTGTATGATTATATTTATAGAAAATGTCTGTATAAGAGAATCTATGGAGACCCAAATAGATTAGAGGTTGCCAGATGCTGTAGGGGAAGGGGCATGATGAATGCGAGTGCAGAGGAGTTTCTTCTAGGGGCGTTCAAAATATTCTGAAGTTGGATAGTGGTGATGTCTGTACAACTCTGTTAATATCCTAAAAGTCGCATAATTGCATACTTTAAAAATGGAGATTGCTATGGTATATAAACTCTGTATCTATAAAGCTGTTGTTAAAAATATTAATAATTAATTACACAACCTCAAGGTTGTGGCTAGAAATCTTTTACTAGACAGAAGAAAGAGAGCTGGCCTGGGGTTGAGAAACACTTCCACAGCAGCTGTACACAGTTGCTTCATCTCTGAGTGAGGCAGGGTAGCAATTGGTAAAGAGCACCTACACTGCTGTCAAACAGCCCTGGTTAAAATCCCAACCCTGCTATTTATTAGGATCATAAAAGTGATCAAGTGTCCCCACTCGTAAAACGGGGATATATTGGATTGTTGTGAATGTTAAATGAACTGGAACATGTAAAGTGCTTCAGCAATGGGTGGCGCACGATTAATGTTAGCTGTTATTATTATTTGAGCGGACAGGTTGTGGGTCAACAGAGTACCCACAGAAGTAAAGTGCCTTTTTAACATATCATACCAGGGGGCACATGATATAAATATGACTTAAATCAGTGATGTTAACTTTGATCACTTGGTTAAGATACCACTTGACAGGCTTCTCCACTCCACTGTTACTACATTTTCCCTTGTATACTCTCCTCTTTAGAAATGAGTCATTAAGTTCAGCTCTCCAAAAGGCTCTACCTTTTGGTAGAGGGGTGTATCTATATATATTATTTGAAATTCTCTATAGTAAAGAATTGTCCTTATCCTCTATTTATTTAAATATTTAAACATAGATTTGTATCAGTATGGAATTGTGATGTGTGTTTTATAGTTTGTGTTTATGGGCAGGACGATGCCTCCTTGATTACTAGAACCGGGCATGTTACTACTTTACAGGGCAAAAAAGATTGCAAATATGATTAAGGTTAAGGGCCTCGAGATGGAGGGATTATTCTGGATTACCTTGGTGAGTATATTCTTCTCATGCAAGTCCTTAAAAGTACTTTTTCCTGTCTATAGTCAGAGGAAGATAAATAAGCCTTAGGAAGAACAGTCAAAAGAATGCAACATTGCTGTCTTTGAAAATGGAGGGAAAGGGCCATGAGTCAAGGTTAGTGAAAATAGCCTTTAGAAGTTGGAAAAGGCAAGGAAACAGATTCTTCTCTAGCGTCTCTAAAAAGAATACAACTCTCCCTACACCTCAGTTTCCAGCTACTGTATCCCTGTTGAACTTCGGATCTATGCAACTTGTAAGATAATTTGTGATTTTAAGTCCCTAATTTTGTGTTATTACAGCAACAATGGAAAACTAATGGAATGTTATAATCCAATACAGATTTGTTTTGTTACACAAATAAATGTATTTTATTGTACAAATTATCCGAGTTTTGGCATTGGGAACTTTTCCAGGTTGGTTCCCATATTCTCTTGACCTGCCATCTCTTTGCTTAGTGAGAAATTGCTTACTTCCTGGCACTACAAGATGTTCTAGGTTCATCTTGCATTTTCCTTGCACCAGTCCTTAATTCAGTCATTTTCCCAAGAATTTTGATTCTGCTTATTGTAGAATGGTATTTACAAATCAGGATCTGAGTGCTGGACATTTTTACTGCTGCTAGTGTGTAACAGAAGTAGGAAAGACATCTAAATATAAATACTCATATAAACACATAATTACTACCATATCTATATATCTGTGTGCATGTTAAACAACACGGATATATAATGATATTTCAGACTTTGATACATTATGACGGAGTTTATTCTGGTTTTACTCTTGCTTATTTCAGTGTTCTTTGTTTTTTGTTTTGTTTTGTTTTGTTTTTCTGACAGTGAAATCCTGGCTCTCCTTATCCTCCCTTTATTTCCTTTTCATCGCTAATATTCATATATAGTTCTTTCAGAATTGTTAAATTCTACTCATGTGAAATTAAAAAAAAAAAAGACCAACTAGAGTACAGTTCTGTTTGCTTTTGGCCTTAGAATTTCCAGTAAAATCGACACTGTTCCCAAAGTTAAATAGTTCAGCTTTTCTCTCATGCTCTGTAGTGAGGTCAGGTCATAAATGTATGAGAGAGATTAATCTTTCACAGTATATATTGCACCATGTGATCTACATTGCCCTGTGTGTGTGTATGTGTGTCTGTATGTGTGTTTAATTTTTACACTTTAAACTACATCTTTTGGGATAGAGAGTTGTGTTTTTGGAAATGCATCAAATTATGTATTTATTATCCAAATAATTCCTCTGCTCATAGACAACCAACTCTGCTCCCAATCGCTGGGAGCTTCTGATCTTTTTTCATCCCATTCTCTAATGCTGCCTCTTCTAGAATAGCATGTAAATAAAAATATACAATATGTATATAGCCTTTTGTATCTGGTTTCTTTTCCTTAGAAAATCGTGCTTAAATTTATTTGTATGGTTCTGTGAATTAATAGCTCAGTCCTTGTATTTCTCTGAATAATACTCCATTGTAAAAATGTATTGTTTATTTGTATATATGTTGAATAATATCTTGATTGCTCCCAGTTTATGATGGTAATCAATGAAGCTGCTATATACAGTAATGTACAGAATTTTCTGTGAACATTATTTCCAACTCATCTCTGTTACATAAAAGTACAATTGCTGGGTCATCTAATGTCTATGGTTAACTTATATGATACTGCCAAACTGCTTCGAAAGAGGATGTACCATTTTGCATTCCCATAGCCATTAATGATAGTTCCTGTTGATCTGTATATTCATTAGCATTTGTTAATGTCAGCATTTTGGATTCTAGTTAATTCAAATAGGTAAATAGTGGTGTCACACTGTTTGTAATTTGCATTTAACTAATGATAAAAGATGTTGAATATCTTTTTACATACTTATTTTGACAACTATATATCTTCTTTGGTAAAGAGTCTGTTCAAATAATTTGCCCATATTTGTTTGTTTTCTTATTAATTATTTTCAAGGAATATTTATATATTGTGGATGAGTTCTTTATCAGATATGCGATTCCAAATATTTTCTTGCAGTTTATGCCTTGGCTTTACTTTCTTTTAATAATGTCTTTCACAAGGCAAAGGTGTGGTTTGAATTTTGCTAAAGTACAATTTTTTATAGATTTTCATAACATTCAACTTTTTTTTTCAATATATGAAGTTTATTGTCAAATTAGTTTCCATACAACACCCAGTGCTCATCCCAAAAGGTGCCCTCCTCAATACCCATCACCCACCCTCCTCTCCCTCCCACCCCCCATCAACCCTCAGTTTGTCCTCAGTTTTTAAGAGTCTGTTATGCTTTGGCTCCCTTCCACTCGAACCTCTTTTTTTTTTCATTCCCCTCCCCCATGGGTTTCTGTTAAGTTTCTCAGGATCCACATAAGAGTGAAAACATATGGTATCTGTCTTTCTCTGTATGGCTTATTTCACTTAGCATCACACTCTCCAGTTTCATCCATGTTACTACAAAGGGCCATATTTCATTCTTTCTCATTGCCACGTAGTACTCCATTGTGTATATAAACCACAATTTCTTTATCCATTCATCAGTTGATGGACATTTAGGGACTTTCCATAATTTGGCTATTGTTGAGAGTGCTGCTATAAACATTGGGGTACAAGTGCCCCTATGCATCAGTACTCCTGTATCCCTTGGGTAAATTCCTAGCAGTGCTATTGCTGGGTCATAGGGTAGGTCTATTTTTAATTTTTTGAGGAACCTCCACACTGTTTTCCATAGTGGCTGTACCAGATTGCATTCCCACCAAGAGTGCAAGAGGGTTCCCGTTTCTCTACATCATCTCCAGCATTTATAGTCTCCTGATTTGTTCATTTTGGCCACTCTGACTGGCGTGAGGTGATATCTGAGTGTGGTTTTGATTTGTATTTCCCTGATAAGGAGCAATGTTGAGCATCTTTTCATGTGCCATCTGGATGTCTTCTTTAGAGAAGTGTCTATTCATATTTTCTGCCCATTTCTTCACTGGGTTATTTGTTTTTTGGGTGTGGAGTTTGGTGAGCTCTTTATAGATTTTGGATACTAGCCCTTTGTCTGATATGCCATTTGCAACTATCTTTTCCCATTCCGTTGGTTGCCTTTTAGTTTTGTTGGTTGTTTCCTTTGCTGTGCAGAAGCTTTTTATCTTCATAAGGTCCCAGTAGTTCATTTTTGCTTTTAATTCCCTTGCCTTTGGGGATGTGTCGAGTAAAAGATTGCTACAGCTGAGGTCAGAGAGGTCTTTTCCTGCTTTCTCCTCTAGGGTTTTGATGGTTTCCTGTCTCACATTCAGGCCCTTTATCCATTTTGAGTTTATTTTTGTGAATGGTGTAAGAAAGTGGTCTCGTTTCATTCTTCTGCATGTTGCTAGCCAGTTCTCGCAGCACCATTTGTTAAAGAGACTGTCTTTTTTCCATTGGATATTCTTTCCTGCTTTGTCAAAGATTAGTTGGCCATATGTTTGTGGGTCTAGTTCTGGGGTTTCTATTCTATTCCATTGGTCTATGTGTCTGTTTTTGTGCCAGTACCATGCTGTCTTGATGGTTACAGCTTTGTAGTAGAGGCTAAAGTCTGGGATTGTGATGCCTCCTGCTTTGGTCTTTTTCTTCAAAATTCCTTTGGCTATTCGGGGCCTTTTGTGGTTCCATATGAATTTTAGGATTGCTTGTTCTAGTTTCGAGAAGAATGCTGGTGCAATTTTGATTGGGATTGCATTGAATGTGTAGATAGCTTTGGGTAGTATTGACATTTTGACAATATTTATTCTTCTAATCCATGAGCATGGAATGTTTTTCCATTTCTTTATATCTTGTTCAATTTCCTTCATAAGCTTTCTATAGTTTTCAGCATACAGATCTTTTACATCTTTGGTTAGGTTCATTCCTAGGTATTTTATGCTTCTTGGTGCAATTGTGAATGGGACCAGTTTCTTTATTTGTCTTTCTGTTGCTTCATTATTAGTGTATAAGAATGCAACTGATTTCTGTACATTGATTTTGTATCCTGCGACTTTGCTAAATTCATGTATCAGTTCTAGCAGGCTTCGGGTGGAATCTATCGGATTTTCCATGTATAATATCATGTCATCTGCAAAAAGTGAAAGCTTGACTTCATCTTTGCCAATTTGGATGCCTTTGATTTCCTTTTGTTGTCTGATTGCTGATGCTAGCACTTCCAACACTATGTTAAACAACAGGGGGAGAGTGGACATCCCTGTCATGTTCCTGATCTCAGTGAAAAAGCTCTCATTTTTCCCCATTGAGGATGGTGTTACCTGTGGGCTTTTCATAAATGGCTTTTATGATCTTTAAGTATGTTCCTTCTATCCCGACTTTCTCCAGGGTTTTTATTAAGAAAGTTTGCTGAATTTTGTCAAAGGCCTTTTCTGCATCGATTGACAGGATCATATGGTTCTTATCTTTTCTTTTATTAATGTCATGTATCACATTGATTGATTTGCGAATGTTGAACCAGCACTGCATCCCAGGAATGAATCCCACTTGATCATGGTGAATAATTCTTTTTATAGGCTGTTGAATTCGATTTGCTAGTATCTTATTGAGAATTTTTGCATCCATATTCATCAGGAATATTGGCCTGTAGTTCTCTTTTTTTACTGGGTCTCTGTCGTAATACTGGCTTCATAGAATGAGTCTGGATGTTTTCCTTCCCTTTCTATTTTTTGGAATAGCTTGAGAAGGATAGGTATTATCTCTGCTTTAAACATCTGGTAGAACTCGCCTGGGAAGCCGAGTTTGTTGGGAGATTTTTGATGACTGATTCAATTTCTTCTCTGGTTATGGGTCTGTTCAAGCTTTCTATTTCCTCCTGATTGAGTTTTGAAAGCGTGTGGGTGTTTAGGAATTTGTCCATTTCTTCCAGGTTGTCCAGTTTGTTGGCATATACTTTTTCATAGTATTCACTGATAATTGCTTGTATCTCTGAGGGATTGGTTGTAGTAATTCCATTTTCATTCATGATTTTATCTATTTGGGTCATCTCCCCTTTCTTTTTGAGAAGCCTGGCTAGAGGTTTGTCAATTTTGTTTATTTTTTCAAAAAACCAACTCTTGGTTTCGTTGATCTGCTCTACAGTTTTTTTAGATTCTATATTGTTTATTTCTGCTCTGATCTTTATTATTTCTCTTGTGCTGGGTTTAGGCTGTCTTTGCTGTTCTGCTTCTATTTCCTTTAGGTGTGCTGTTAGATTTTGTATTTGGGATTTTTCTTGTTTCTTGAGATAGGCCTGGATTACAATGTATTTTCCTCTCAGGACTGCCTTCGCTGCATCACCAAGCGTTCAGATTGTTGTATTTTCATTTTCGTTTGTTTCCATATATTTTTTAACTTCTTCTCTAATTGCCTGGTTGGCCCATTCATTCTTTAGTAGGGTGTTCTTTAACCTCCATGCTTTTGGAGGTTTTCAAGACTTTTTTCTGTGGTTGATTTCAAGCTTCATAGCATTGTGGTCTGAACGTATACATGGTATGATTTCAGTTCTTGTATATTTATGAAGGTCTGTTTTGTGACCCAGTATGTGATCTATCTTGGAGAATGTTCCATGTGCACTCGAGTAGAAAGTATATTCTGTTGCTTTGGGATGCAGAGTTCTAAATATATCTGTCAAGTCCATCTGATCCAATGTGTCATTCAGGGCCCTTGTTTCTTTATTGACCGTGTGTCTAGATGATCTATCCATTTCTGTAAGTGGAGTGTTAAAGTCCCCTGCAATTACCACATTCTTATCAATAAGGTTGCTTCTGTTTATGAGTAATTGTTTTATATATTTGGGGGCTCCTGTATTGGTCACATAGACATTTATAATTGTTAGCTCTTCTTGATGGATAGACCCTGTGATTATTATATAATGCCCTTCTTCAACTCTTGTTACAGCCTTTAATTGAAAGTCTAGTTTGTCTGATATAAGTATGGCTACTCCAGCTTTCTTTTGACTTCCAGTGGCATGATAAATAGTTCTCCATCCCCTCGCTCTCAATCTGAAGGTGTCCTCAGGTCTAAAATGAGTCTCTTGTAGACAGCAAATAGATGGGTCTTGTTTTTTTATCCATTCTGATACCCTGTGTCTTTTGGTTGGCGCATTTAGTCCATTTACATTCAGTGTTATTATAGGAAGGTATGGGTTTAGAGTCATTGTGATGTTCGTAGGTTTCATGCTTGTAGTGATGTCTCTGGTACTTTGTCTCACAGGATCCCCCTTAGGATCTCTTGTAGGGCTGGTTTAGTGGTGACAAATTCCTTCAGTTTTTGTTTGTTTGGGAAGACCTTTATCTCTCCTTCTATTCTAAATGACAGACTTGCTGGATAAAGGATTCTCGGCTGCATATTTTTTCTGTTCATCACATTAAAGATTTCCTGCCATTCGTTTCTGGCCTGCCAAGTTTCAGTAGAGAGATCAGTCACGAGTCTTATAGGTCTCCCTTTATATGTTAGAGCACGTTTATCTCTAGCTGCTTTCAGAATTTTCTCTTTATCCTTGTATTTTGCCAGTTTCACTATGATATGTCGTGCAGAAGATCGATTCAAGTTACGTCTGAAGGGAGTTCTCTGTGCCTCTTGGATTTCAATGCCTTTTTCCTTCCCCAGATCCGGGAAGTTCTCAGCTATTATTTCTTCAAGTACACCTTCAGCACCTTTCCCTCTCTCTTCCTCCTCTGGAATACCAATTATGCGTAGATTATTTCTCTTTAGTGCATCACTTAGTTCTCTAATTTTCCCCTCATCCTCCTGGATTCTTTTATCTCTCTTTTTCTCAGCTTCTTCTTTTTCCATAATTTTGTCTTCTAGTTCACCTATTCTCTCCTCTGCCTCTTCAATCCGAGCTGTAGTTGTCTCCATTTTATTTTGCAGTTCATTGATAGCATTTTTTAGCTCCTCCTGGCTGTTCCTTAGTCCCTTGATCTCTGTAGCAAGAGATTCTCTGCTGTCCTTTATACTGTTTTCAAGCCCAGCGATTAATTTTATGACTATTATTCTAAATTCACTTTCTGTTATATTGTTTAAATCCTTTTTAATCAGTTCATTAGCTGTTGTTATTTCCTGGACGTTTTTCTGAGGGGAATTCTTCCGTTTCATCATTTTGGATAGTCCCTGGAGTGGTGCGGGACTGCGGGGCACTTCCCCTGTGCTGTTTTGAATAACTTGCGATGGTTGGCGGGGCCACAGTCAGACCTGATGTCTGCCCCCAGCCCTCCGCTGGGGCCCCAGTCAGACTGGTGTGTGCCTCCTCTTCCCCTCTCCTAGGGACGGGATTCACTGTGGGGTGGCGTGGCCCGTCTGGGCTACTTGCACACTGCCAGGCTTGTGGTGCTGGGCATCTGGCGTATTAGCTGGGGTGGATCGGCAAGGTGCACAGGGGCGGGAGGGGCAGGCTCAGCTCACTTTTCCTTTGGAGATCCGCTTGTGGGGGGGTGCCCTGCGGCATCAGGAGGGAGTCAGACCCATAGGAGGGATGGATCCGCAGAAGCACAGCTTTGGGTGTTTGAGCGGTGCAAGCAACTTCCCTGGCAGGAACCAGTCCCTTTTGGGATTTTGGCTGGGGGATGGGCGAGGGAGATGGTGCTGGTGAGTGCCTTTGTTTCCTGCCAAGCTGTGCTCTGTCGTCCGGGGCTCAACAACTCTCCCTACAGTTGTCCTCCAGCCCTCTTGTTCTCTGAGCAGAGCTGTTAGCTTATGACCTCCCAGATGCTAAGTCCCACTTGCTGTCGGAACACACTCTGTCGGCCCCTCCGCTTTTGCAAGCCAGACTCGGGGGCTCTGCTTGGCCTGCGGGCTGCCCCTCTGCCCCGGCTCCCTCTAGCCAGTCCGTGCAGCGTGCACCACCTCTCCGCCCTTTCTACCCTCTTCCGTGGGCCTCTCGTCTGCGCTTGGCTCCGGAGACTCCGTTCTGCTAGTCTTCTGGTGGTTTTCTGGGTTATTTAGGCAGGTGTAGGTGGAATCTAAGTGATCAGCAGGACGGGCGGTTAGCCCACCATCCTCCTACGCCGCCATCTTCCCCTGAACCCAACATTCAACTTTTTAAGATGGTTTGAGTTTTTGATATTATATCTAAAAGTATCACGAAGGCAGGGTCACAAATATTTTCTCCTTTGTCTCCTTCAGGAGACTTGTAGTGTTACATTTTCCAATTTGGTGTATAGTCCCATTGAATTAATTTTCTATATGGTATATGGTATCTATTGAGGTTCATTATTTTCTAAATGTTCCAGGACCTTTTTTTTTTTTTTTTTTTTGGATAGTATGCTTTTTCCATTGAATTGCTTTGCACATTTATCTAACTCAGTTGACCAAAGTACTTTTTAATACTAACAATTGATTGGAAATACCACGGCAATGTAGAAGCTATTGTCTTGGCTGAAGAAATGTGGTTTTCTCAGAGAAAATTTAATAATAATTGTAATACCCAGTGACTTTCTGCTTAAAAATTCAACAATCAACTCAACTTAACAACACAGTTTCTAGTTTCTTGTCTATCTCATTTTCACAACTCCAAAGAAAATGCTAGCTTCAGTTTGAGTGTGCTTTTTTAGAGAAGTTTTTAACTGTGTCTTCTTGTGTCTTATGAATATATACATTTGTGCATTAAAACTTCTTTTAAACTAATTTCAATAATATTTCACATTATCATATTCAAGGGTTTGTGTTTAAGCCTCTCAATATCAACAATATATATGCATTTATCCTTTAGTTCTTTTTTTTTTCCATTTAAGATTGTGTCATGGGCAGACTCTAGGTTGATTCTTGTTCCCCAATAATTCCTGCTTAATTCCCATGATTTTGTGTCCATTCTATTGATTATGACTGGACCTGTGACTTCATTCTAACCAATTTTATATGGCAAAAATAACAGGAAGTCAATTGATTATGGTATGCTACAATGCCAGCTTGGAAAAGTAAACTACCTCTTGTGAGAGGGCTTATGGAGAGATCAAGTGGTAAGAAACTGTGGTGGCCTCTAAGAGCTGTTACTAAATCCCAGTCAACAGCCAGCAAGAAAATGGAAATTTCAGTTCTAATACCACAAGGAGATGACCTCTGCCAACAGTGACAGAGCTTGGAAGCAGATCTTTTCCCAAATGAGCTTCTTCTTTTTTTCCTTTTTAGAATACTTAGAACTTCTAAAGATTTTTCTTTCTTATTTTTTTAAAAATTTAAATCTAAGTTAGTTAAAATATAGTATAATAATATTTTTAGGAATAGAATTTAGTGATTCATCACTTACATATAACACCCAGTGCTCATCACAACAAGTGCCCTGCTTAATTAATGCCCATTGCCCATTTAGCCCATCTCCTATCCAACACCCAGTCAGCAACCTTCAGTCTGTTCTCTGTATTTAAGAGTCTATTACGTTTTGTCTCCCTCTCTGGTTTTATCTTACTTTTGCTTCCCTTCCCCTATGTTCATCTGTTTTGTTTCTTAAATTCCACATATTACTGAAATCATATATTTGTCTTTCTCTAATTTTGCTTAACATAATAAACTATAGTTTCATCCACGTTGCAAATGGCAAGATTTTGTTCTTTTTGATTGCTGGGTAATATTCCATTGTATACATATACCACATCTTTTTATCCATTCATCAGTCAATGGACATTTGGGTTCTTTCCATACGTTGGCTATTGTTAATAGTGCTGCTACAAATATCGGGATGCATGTGCCCCTTCAAATCAGCATTTTTGTATCCTTTGGATAAATTATTAGTAGTGTAATTGCTGGGTCATAGGGTAGTTCTATTTTTAATTTTTTAAGGAACGTCCATACTGTTTTCCAGAGTGACTGCACCAGTTTGCATTCCCACCAGCAATGCAAAAGAGTCCCCCTTTCTCCACATCTTCATCAACATCTTTTCTTGCCTGAATTGTTAATGTTAGCTATTCTGACTGGTGTGAGGTGGTATCTCATTGTGGTTTTGATTTGTATTTCCCTGTTGATGAGTGATGTTGAGCATCTTTACATGTGTCTGGTAGCCATCTGGATGTCTTCTTTACAGAAGTGTCTATTCATGTCTTTTGACTATTTCTTCATTGGATTTTTTGGTTTTTTTGGGGGGGAGTGTTGAGTTTGATAAGTTCTTTATAGATTTTGGATGGTAACTGTTTATCTGATATGTCATTTGCAAATACCTTCTCCCACGCTATTGGTTGCCTTTTAGTTTTTGCTAATTGTTTTCTTCCCTGTCCAGAAAGTTTTTTATCTTGATGAAGTCCTAATAGTTCATTTTTGCTTTTGTTTTCCTTGCCTCTGGAGACATTTCAAGTAAGCAGTTGCTGCAGCTGAGGTCAAAGAGGTTGTTGCCTCTAGAATTTTGATGGCTTCCTGTCTTACATTTCGGTGTTTCATCCATTTTGAGTTTATTTTTGTGAATGGTGTAAGAAAGTGGTCCAAGTTCATTCTTCATGTTGCTGCCTAGCTATCCCAACACCATTTACTGAAGAGACCGTTTGCTGAATTTGCATTGGATATTCTTCCTGCTTTATGAAAGATTAGTTGGCCATATGTTTGTGGTTCCATTTCTGGGTTCTCTATTGTGTTCCATTGATCTATTCTTGTGCTATTGGTCTGTTCTTGTGCCAGTACTGTATCGTCTTGATGATTACAGTTTGTAATACAGCTTGAAGTTCAGAAGTGTGATTCCCCAGGTTTGGTTTTCTTTTTCAACATTACTTTGGCTATTTAGGGTCTTTTCTGGTTCCATACAAATTTTAGGATTGTTTGTTATAGTTCTGTGAAGATGCTGGTGTTATTTTGATACAGATTACATTGAATGTGTAGATTGCTTTGGGTAGTATCAACATTTTAACAATATTTTTTCTTCCAGTCCATGAGCATGGAATGTTTTTCCATTTTTTTTGCGTGTGTGTCTTCTTCAATTTCTTTCAGAAGCTCATAGTTTTCAGTTTTCAATTTCTATAGATTTTTCACCTATTTGGTTAAGTTTATTCCTGGGTATTTTATGGGTTTGGGTACAATTGTAAAATGGGATCGATTCCTTAATTTCTCTTTCTACTGCTTCATTATTGGTGCATAGAAATGTAATAGATTTCTGTACATTGATTTTATATCCTGAGACTTTGCTGAATTCATGGATCAGTTCTAGAAGTTTTTTGGTGAAGTCTTTGATTTTTCCCCATAAGGTATCATGTCATCTGTGAAGAATGAAATTTGACTTCCTTCTTGCCAATTTGGATGCCTTTTAGTTTTTTGTGTTGTCTGATTATTGAGGCTACAACCTCCAACACTATGTTGAATAACAGTGGTGAGACTGGACATCCCTGTCATGTTCCTGACCTTAAGGGGAAAGCTTTCAGTGTTTCCCCATTGAGGATGATATTTGCTATGGGCCTTTCGTATTGGTCTTTATGATCTTGAGGTGTGTTCCTTCTACCCTACTTTCTTGAGGGTTTGTATCAAGAAAGGATGCTGTATTTAGTCAAATGCTTTTTCTGAATCTACTGGAGGATCATGTGGTCTTTATAGTGTCTTTTATTAATGTGATGTATCACATTGATTTGTGGATATTGAACCAGCCCTGTATCCCAGGAATAAGTCCCACTTGATCATGATGAATAATTCTTTTAATGTATTGTTGGAACCAGGTTGGTAGTATTTGTTGAGAATTTTTGCCTCCATGTCCATCAGGGATATTGGTCTGTAGTTCTCCTTTTTAATGGGGTCTTTGTTTTGGAATCAAGATAATGCTGGTCTCGTAGAAGGAGTTTGGAAGTTTTCCTTCCATTTCTATTTTTTGGAATAGCTTCAAAAGAATAGGTGTTAACTCTTCTTTAAATGTTTGGCAGAATTCCCCTGGAAAGCCATCTGACCCTGGATTCTTGTTTGTTGGGAGATTTTGATTAATGATTCAATTTCTTTGGATTATGGGTCTGTTCAAATTTTCCATTTTTTCCTGTTTCAGTTTTGGTAGTTTATATGTCTCTAGGAATTTGTCCATTTTCTCTACATTGCCCAATTTGTTGGCATATAATTGCTCATAATATTCTCTTATCATTGTTTATATTTTTGCGGTGTTGATTGTGATTTCTCTTCTTTTATTCATGATTGTATTTATTTGAGTCCTTTCCTTTTTCTTTTTGATCTGTCTGGCTAGGGGTTTATCAATTTTGTTAATTCTTTCAAAGAACCAGCTTCTGGTTTCATTGATCTGTACTATTTTTTTTTATTTCAATATCATTGATTTCTGTTCTAATTTTTATTATTTCCTTTTTCTGCTGGTTTTAGGCTTTATTTGCTGTTTTTTCCATCTCTTTTAGGTGTAAGGTTAAGTTGTGTATTTGAGACCTTCATTCCTTCCTAAGAAGGCCTGGATTGCTATATACTTCCCTCTTATCACTACCTTTGCTGCATCCCAGAGGTTTTGGACTGTCGTATTTTCATTTTCATTGACTTCCATGTACTTTTTAATTTTCTCTTTAATCTTTGGTTAGCCCATTCATTCTTTAGTAGGATGTTCTTTAATCCCCAAGTATTCATCATCTTTACAAATTGTTTCTTGTGGTTGATTTCAAGTATCAAGAAAGCTGGAGTAGCCATCCTTATGCAAGGCATGACCTTCATCTTTTTGTACTCGTTGAGGGTCAATTTGAGACCCAGTATGTGATGTATTCTGGGGAATGTTCCATGTGCACTTGAGATGAATGTGTATTCTGATGCTTTAGAATGAAATGTTCTGAATATGTCTGTTAAGTCCGCCTGGTCACTGTGTTATTCAAAACCATTATTTCCTTGTTTATTTTCTGTTTACAGACAAAGGAAAGATTATGAAAGCAGCAAGGGAAAAAAGTCCTTACCCTATAAAGGAAGACAGATTAGGTTCATAGCAGACCTATCCACAGAAACTTACTAGGCCAGAAAGGAATGGCAGGATATATTCAATGTGCTGAGTTTGGAAAAAATCTGCAGCCAAGAATTCTTTATACAGCAAGGCTGTCATTCAAAATAGAAGGAGAGATAAAGCGTTTCCCAGACAAAGAAAACTAAAGGTGACCACTAAACCAGCTCTGCAAGAAATTTTAAGGGGGATTCTTTGGAGAAAGGACAAGACTAAACAAAAAAAATGACCAAAAGCAACAAAGACTAGAAAGGACCAGAGAACATCACCAGAAACACCAACTCTATGGCAACACAATGGCATTAAATTCATCTTTCAGTACCCACTGTAAATGTCAATGGGTTAAATGCTCCAATCAAAAGATGTAGGGTCACAAAATGGATAAGAAAACAGGATCCATCTATATCCTGATTACAAGAGACTCATTTTAGATGTAAAGACACC
This sequence comes from Lynx canadensis, assembly GCF_007474595.2. Classification (NCBI taxonomy): domain Eukaryota; kingdom Metazoa; phylum Chordata; class Mammalia; order Carnivora; family Felidae; genus Lynx; species Lynx canadensis. The sequence goes on from NC_044303.2 coordinate 32,209,683, forward strand.
TGCAAATTGAAAGTAAGGGGATGGAGAACCATCTGTCATGCTAATGGTCATCAATAGAAAGCTGGAGTAGCCATCCTTATATCAGACAAACTAGATTTTAAAATAAAGACTGTAACAAGAGATAAGAAGGCCATTATATCATAATTAAGGGGTCTGTCCACAAAGAAGACCTAATAACTGTAGATATTTATGCCCTCAATGTGAAGGGACCCAAATTTATAAATCAATTACAAACATAAAGAAACTCATTAATAACATTACCATAGTACTAGGGGACTTCAACACCCTGCTTACAACAATCAACAGATCATGTAAGCAGAAAACCAAATGAGCTTTTGATGGAACCATGGTCCAGGTAATATTTTGACTGCATCCTTATAATTGACCCTGAAGTAGAGGACTCACCTAAACTAGTCCTGGACCCCTGAACCCAGAAGTGTGAGACAAATAAATAAAATTGCCTTAAACTTGCAAGTTTATGGTAATTTGTTATACAGAAATAGAATACTTATGTAGACTGATTCATAAAGTTTGTCAGGGTATATAATGCTCAAATATAGGGAATCTCACTCATACCACAGTCTAGTTTTATGTAATGCACAACCTGTACAATGGTATACAGTTCTGTTTCCCGAGATATTAAATTTCCTTGGGAAAAATGTTCATATTTAGCTCCTCTGTGTATTCATACTAGTGTATTTATATACAATACAATTTCAATTTATTCACTGGGTTGAAATGAAATAAATTACAGTGAGAAAAAATAAAACAGCAAACCCTTTGTAAACTTTTAACACATTTCATAGTTTTATTAACTCTTTGATGTTAATAGTTCCTTAGAGATCATCTGATCCATTTTCCATGTTTTTAGATAATGAGATAAAACACAGTGACTCTATTTGACTCCAAAACACAGTGATCCTATGACTTGTCAAAGGACACATTCTTAGTTAATGTTCGTGCTGGTCGATAATTCCCGTATTTGACACTCAGTCTTATGCTGTGCGTAGTACAACATCTTGCCAATTTTTTGTCTTGTTGCTATGAAATTATTATATTCTAACAGTGTGAATGTGATATTTCATTTTTAAATAAAATGAAGTCAGAACAAATAGGTGTATCTTGAACAAATTATAATGATTTTTCCCCAAATGGTTGACTCAGACCTGATGGATTTTATTGTGTAATGCATAGTCTTAATGAGACTTTCTTGAATTTATAGGGGTTAGGAAACAGTTCATGAGTCCATGCATTTTAGTACTTTTTGTGATCAGAGATACTGAATATATTACTGTGGATTATCTTTTATGAGGATGTTTTTATAGCAAAGAGCTTGTAAAAGAGGTAGTGTCTCCCTCCAGAAAAAATGTGAGTCTGCATAGTGTTCAGTATAAAAAATTTGGGTTTGGGTTGCCTGAGTGGCTCAGTCAGTTAAGCAGCTGACTCTTGATTTCTGCTCAGGTCATGATCACACAGTTTGTTAGTTTAATCCCGGCATTTAGCTTTGCACAGACAGTGCAGAGCCTGCTTGGGATTCTCTCTCTCTTCCCATCTCTCTCTGCCCCTCCTCTATTTTCTTTCTTTCTCTCCTCTTCCTCTCTCTCTCTCTCTCCCTCTTTCTCTCTCTCTCTCTGAAAATAAATAAATAAACTTAAAACCAATTTATGAAAAAAAGTTTGGGTCCCCAACATCAGTACTTCTCCATGTAATGTCATCTACTGAGTGTGGAGGGATCACCTAATCCTCTTCATGTGAAGGCATGGGAATGGAGGCTCCAAAAACTGGCACCAAAAATACTGACAATTGTATCTCCTGTTATTTCTCTTAGTGATAATGTCTTTCTTCTCTGACCTAGGAGTTTCATCTTTTCTGTCATCATCAGTGAAATTGTGGTATGCTTATTTGTTAGATTGCAAGTAGGGAAAATTCCAGATCCTTCACAGTTGCTGATGGTAAAATACTACATTTTTACAAATTGCACTTATCTTTTTCAATAAAATGATCAAAATAATTAACAAAAACTAAATGAAACCATTGAACAATCAAGAGGAAATATTAATTCTATTATTTAGGGGCACTAGTCTTCATTCATCTAATATATACGTATATATTATATATATACAAATATAATGTATATAAAATATGCATTATATAGAAAAATATATATAATGGTAATATATTAGTTTATCTTCTATTTCAATATTGTTATTCACTCTATCTTTAAGAACCTTTGCTTATAAAATTTAAATTTTAGGTAAGTATATTTTAATCTTCCTTTTTTCCCCAAAGTAAAATTTCTTTAACATCAGGTGAATTTAAAAGAAAAAAACTTGTAAGAGAGAATGAAAAGATGAAGAGTTTATTCTTTAAGTTACTTTCTTATTTACTTTTCAAAATTCTAACCACTGCAGTTTATGTTTACTCATGCATATATATTCCACAAAGTAAATTTCCTTGAAAAATCCATGTGCTAATCTCATTTTACTAAAGTCAAAAAAATATATAGTTTTATATTTCAATAAATGTTTCATGTTAACAAATAAAGTTTCAGAAATGTGAGTTTAGGTTAAAAATTTGGCAAATGATACATTTCTCTTTCTGATACTTTTGATACTAAAACATTCATTCCACTTTTGTACTGTGCAGTCACTTCAGGCAAATATTATTTGTTTTTTCTCAGGATTTCCTCAAGAGATATAAGTCTTAAACTATACTAAATTAACATTACTGCTGTTTTATGGAAGCCATGATTATTCATAGTGTCTTCATTTGTCTACTTGTGGTTCTATTGGGAAAGAAATACTGTTCATTTTTGAAAGACCTTCTGCCATGATTACAGAGTCCTGCTGTGAGGTTTAAAATGTGTGTAATTCTACAATATTTGTGAAAATAATCACACTGTTTACATGCAGTGATGATGTTAATGAAAGTAGGTCATCATCTTTAAACAAATGTTTAACCCTATTAGGGGAATACATATTCACTGTTGAAATAATTTGCTAATTGCTTTCCCTGATTCAGATACTAGTTGGCACTTGATCTTTTATTCATAATATACGTTGTTTTATTCAAACTTATTAATACTTTTTATTTTAAACAATATCTCATCCTATTAAAATAACATTTAAGAACACACACTCTGGACATCCATGGTTAAATAGTAGAAATACTTTGATATATTTATGAATATAAACACACAAATAGGATTATATTTACATGCTGTACTTTAGATCGTTCATTTTTATTTTATGCTGTGAGCAGTTTCCTAAATTTTTCTATAAAATAATTTCTAGGATTGTGTTGCCTTTTATCTTACGTAAGAACAGAAGTGTTTGGGATACTCAAAAATCCAAATTTTGGGGTCTTATAAACTTGGGACAACCTTTGGACTCCAGCGGCTATCTTTTGGGAATGTATTTTAACTGCCTTAAACTTGTTTTCCTTTCTGTAACATAAAAATAATTATAACTATATATATACATGATTATACTGATAAATGGCAAAAATGTATGCTTGTTTATCTATCTATCTCACATTGGGCAATGCCTGTAAAATAAAAAGTATTCAGTATATGCTAATTCTTCTTATACTATTAACTATCTTTTTAATCATTTGCAATCACTGTATACAATGTTTAAAATTCCTCACAGCTTTAGATTATTCTTTGCTCATATATTATTTCAAATATTTCTAAACATGGAATGAATAAAACGATAGAAATAAAAATACTGATTCAAAGCATACTACTTAAGATGGCTGATTAATTATGGAAGATTACCATCATTACCTATAATTATTAAAGTTGTATTGACTATATGAGAGCTTCCTCCATCTGATAAATTTTGAGTATTAATATTTTAAACAAAATCCTTAGAAATGTGAGCAACACAGTGTTTCACTAAATGTGTATTTCTTTGATTTCTAATAAGACTAAGTTTTTATGTACTTATTTTTCATGTGGACTTTAGTATTTATGTATGAGTTTTCTGGATCTACACATAACCCCTATTTACATCATAATAAAAATAGTACTTTTTGTTATACAAGTTTCAAATAGCTTCCTCAAACTGTTATTTCTCATGTTCTAGTTTTCTTTTCTGGTATTTTTAAGGATGCACTATTTTTAAGTCATTTATTATCTTATTAACATAGCACACATATACCATTAGTAACTAATTACAAAAATAATATGAATTTTAAAAAATTGATAGAAATATCCCCTTTGAGTAAATAATTCCAAAATGTAAATAATTATTATTTCAGAAATCCTCAGATATCTAATGTCTGTTCTGATAAACCCAAAGGAATTTAGGAGGAAGACATGCTCCTCAAAATTACATATTTTCTTCCCACATGGTTTATAAAAATGTAAAAATCAATCTGAGGAATTTTTTTAAGGTTGTTTATTTTAAAGAGAGAGAAAGAGAGAGAGCAAGCAGGGGAGGGGGAGAGAGAGAGGAACAAAGAATCTCAAGCTCCATGTGGTCAGCATAGAGCCCAACATGGTGGATTGATCTCCTGACCTGAGCTGAAATCAAGAGTCAGACACTTAACTGAGTCACCCAGGCATCACGAAAAAAAATAAATCTGAGGAATTTAAAAAGAAAATGAGGACTATATTTGATAATCTTAAATAAAGAAAGAAGTCAGTGGCAACACTTGGTTATCTTGTGTTTACAGTCATGGTCTCCAGAGCAGCCCAACTACACTGAGAATACTTGAAATGAATGAAATTTCATTTCAATGAAAACAGTGATTTCTTGTGCACCATCATGGTACCACTTCTGAGCTACATTTAGCCAATTGCTAGTCTATCGGAGGAAGACAGAAGGAATCAAGATGTGTCTCAAATAGCGAAATGCGTACTTCTTTTTTTATATGTATTTAAAAATATTTCTTTTTGAAAGAGAGACAGAGCACGAGTGGGGGAGGGGCAGAGAGAGAGAGGGAGACACAGAATCTGAGGCAGGATTCAGGCTCTGAGCTGTCAGCACAGAGCCCGACACAGGGCTGGAACCCAGAACGGTAAGATCATGACCTGAGCCAAAGTTGGATACTTAACTGACTGAGCCACGCAGGCACCCCACGAAATGCATACTTCTAAAATTATTCCCCTGACCATGACTTTTCTTTTATTGTAATCTCCCTTCAGTTACTGGGGGCATAAGCTGCTGTCTTCTAAAACATTTGGAGATATAATGTTCAATCTCATAAACACACAGTCTTTTGGTGTGTGTATATTACAGTATTGGAAGTTCTTAAGGCCTCTGGTGACCCTTGCACAATCAATTTTGGCTTAAGAGCTTGAGGTAATGCCTTGGTGGCCCAACTAGAATTTGAATTATGATCCACCTTCAGGTTCCAGCCCTCCTTCCAGCATGTGGACCTCTATTACTTCTCACAAGAGAGGGAGTTCCTGAATAACCATATCCTGTTACGGTTGGTGATTACATGAGATACCCCCAATCACCTTAAGTTCTATAATATAAATACTGTTTTTCTTAATAGATAAATGTTCCATTAAATGCCTTTGGTTTGCATCAGCAAATGAGAAACAGGAGTGCTTGCACCTTCTTAAACTTTTAGAGGCTTTCTTAGAAGTATTTCCTTGCCAAAACTGAGAAGTCCAATGTCTAGATTTCTCCTGAAATCCAGTATTTCTGTAGGTGCAGCAGACCACCCTCACATTCTGTGTGGAGACAGCTCTTCATGTCTCTTGTAGATTCTTGTCAAGTGACATTGATTTTTGTTCAAGAAGTTCGTATAGCAAATACCTTTGGAAGACAGGCCGAATGTCTCCCTCAAGGGCAGATTTTTTTTCTTGACTAAGACAGTAAAGATAATGTATTTCTCCAGCGTGTATATTGGGAAGATTTGCTAGTGTACCTTTATATGATTGAGGGTTCCCTAAACTTGAAGTTCCTCAGCTCAGACCCAAACTTACTGTGGTATACCATCCACGTTTGGGACCAAGGGGAGCTGATGCGAACATAAACCTCATGCTTTCTGCTCTGCTGAGAGCAGTGATATCTTTTGTCTCTGACACAGGAGTTCTGTGTCTTCTGTCAGCATCTGTGAAAATTGTGCCATAGGGATGTAGGGCCAAAACTCAGACCCTTCAAGTTTTAGACAAATTTGTACTCTTAAGAGTCTCAATCAAAAGACATTTAATTCAGTGATAATGTTTTTGGGAAAAATCAAAACAAAACAAAAATTTCAATTAGCCTACAAAGCAGGTGGACAAAAGTGCTTTAGAGGATCCAGGTATATAAAAGAAACAAGTCAACTAGGTCACACAAGATAAAGGAATTACAGAAGGAATGAGCAAACTGTGATGTACCTGTCCTGCATAAAGCATTCACATTTTTATACTATGCTTCTTCGTTTGCTTTTTCTCTCATTTATTTAGCATTTTCTTGTCAAATAAACTACATAATTAAGCCAAACTTGGCTTAAGCACTGGGACTGTGTGAATCTATAGCAGAAGTTTTAAATTTTGTGATAATTCTCTATGTAGCTAACGGTGCTTGTTGTTTGCAAGTAGAATAAAGAAATTCCAAGGTATGGTTTTGCAAAATCTCTTACGTCTGCTCCTCATTCTAGGTATTTCTCCTCAAAATGAAGAGAGTATGAAGTGCTCAGAAATTGTTTTCAATCCTTTACTCACATACATTTTCTTACCTTTCCAGGCTACTGCATTTGGTTAGGACTGTAGACTCCACAGTACTCTTAATTCAGTCTCATCGTAGTTCAGTGTTATTGCTGAAATCAGCAGTCACTTTTGAGAAGACACCTACTCTCTGAGCATCAGTTATTCCACAAGGTCAAAGCACCTGCATCAAAATGAATGCCAAATTTTTATGGTTTGTAATCAGTTCATAACATATAGTTCATGCATCACATAAAAATTTTTAGCAATGTGTAATAAATACTAATCTAAATCCATAAACTGTCTGCAAGAAAAAATATCCTCTCTGTTTTTCATGACTCAAACTAATTTTGCTTTTATGCCCCTTCCACTGAAGTGATGGAAATTTTTAACTTCAATTAGTCCTAGAGTTTCCCTCCTTCCCACACTCTTACTGCCAAAGTTTCAAAAGTCTTATGCAGTGGCAATATGTTGGGATGGTGTTACAGTCATCGGTCCATAAATTTCTGAAATGTCCACAAGCCTTCAAGTATGGTGACACCCTCCCCAATTCTACTTGAATTACATTTGTGTTACAAGATCAGGAAAACAAAGGACAAGAGGAAGAGGATGGCGGGAGTGGTGGGGAGTGTCATAGAGCAGGCAGCTCTGTCAATGGATTTTCATCTTTATAATGTTTTTCTTTGTCTATTTTGGGACTGTCTAATTATAAAACCTCTTTCTATCCAGGTTTTATACTTCCTACCTATTTATGCTACTCAACAATTTCCTGCCACCTGGAAATTTTTGGCTTTGTTGTCATGTAACCTAAATAAACCTGGGATGCTTTGATACCATTTAAGGGCTCATGTCAGTATGAGATCTATAAAATATACAGGTGCACATGCATACATGTCCAACACAAATAAGATTACATTTGAAACACATATCTTTATAATAGTATTCTGGAGGGTGAAAAAGGGATTATATCACAGAAAACATAATGAAACTCAATTAAAATCCTTTTACCATCTACCTGTAAAAAATCACAATGGCTCGTAGCAACTCTCCAGATGTCTCATCTCTTCCAACTTTCCACATGAATTGCTTCTCTCTTCACTTACCTCTCTCATATTTTACTTTGTCTCCTCTCTTCTACTGTTTCTTTTTCTTTCAGAAAGTAGTACTAGTCTCCTTTCTTCTAAAAGGATTCATTGTCTCTCCAATTCTGTTTTTCTTGTCCTCACTCGCCCTTTAATCCCATTAGCTAATTTCGGTGTGAAATGAAGTTGGAGGCTTATTTTTATTATCAATATATTTATTATGTAAATCAAACCTTCTTCCACTGACACTGTTTCCTAATGCATACACTTTGAAACAAATATAAGCTCCATAATTCTTTTGTTAATTAAATATGTATTCAATAAGTACTATATTCCAGCTGGTCCTTCCACATTAACAGATGAGTCAATTTCATTCATATTTTAAATAGTTTGATATTCTCCTTTCTTAATTCTGAGATAATCTCTCCAGAACTACTGTTAATGAATATAGGATTACTTATTTTGAAAGAAACATTTAAAGTCTATTGTATTCCGCTTAATGACTTTGTGATGACTTTTAATGACTTTGTGATGACTTTTAATGACTTTGTGATGCATAGGTTGGTTTGTCTTCATCTATGTTTTTCATAGATTTCAAAATGCTTTTCAAAATGCATCTAGAATTTTAGACTGAGGATAAGGTGGTTATGTTTAATCTGGTGACTATAACAAAATAGAAGTTTTCAGCTATATATCTATACTCTTATAATGTTGTATCTGAATCAAAATGTTTTAATTAAACAGTATTTCTTAACTGGAGTAAAATTTCATATGTGATGTTAATACTTTTCAAAATACATCATTTTTTCAAATAAGTTTATTTTTTATCAGCCTCATCACAAATTTTAAATGCCTGTGTTATAGACTGAATGTGTATGTCCCTCTCAAATTCATATGTTGAAGTTCTGACTAGCAGGGTGGCTGTATTTGGACTGAGGAAGAAATTGCAGTCAAATGAGGTCATTGCAGTGGGACCCTGATCTGATGGAATTAGTGTCTCATGAGAAGAGATACCAGAGCTGGCTCACCCTTGCAGTCTCTCTCTCCCTCTTTCTCTGCATACACAAAGAAGAGGTCATATGAATGTAAAGCAAGAAGGTGGCTATCTGCAACCTAAGGGAGAGTTCTCATCAGACACCATCATGCTGGCACCTTGATCATGGACTTTCAGTCTGCAGGACTGTGAGAAGATAAATTTGTATTGTTTAAAGTGGCTTAAATAAAGGTGCTTTTGTTATAGCAGCCTGAGAAGACTAACGTATTTTGCAAACAAGTTTTTACATATTCAAGGTAAATTCATTAGCTATTAACTAACCCATTCTAGAAATTTAGATTTCTCTATGATCATTTTTTCCTAATTAGGTAACAGTTATTGTTAGAGATTTCTTTACAGATCTTTACATTAAATAAGGTTATGATAGTTTATGTATCAATGATACAAATAAACCAAAAATGCATATAAATGATGTGTAAATATATTTTTGTTTAGGTCAATGTTAGTGCATTATGAACACAATGAAATGGTGTTTGGGAAAAAGAAATGAAATGTTATTCGTGTAAACTTGACAGGCAACACAAAAAGTCCTTAGAATTTTTTAAAGAAGCAATTGGGAATGTTGGCTTAGAGTTGTTTGGAGAACTGAGAGAGTGCTTTTTAGTTGGCGGTTGGTCAATATGTTTTTAGTTGAGTTAATATGTCCAGAGGTCGACAGCAAGCTTAAAGGTGAATAAATGAAAAAGGAAGCACATATCAGTCTAAGATAAGAAGTATAAAATGGATTTAACCTTATATGTCAATGATAAAATAAGAATATTGGGGCCTGATAAAACTATAGATGAAGTGATGTGAGTGAGAAGATGACAAAAGAGATCCTGAGAACAAAATAAAAGAGAAAACTGTGCTGTACATGTACAAGTTATGAACTATGTTATATTTTGTTAAGAAAGCACCTTTTTAAACTGTTAGAAATGGAAAATATTCAGTAGAGCTCAATTTAAACCACACTTGTAAAGAGGACAAGGATCACAAAAGACTGACAAAACTGTATCTATTCTATAGAAGACAAACCTATGTAGAAAATTATTATTTGCAATTATATAAAGGCTTAAAAAAAGATTTTCTCTTCAAAACATCTGAAGGAAATAAAAGGAAGGGGCTTCTATGACAGTGGATAAAATGTCCATTGTATGAGACACATATATATTCTTTGAAGATTTTTTTCTGTCATGTTGATCAGACAGCTTGTACAAGGGTTTACAGAAAGTAATTATTTTTTGAACACTATTGAATTCTTTAGCTATTATATAAGAAGCTATTTTGAATTTTAAATATATTATTCTTTTAGTAGCAATCTATTGCCAGGACATCACATGTTTTGTTTCTCTGTTATATGGGACTTGCAGATGTATGGGTTTCTATAAATTACTTATTGATTAATGAGTCTTATATTCACTTATAAAAGGGAAACTTGGAAAGAAAAACTTGAAAATAAATACAAGAATAACATTATTTACACTGTAAAAAGTATACTCAAGCTTTATTAGTTTTTGTTAAAAATATAAAGTAAGATCTTTAAATCTCTGAATCACTTATCCTTAAAACACTAGCAAATGAGCGTATTGCACGTTTATAGGCAATGACATAGATATCATCTGAGAAGTTTGTCTCCTTGTAGCTATGTAAATGAGCAAAACTGGATTAGTTATTTTTTTTAATTTTATTTTTTTAATTCACATCCAAATTGGTTAGCATATAGTGCAACAATGATTTCAGGGGTAGATTCCTTAATGCCCCTTACCCATTTAGCCCATCCCCCCTCCGACAATTCCTCTAGTAACCCTCTGTTTGTTCTCCACGTTTAAGACTCTCTTATGTTTTGTTCCCCTCCCTGTCTTTATATTATTTTTGCTTCCCTTCCCTTATGTTCATCTGTTCTGTGTCTTAAAGTCCTCATATGAGTGAAGTCATATATTTGTCTTTCTCTGACTAATTTTGCTTAGCATAATACCCTCTAGTTCCATCCACATAATTACAAATGGCAAGATTCTATTCTTCTTGATTGTTGGGTAGTTCTTTTTTTAATGTTTTTATTTTATTTTATTTTATATTATTTTATTTTATTTTATTTTATTTTATTTTACTTTATTTTTTGAAAGAGAGGGAGGGTGGGGGAGAGAGAATCTCAGTTTCTGCACCATCAAAACAGAGTCTGATGTGGGGCTCAAACTCACAAACCATGAGATCATGACCTGAGCTGAAATCAAGAGTCAGACGCTTAACCAACTAAGTCACCTGGGCACCCCAAAGCTGGATTAGTTCTAAAGATAGTGCAGAAAACATTACAGAGGCATTCTACAAATAACATGGAGTCAAGTCTTAAACTTGAAAGACTAATGATGTACTTACTGTTTTTTTTTTATTAAATACACATTCTTCTGCTCTTAATATTCTGAACTTTTAAAAGCACTTTTCATTATTTCTTAAAAGACAATAGAGAACTATAGCCAATCATGATGTAAGTGGCAAATGCTAAATTTAAGATATATGAAAGGGACACAACAGCAGAGAATAGATTATAGCTAAGAAGTTTGTAAAATGATACACAGAATTTGTACCTTTTAGCTTGAATGTCATGGATTTAAAAAATACTTTATTGGGGCACTTGGGTGGCTCTATCGGTTAAGCGACTGCTTTGGCTCAGATTATGATCTCGCGATCTGTGATTGAGTTCAAGCCCCGCAGTTGGGATCTGTGCTGAAAGCTCGGAGCCTGGAAACTGCTTTGGATTCTGTGTCTCCTTCACACTCTGTTCCTCCCCTGCTGGCTCTCTCTCTCTCTCTCGTAAATAAACTTTTTTTTTTTTTTTTTAATATTTAACCAAGGAACAGTGAAAGCATTCCAAGAAACATGGACTACGCCATTTAAGACCTTGGACAAATGTATTTATTTCTCTTTTTATGTCCTCCTGCATAAAATGGATATAAAATATGTGCCCTATGTATCAATCACATATTAAATCAAAATCTCAATTAAAAAAATATTTGCAATAGTAAAAAGTTGTTTTCCAGCATCCATTCTCCTTTTTTCAAAGCATAGGAATTTACTACATTGGTCACCCTTAGAAGCCATAGGGGTCTGTGGTAGACATTACTGGAACTAAGCAAGATCTCTTTTCTTACCAGGAAAGAATTCTCCTTGCTGTTAAGCAAGGCCATGTGACTTGATTTAGTAGGTGGGATATAAGTAGATGGAACATGTGTGAGCAGAACTGTATTGTATTGCCAACGATCTTTGGCCATGTCATATACGTGAGGCAAATGCTTTTGTTGTATTAAACCACTGAAACGTTAAAGTTATATTACTGCAGCATTATATAGCCTATACTGAGTGTCCTGGTGACTCATTTCACCTAGTGATTTCCTCTTACCATTATATCTTAGGCCAGTGAATTTTAAACAATTTAATGATAGAAGATGTCTTCAGTGGTTACATGTAGGCAAAACTGATGAATTATTTCTTCTTCTAAGACCATGTGGATATGTCTGGGTTCTAGTTTTTCTGTGAAGAATTTTCAACCTTCTCTTTGTTTTTTTTTTTAAATATATATTTTTAAAGTTTATTTTATTTTGATACAGAGAGAGAGAGAGCAAGCAAGAGTGAGCTGGGGAGGGGCAGAAAAAGAGGGAGAGAGAATCCTAAGAAGGGTCCATGCCCAGCACAGAGCTCTACACGGGACTCAATCTCACAATGGTAAGATCATGACCTGAGCTGAAACCAAGAGTGGGACGCTTAACGGATTAGGCCATCCAGGTGCCCCTCAACCTTCTTTTTGATTCAAGAAAGTTCCAAAGAGTTTTTCAGTTCATTGTATGTTGTTTTATGTTATCATGAACAGATAACCACCACTCTAACAGAAACTAATATTGCTGATAAACGATTCGCCTGCATTCAAATATACTGTTATGATCAAGATGCCTCATGGTATTCACATATATATAATGCTACCATATTTAATTAACTTAACCAATCTTGAGGGAATCTTTGAAACTACTGAGAGGTTTTAAAGTATTTCATTTTAAATATAGCTTACTTGATGAGTGATTCTATATTTAAATAAATTAGAAAACTGATTTGCAACACTCAGTGATGATTTCCCCAGTTATTCCTCCACATTCATTAAAGATCATCCCTCATTTCGCACCATTTCCCTTTTATATATACTGTGGTGTGAAGATTATGTTCCTTTTCCCACTTTTTCCTTTCTTTCCCTGCTATTCCAGGTCTCACTGTTCCTTGACTGGCTCACCTCCAAATACCTGTTAGTATTTCACATTAGGCGCTTACTTGAAGAAAAAAATATTAACAAGTGCTATATAAATATGAAAAATCTGACTGAAATATGAAATAAATATGAAAAATATGCTACATATGCTATATAAATGTGAAAAAATCCCATTTTCTGCTTAAGTTCTATCATTTATCTGCTCTGGGAATCACTCCATTCCTTACACTCTTAGTATCTTGCTCCTCTTTCCCTCCATCTCTCACCCTGGCTAAACCCAAATTCTCTAAGAGTTCAATCTCTGCATCTTATAAGTGTAATATTGGATTGGTTGTCCTACCTATCTGAGCATGTTACTGTTGTAATGAGTTTATATATTTATGATACTCAGTACAACAATTGATACAATAATCATGAGTGATTTTTAATATTAAAGTTAATCTAGTGTCTCAGCACCTGAACAACTGACTGTAGATGGAGAGAAAACACATTCCTGTTGAGGGATCTCTAAATCATCATCAAATATTTCAAATACTAAATCTACACTGCCCATAAATCTTTTGTCCTTCACTATGATGTGTGCTCTCCCACATTCAATAACATCTCATTTTACACAATTTCTTTTCCCCTCAAACTTTCCCTCACTTTTCAATCTAAGTGGATGATATTGCCTTATATTTATCTCAAATATGGATATTAAAATAGGTATCTACATGGGTACTAGTGACAGATATAACTTAATTGCACAGTAATGACCTCATCTTCCCTGCCCCAAACGTATCAAACCACCTGCATCTTATCCATATCCTCTCCCTTCCTTCCCATGTCCCTGAACTCATGTCAGAGTCTATCCTCATTCATGATCTTTAGAATCATTGACTTTTACCTTGTCAGGGACATTTGATCCTACAATTATAGTCCCCTTTTCTGAATTACTCTTCTTTCTTCTTTAGTAGGTTGATGTCATCAATAAATTTCAAACATTGTACATACTTTTCTTAAATCTTTTAATGCTTATTTATTTTAGAGAGAAAGACAGAGCGTGAGTGGGAGGGGCAGACACAGAATCAAAAATAGGCTCCAGGCTCTGAGCTGTCAGCACAGAGCCTAACCCAGGGCTTGAACTCACAAACTGCGAGATCATGACCTGAGCCAAAGGCAGTCACTTAACCCACTGAGCCACACAGGTGCCCCAACATTGTACATACTTTTAAACATGCAGATGCACAGTAAAGTTTAAGTCACTTCTTTGAATGTTTCTAACTTTCAGAAAGTATAGTCACGGTCTTATAAAGTGTCTAATAAAGAGAGACTGAATCTGTGTTGAAGCCAGGTGAAAGGTTGGCCTGCCTTTGTGTTTCTTGGGTGAATAAACACGATATGTACCTTCTCACTGTGGCACACATTACATTTTCAAGTTCCTTCAAATGTATTTTCAGCTGAAAAGCTGTCACAGCCTTATATGCCCTTTAAAATGTATTGGAAATACCGACATGGAAGAATATTTCAAGTTTATCAACCGCTCTTTGTGCTTTCCAGCCTCCCGATCCTGTTGCTATGTTCCTGTGTTTCCTGCCCAGGTTTTCTTAGGGCCATTTACTAATTAAAGACAACAGGACTCTGTGATGTTGTAGATTTAATTAATTTAGAGAGCTGAAGTTAATTAATTTATTGAGTTGGCTAATATGTGGAATTGACAAAATAATTATAAATATTATCAAAATATGCACATTAATATAGTAAGAGTGAAATTCTATCAACAAATAGTCATATTTCATTTTAAAATAGAAGCAAATTAAAACTAATTTCTCTGAAAAGATTCTAATACTTGGTGAAAAGAATATTTTCACATTCTTCTGAAGTTTTCCATTAATTATACCAGAGGTTACAAACTAAAATATCAAGAAAGCAAGTCAAAGAATATAAATGAATGAAATGAGTTGGGGATGGGGGCTATTTTTAACATATACCCTGTCTACCAATAGTTGTCATTAACTGATTATTACTATGAAGGAAAGTAAGCTCACTTTTATTAGTTAGTTATGAATTTTATATTAAAATGTATTTATTTATAAATATTGGTTGATAACTTCCTTTTTCAGGTTTCATTAACTGAAATAAGCCAAATAAAGCTTATAGCTGGACCACATATGATCTGCTGTATCACTAGTTTATAGTCTGCCAACACAACTTGCATATTAACAATTGTTTGCCTTAGTCTGATAAAACAGAAAATGCTAAGCCTGAAATAAACAAATAACATAAAATTTCTGTCCAAAAGACCTTATTAGTAAGCAAGATACAGTCATGGGCATATCGTTGTTATAAAGAGTGAATATATTCTTTCTAGTAATATTTATAAGGAACCTGCTATGTGCTTAACATGGATAGACAGCAGTGAGAAAAGCAGACAGTATTCTATATAGAATTTTCATTTGGTACGATATCTAGAATGTTGACCAAAATATATATGTTCAATGAGAAAAATTATGAAACCTAGAAATGTATATAGAATTTGCTAGGTTAGGGGAGGGTGGTAGTTGTAATATTAAATATGCGGTTTCAGGATGGTTCCTCTGAGACTGAACCTGATAAATACCGGCGAAGGAAGAAGTCTTGTAATATCTAAAGAGTATTTCAAATGGAAAGGACAATTGCAAATGTTCCAAGGAGAAAGATGGCTAGTATGTGTGTCAAACAGAAAGAAGAGCACTGTGGCTTGAGTGGAGTAGGTGAGGGAGAGAGAGAATAGTCAAATAACTGGGAAGATTTTGACAGGGAGGGCATAGCATATGGTGTGTGGCTCAATATATATTACAAGGTGATAATTTCTACTAAGTAAAATAAAGCTGGAAAGGAACATGGAGTACCAGGTTGGGGTTAGAGTTATTTGTAAGCAGGAGAAGTTTTTGCCACACTCTACCTACCCTTTGGTACACGTGAAATATTTTAGTAACAATAATTAGTCTGATGGTATCATTCTCCATTGAAAACTACTCAACAATTACCTACCATTTCTGATTTGAGGCACATATATTTATCTTGACATACTTGGTTTAGGTGATCTAACTCTTAGCAAGCCCTCCAGATCTGTATCTTTCTACTTTTCACTACATACCATGTGTCTCAGTCTAAAGAAGACAAACTTTGTGCCTTCATAAATCCTTTTCTCAAGTACTGAAAAACCATCTTTCACTCTTGTCTACCGCTGGAGGCCCTTGGTACATTTTTATATTTCTACTGAAGCATTTTTACATATTTTTCTTTTTTTCATTTCCCCTACTCAGCTGAGATTTTCTTCAGGATTAATAGTATGCTTAGGAGACACCATTAGTGCCCTACTCAAGAGTTCTTCCTCTTTTTCCTTTCTGCCTAAGCCTCTCTTCTGTGATTCAGTCTTCAAGTGTTAGTCAATCCCTTTTAATCCCTGCAGCCAGTTCTGCCCGTGTGGATTGATACAATAAATAAAATATAAATAAAGTTTGTGGGGTATCTTCTAGGAGAGGTTTTATTTACTAATATAAAGACTGAGATCTGAGAGAACCTTACTCTTTCCTTTTTTTCTTTAGGTGTTTTAAATAAGGACCTTATTCTTAGAGTTTCTAAAAACAACATGTGTCCATGAAGAGCTACACTTGGATACCCTAAGGATAGAAGAGCCAAAGATGGGAAGTACTTAGGCTTCTGATTAAATTTATGAACTTCTGAAAGAACACCTGAATACTGAACTTTGAATATCTGGTCAGGATGGGAAATAGATATAGATAGATAGATAGATAGATAGATAGATAGATAGATAGATAGAAAGATAGGTAGATAGACAGAAATATATTTATCTTTATATAATTTTTAAATTTATGTGTTTGTTTATAAGACTAAAGTCCCTGCTAAAGTGTTGCCTTTTAACTCCATCATTTAATAAATTGCTTATTTCTAGTTATTTTAATTTTATGTTCTAGAGATGCTCTGTCCAAAAATGTAGTCATTAGCTATATATGGCTCTATAACATGAAAATGAAATGGGGCACCTGGGTGGCTCAGTCAGTTAAGTGTCTGACTTTGGCTCAGGTCATGATCTCATGGTTTGTAGGTTTGAACCCCACACTGGACTCTGTGCAGACAACTCAGAGCCTGTAGCCTACTTTGGATTCTGTCTCTCTCTCTCTCTCTCTCTGCCTTCCCCTCCTCGTACTCTTTCTGTCTCTGTCTCTCTCTCTCAAAAATAAATAAATATTTAAAAAATTAAAAAAATAAAATCAGCTTAAAATCCATTAAAAATTCTGTGTAACAAACTAACCACCATTTCAAGTTCTCAGTAGCAATGTGTGGCTTGTAAGTATTTTGTAACGCATAGTACAGATATAGAACAATTCCATCTATTCATATATTTGCATCATACAGTGCTGGGGCAGAGATTTCTGTTTCCTGAACTCTTGGTATAACTCTAGTTGATCTCTATTGTCAAACAATTATAGTCATTTTCTATGTATATGTACTGTGTCAGCATCATCCGGTTTATCCACAGTCTTGGTAGAAGACAATTTATTCACTTTAAGAAACGTAAGTAGAAACAATTTTTCTGAAGTAAATGTGTAAGAAGAAGTCTTCAGGGCATATCAGCTAGTGAGGGACAAATACATTACATTTAAATTGGTACCAGAATTGTGTATTTGGCACAGATGTTCTACAGTGAAAACCATGTCACTACTGTACTTTAATATTCCATATAAACCTGCATTTTAACAAATCTGAAGAACCACAGTTCTTTTTCATTGTCAATGCCAAGCTACCATAACTCTTGTGTCCACTGACTGTCGAGCAGATAGTCTGATTGTTTCTTTATAATCCTATAATCTGCCTTCATCTCTTGTTACGGTACTCTCTCAAAAGCAGGATTTGATACAGTTTTTCCAAATGAAAGCTGGGTCTATTTGTGAGTAAACAGATTGTGTAGTACCATTAGAAGGCTGCTGCTTATCAGATTTAACCAATTCTATTACCTGAGTGTGTCAAATTATGCAACAAATCCCCTATGGTACTATGAATGAGACTACCCAGTGAATTGTACAGTACCAGCCTACATCATTATTAGTTTCTCAATTACTTCTCCCCCCATTCAACTGTGCGTTGACTTACTTTCGTATTCCACTGTTTTGTTATGGCTTTAGTAAACTTTTTCGCTGAGAATCTGCTAGTTCTCTAAGTAGGTGTTCAGAATGGCTTCTGCAAATATCTCAGTGCCCTATTCATCAGTTTTCTCACCTCATCAGAGGCAAATACACAGTATTTAATTACATGATCATTATTAGAAAAACATGTTTTAAAAAGTGAATATGATAAGAAAGCAATCACTAGGGAAATAAATGCATTTATAGATCTACAGATAGTGTTGACAAATGAGTAATAGGTCTGAAATGATAATGTAATTTTACTACATTTAAAAATATGAAATCTTGAGGCCACTCAGTAGCTCAGTTGGTTAAACATCTAATTCTGGACTCTGGTTAAGGTCATGATCTCACAGGTCGTGAGATCCAGCCCTGCATCGGGCTCTGCACTGACAGTTTGGAGCCTGCTTGGGATTCTCTCTCACCCTTTCTCTCTGCCCCTCCCCCACTTGCATGTTCACTCACCATCTCTCTCAAAATAAATAAACTTAAGGAAAACACAAAATCTTGTTAAGCAAACAGAATATTCCCTTTCACTGCTTCATGTCGTACGTAGATTCACATATCCACATTCAAAATATTGCTGTGATCATTAGGCTGTTCTTATTTTTAATTTACTTAGTTTCTATTTGCAGCCTTGCACAAAATAATTTCATAATGTGATTTGGCATTCTTTGATCTTTGTTCCACAAAGCATTTCTGCCCAGTGAAGTAGATCATGATGTGCATGTTACGGTTGCATTCTTTGACTTCAAATACATGAAGTTACTTCTCCCATAATCAAGGCACTATTGAAGTTTCCTTTGAGTTTGCTCTTGCACGTGTTTTCTGTCCAGCTAGAACTCTTATCAGTGAGTTCTGAGGCAGGAGATTCTGCCTGTCAGCTTGCCAGTTACCAAAATGCATACTTCAGACTTAAGCTGGAGAGACACTGCCTCTGAGTTCTTCTTTTTTCAAACAACACATAAGCTAGGCGGCACAGTTACCCTTTATTATGCACTATGCTATGAAATGACATGGATATAGGTGATCTATGAGTATCTATGAGGAAAAACACATAACTTACCATTTAAATTTCACTTTGCTTAGTAGTTCAAATACATACGTTTTATAAATTAAAAAAAAAACTACATAGCATCACTCATACGGTGATCTAAGGCTGGAGCAGTTTTATCTTTCTGTGAGTTTAATTACATAAGTATTATTTTCTCTTAAATGCAAATACATCTTTTAGATAAATATACATCATAAGGATTGGGAAATTAGGTGCCATTAAAAACATACTAATAAAAGGAATGAGACACCATTCTCAGTTTGTTTTGTATTATTGAAATGTAACATCCATCACTATAAAACTGGAAATGACAATTTATATGTTATTCTTTGTAGGACAAGCTATGGGATGATACCAGAGGTACACATTGCAATCTCATGTAAGGATAAGTCTATTTAAGAAGAAAGATTTTTCAGGGCAGTTAGGTCGCTCAGTTGATTAAGCGTCTGACTTCAGCTCAGGTCATGATCTCACCATTTGTGAGTTCGAGACCCACATCAGGCTCTGTGCTGACAGCTCAGTGCCTGGAGCCTGCTTCAGATTCTGTCTCTCTCTCTCTCTCTCTCTCTCTCTCCCCACTTGTGCTTTCGCTCTCTCAAAAGCAAATAAATAAACATTAAAAGAAATTATAACAAAGATTTTTCAATATAGCTTTCATTTATAGGTATTTTGCCTATACACCTTTTAACCCCTACATTTTGCAGAGTTAAAGAAATTCATTTTGCGGGTTTTTATAACTTTTTATGCACCCTCTCATCCTTCCATCATGTTCAGAGTCAGAAGAAATAAATCTAGAAACCTATAAAACGCTGATGTAAGAGACCCTAAGTAGAATATGTGCTACCTGCATTTATTGACGTATATAATAGAAAGTTATTTTAAAAGTGTGTGTATCTTCCCACACCAGTGTGGATAATTCCTTAAGAATTACAAACTTTATAGAGAAAGGGGAAAAATCCTTATCAGAGTTTAAAAATTGGTTCCTATCAGTATTCCCTAATTCCAGTAAACTCTCACATGGTAGTAAACATGAATTTAAGTTTCCTCCATGCCTTTTCATGGCTTGATAGCTCATTTCTTTTTAGTGCTGAATGATATTCCATTGTGGACGTACCACAGTTTATCTGTTCACCTATTTAAGAACATCTTCGTTACTTCCAAGTTCAGGCAATTTTTAATAAAGCTGCTCTAAATATCCATGTGCAAGTTTTTGTATGGACATAAATTTTTACAATCTTTGGTTAAATGCTAAAGAGCACATTTGCTGAATCATATGGTAAGAGTATGTTTAGGTTTGTAAGAAACCACCAACTATTTTCTAAAATGGCTGTACCATTTTGCATTCTCTCCAGCAGTGAATGAGATTTCCTGTTTCCTCACATCTTTGCCAGCATTTGGTGTAGTCAGTGTTTCAAATTTGGGGCATTCTAATAGATATCTAATAATATCACATTGTTGTCTTAATTTGCCTTTCCAGGATGACACATGGTGTGGAGTGTCTTTTCATATGCTTATTTTTTAGCTGCATATCTTCTCTGGTGAGGTGCCTTTTAAGGTCCCTTGCCCATTTTTTAATCAGGTTGTTTTCTTACTGTGAATTTTTAGAGTTCTTATATATTTTGGATAATAGTCTTTTATCAGGTGTGTCTGTTACAAATATTCTCTGCTAATCTGAGGCTTTTCTTCTAATTCTCCTGACATGATCTTTCACAAAGAAGTGTTTAATTTTAATTAAGTTTATCTTATCAATTATTTCTTACATGTAACATGCCTTCTGTGTCATATCTAAAAGTCATTACCATACTCAATTATCTAGATATTCTCCTATATGTCCTCTAAGAGATTTATAATTTTGTGTTTCGTATTTAAGTATGTGATCTATTCTGAGTTAATTTTTGTGAAGTGTGTAGGCATGTCTACGTTCTTTTTTTACATATGGGTTTCTAGTTGTTCTAACACCATTTGTTGGCAAGACTATCTTTGCTCTACTCCATTGCCTTTACTTCTTTTCAGATATCAGTTGGTTGTATTCATGTGGTTTTGCTTCTGGGTTCTTTGTTCTGTTTCATTGATCTAGTTATCTCTTCTTTTACCAATCTGCACTATCTTGATTACTATAGTTTTATATTAAATCTTGAAGTTGGGTAGCATCAGTTCTTCAACTTTGATCTACTTTGATTCCATGTTGGGTTATTCTGGGTCTTTGGTCTCTCAATATCCACACTGTAACTTTTTGGTATTTTGATTGGCATTTCATTGAATCTGTAGATCAGATTGTGAAGAACTGACCTCTTGATAATATTGAGTCTTCCTTTTACTGAACATGGAATATCTCCCTATTTTTTTTAGCTCTTCTTTGATTTCATTCATTGGAGTTTTCTCGTTTTCTTCATGTAGATCTTCTACTTATTTTGTTAGATTTATAACAAAGTATTTCATTTGGGGGATGATAATGTAAATAGGATTGTGTTTTTAAATTCAAATTCCATTTGTTCATTACTGATATATATGAAAAAGATTGCCTTTGCACAGTAACCTTGTATTCTGCACCTTGTTATAATTGTTTATTTGTTCCAGTAAAAATTTTTTTTCTGAATTTTTTTCAGTGTTTTACATAGGCAATCATATCATCTGTAAATGAAGACAGTTTTATATCTTCCTTCACAATACATATACTTTTTCTTTCCTTTTCTTGCTTTACTGCATTAGCTAGAACTTCTACTACATGTTGAAAAGAAGTGGTGAGAGGTGACATCTTTGCTTTGTAACTGATCTCAGTGGGAAAGCTTCATATTTCTTATCATTAAGTATGATGTTATTTGTAAATTT
Source organism: Lynx canadensis (assembly GCF_007474595.2). NCBI lineage: Eukaryota > Metazoa > Chordata > Mammalia > Carnivora > Felidae > Lynx > Lynx canadensis. The sequence goes on from NC_044303.2 coordinate 32,231,747, forward strand.
TTGTAGATATTCTTTATCAAGTTGAGTAACTACCCCTTTCTTCCTAGTTTATCAAAAATTTTGATACTGAAGTGGTGTTGTATTTTGTCAAATGCTTTCTCTGTATCTACTGATATGATCATGTGATTTTTCTATTTTAGTCTGCTGATGTGAGGATTATTTTAATAATTTTCATATGTTGAACCAGTCTTATATACCTTGGAGAAATCCCACTTGGTCATGATGTATAATTCTTTTTTGTTTATTTTTGGTTTCAGTTTGTCAATTTTTTTTTTTTTTTTAGGATTATACCCTCACTTCTTGAGTGTATCTCTAAGAAAATCTACTGGAAATATTATATCATCCACTGAACTTTGCTAATTGAGGATACTTCTAAATAGTAAATTATCTTCTTAAAAAAATCTATTGATGGGTCGCCTGGGTGGCTCAGGTGGTTAAGCGTCCAACTTTGGCTTAGATCAGGATCTCAAGGTTCGTGTGTTCAAGCTTCACGTCAGACTCTGTGATGACTGCTCAGAGCCTGGAGCCTGCTTCTGACTTTGTGTCTCCCTTTCTCTCTTCCCTTTCCCCACTCGTGCTCATGTTTCTCTCTCTCTCAAAAATAAACATTAAAATATTAATTAAAAAATCTATTGATATCAAAGAATTTAAAAATATTATTTGAGCTTTTTTTGCAACAGGTTTGCTGCCACAACACAGGTGTTACGAAAACCTCCGCTAAACCTAAACCATAATGGGAAAGGAAAAGACTTACATGAACATCGTCATCATTGGACATATAGATTCAGGCAACTCTCCCACTACTGGTTATCTAATCTACAAATGTGGTGGGACAGACAAAAACACTATCAAAAAAATTGAGAAGGAGGTTACATTGTGAACATGATGTCACCATTTATATCTCCCTGTGGAAATTCAAGACCAGTAAGTATTATGTGACCATCACTGATGCCCCAGGACACAGAGACTTTATCAAAAATATGATTACAGGCACATCTCAGGCTGATTGTGCCATCCTGATTGTTGCTGCTGGTGTTGGTGAATTTGAAGCAGGTTCTCCAAGAAAGGGTAGACTCGTGAGCATGCCCTTCTGGCTTACATGCTGGGTGTAAAACAACTTATTATTGGTGTTAACAAAACAGATTCCACTGAGCTACCCTACAGCCGGAAGAGATATGAGGAAATTGTTAAGGAAGTCAGCACCTACAACAAGAAAATTGGCTACAACCCTGACACAGTAGCATTTGTGCCATTCTCTGGTTGCAATGGTGACAACATGCTGGAGCCAAGTGCAAACACACCTTGGTTCAAGGGATGGAAAGTTAACTGTGAAGACTGCAATGCCAATGGAACCACACTACTTGAACCTGGATTGCATTCTGCCACCAACTCATCCATCTGACAAGCCCTTGTGTTTGCTCCTCCAGGATGCCTACAAAATTGGTGGTATTGGTACTCTCCCTGTGGGCCTGGTGGAGACTGGCATTCTTAAACCTGGCATGGTGGTCACCTTTCCACCAGTCAGTGTTACAACTGAAGTAAAGTCTGTTGAAGTGTACCATGAAGCTTTGAGTGAGCCTTTTCCTGGGGGGACAATGTTGGCTTCAATGTCAAGAACGTATCTGTCAAAGATGTTTGCCAAGGTGATGTGGCTGGTGACAGCAAAAATGACCCACCAGTGGAAGCAGCTGGCTTCATGACTCAGGTGATTATACTGAACCATCCAGGCCAAATCAGTGCTGGATATGCACCTGTGCTGGTTGGTCACACAGGTCACATTGCCTGCAGATTCACTGAGAGAAAGAAGACTGTCATTCTGGCAAAATGCTGGAAGATGGCCCCAAGTTCTTGAAATCTGGTGATTCTGCCATCATTGATATGGTTCCTGACAAGCCTATGTGTGTTGAGAGCTTCTCTGACTATCCTCCCTCCAGGCTGTTTTGCTGTTCATGGCATGAGACAGAAGATTGGTGTGGGTGTCATCAAAGCAGTGGACAAGAAGGTAGCGGAGCTGGTAGGGACAGCAAGTCCTTCCAGAAAGCTCAGAAGGCTAAATGAACATCACTCCCAGGACCTGCCACCCCAGTCTTAATCAGTGGTAGAGGAAAGGTCTCACAACTGTTTGTGTCAATTGGACTTTTAAGTTTAATAGTAAAAGGCTGGTTGATGATAACAATTCATTGTAAAGCCTCCAGAAGAAAGGAGTATGTTTTATGGACCATTTGTGCGTGTGTGTGTGTGTGTGTGTGTGTGCAGTTTTAAGTTATTAGTTTTTAAAATCAGTACTTTTTAATGGAAACAACTTGACCAAAAATCTGTCACAGAATTTTTAGACCCATTAAAATAAAAATTTAATGAGAAAATAGAATAAAAATATCACTTGAAGGTAATTTTACATAGAAACACATGTAGTTAACAGTAGCAATGTGGGGGGGGAAGGTCTTTTTTTTTTTGTTTTTTTCCTTTTTGAAAAACAAAAATAGATGATCAGAGATCCTAAGGCATGAACTTAAAAATGAAGGATCCTGGTGTGTCAAGCAAAGTACTCTGTATCATTAACCTTAAATTTGGGATCTATCCCAAATGGATCTTAAATAGACAAAAAGTCTTTTGTTTATTTCTTTTAAAATTTTTATCAAAATATTGTATGACAAATAAATATAATTAGAAAACATTTGGTCAAAAAGGGCTCTTTCATTATTTAGAAAAGGGATGCTGGCTGTAGGACTAAGAAAACCCATAAAGCAGGTGAATCTATCTCATTTCCTCAATGGTCAATCACAGTTCCCCAGATTCTAACTCTGAATTGTATTTGCCAACACATAGTAAAATTAAGGATGTTTGGCTTCTTTAAAAGACTGTAGAATTCCTGCCACATAATGAAAAGATTGTAGAATTCCTGCCACATAACAACTATACAATTTGTATTATTTTTCTTCTCTGTTGTCCATCTAGAAAACAAGACAAAAAATCACCTACCCTAAATGCTGCATTTTCCTTCACAGAGTAAGTCCAGATACTTGTCAAGATGGTTATCATGCAAAAAATACACAAGCTTAACATTTCTCAGGTCAAAACACAGAGTAAGTGATAATACTAGGGGCAGATAATTAATTCTCTCTGTATTTTTTTATTTAAATGGAATAGGTAGTATCAAGTTTAGTAACACTTATCTATATACACTTAATTTTGTTTTACTTAGTAAGCCATAATCTTAGAGGACAATAAAATTATAGTTTATCCTTTCTTAATTAATTTTGATAAAGAGAAGACATAAATGTGCAACTATCTTAAGGAAGAGATTTGTTTAAATGTTTCCTCCCATTATCAAGAGAAATATTAGTTAAGATAATGTAAAGATATTTAATTCAGATACAATTTTTCAAATATACTCATAATGCACCTCTACCACTGACACTAGCAATACTGAGAACAGAGTATGTCATCACAGGCTATTGTGTCTCCTCCTACAAATAGTAATAAAGACTATAAATCATATACAATGTTGCTATGCTATGCTATGAGGAAAGTAATTGGGAGTTCATGATTCACATTTCTGATGAATTTCAAATCAATGATATTGCCGAAAGTCCATTTTTATGTGCTGATATGAACATATGTAATCCTATTTCTGACAGAATATTACATTAAATAATAAAACAAAATTACAAAGAACTTTGTCACATATGATTAGGGTCTCTGTTTTCACATAGTAATTCCTCAGTTCTTATTTTCTTCAGTCATTTGTCTTTCAAAGCATATTGTAGAATTGTGCATTAAAATTTCATAGCAATTAATTCATCCCTATGGATGAATAATATATATTCATCACTTTGTAATCATTACATGTGTTTTCTGGAACTGTGCATATACATGTAGACATACTTGAAATTCTGTATACTGTTACTAAATATTGATGTCTTACAAAGGTCATAATGTTTTATGTATCATCTAATGCTTAAAGAACTTAAGGAGGTGCCTGGGTGGCTCAGTCGGTTGAGTGTTCGACTTCAGCTCAGGTCATGATGTTAGGGTTCGTGGGTTCGAGCCCTGCGTCAGTCTCTGCTGAAAGCTCAGAGCCTGTAGCCTGCTTCAGGTTCTGTCTCAGACTCTCTCTGCCCCTTCCCTGCATGTGCTGTCTCACTGTCTCTAAAATAAATAAACATTAAAAAAATTAAAAAAAAGAACTTAAGGATTTAAAGACAAGATATTTCCTTCACGTTTGATAGCCATGATAGAAAAATATAGATACATTCATTATTAATGTCAATGTGTACTAAGTATATTTATAAAACTATGTTTTCAAAATTGCTGGAAACACGTTAGTTTTTAAAAGTCTGATCACATTAATGATTGCAATACAATGCAATTTAAAAATATTTAATAAACTAACATGCCATAGAATTCTCTAAACTTAATCCATTATACTTTTTGTTTTTAAAAAACAAGCAATTTATATTTTGTTCTTAAGTTGGAACAACTGGTATTTGTTACTTCTGTGAGACTTTTATTTCATTCCAGAAAATTGATATAATTAGGCAAATGTGATTTTTCTCTACATGTGTTGTTAGTGATGATAGTTCCAGGAAAGATTTCTTTCTATGAATATGGGCAGCTGAATGAATTTATTTTAAACAGCTGGCAAGGCTGGTTGCAGCTAAAGTTTTCCATTACGTGACAAGGAAATGCCTCAATATTTTGTTCAAGATGGACCTTCCAACATGTTTTGCTAAAGGCAAATGTTAATTTTATTGTTCTCTCATACTCTAGAACCTTGAGAAAGAAACAGGTATAAATCATTATTCTAAAGCAATGAGTCCCTCACCAGCATCAGCTGTAACACCTGTATCACTTAGGGAATTCCTAGAAATGTAATTTCTTGGGCCCACCTCATATGTACTGAGGTGATAAAGTCTGAAACAAGACCCAGCAATCTGTGTTTTAACAAGTCCTCTGTGTCATTTTACTGCATGCTAGAGTTTGAGAACCACTGTTCTAAAAAGATAGCATTCATGATACATTAGGTAAAATTAAATTTGAGTACTTACATCTGGCAACACATTTAATAGAATATTCTGTATTCTATATGATTCTATATTCTATATTCCAGTGACATTTGAGAATGTTATAGTAGGAAAAATTATTAGAACTTAGTCCCCATTGGAGAGGAAAAATTCCCCAGTAATTACAATTGGGTAAGAGTTTCTGGAGTACCAAAACCAAAGATGTATAAGTAGACCATTTTGTTCTTAATAAGCATGCCACAGCCCTTTGATTTTAGTAAATGAAAAGCAGTATAGCATAAGCATATGATATGAAAATTTCAAGCCTGACAGTTATTAAGCAGAAACTTAACAGATAAAAATATCATATAGATAATTATGTTCTATATTTAAGCATACAGAACTATAATCTTGAACCAAATAATTATTTTCACCTATCTTCACTGAAAGCACTCTATGTCACAATAAGGTTCAGTGTGATTTCTTGGATTGGAAAGGAAAATCACTTAAATTAAAATAAGCTTTAAGTAATAGAACATCCTAATTTTTTGTGACTCTTGGCCAGATTTGAACTTGCAAGTTACTTCATTCTTGAAAATACCTTCTTTACATATTTATTTTATAACTTAAAGCATAGTCAATAATATTGTGCCACACTTATCATGATATTTTGTAATATATAATTAAATCACTATGTTATACACCTGAAACAAATTTAGTATTATAAATTCACTGTAGTACAGTTAAAACAATTTTTAAGAAAGAATATCTTCCTTTAACTTCCGTTTAATACTCTTGATAATTTTTTAGCTCTCAATATTTTACAATGACTCCTTTGATTAGTTGTTTTCCTTTTTTCACCATATTTAGGGCTTTTCAAGGCTTAAATCTTTAGTTTTAGTTCTTTTATTTTTATCCATACTTTACGACTTAATACATTATAATACATCTCTGCACAGAGATTTGATTTCTATATTCCCATTGCAAAAATGTCTTCTGAAGTTTGAAATTTTGCCTCCAGTATTAAGATAATAGTTATCACTTATTTAAGTGTACTATGTGGTAGGCAATACTTGTATTAAGTACCTACGTTGTCTCATACGACCCTTGAATCCTGTAAAATAGGGGAAAAAAACAAAAACCAATGATCAATCCTGCAACCCATTCTGCTTTCCTATCAAGGATTTGGGAGGTAGGGGGTAGGAGTGGAGAAGATTCTTGGATTAATCATTGTGTCTCTGTGAATGGATAAAGATGTGGTATATATACACCATGGACTATTACTCAGAGATTAAAAAGAATGAAATCTTGCCATTTGCAATAATGTGGATGGAACTAGAATGTATTATGCTAAGTGAAGTAAGTCAGCCAGAGAAAGATAAATATCATATGATTTCACTCATATATAGAAGTTAAGGTGAACAGAGGAGAAGGGAAGGAAAAATAAGATAAAAACAGAGAAGGAGGCACACCACAAGACTCTTAAATACAGAGGACAAACTGAGGGTTGCCTGAGGCGTATTGGGTGGGAGAATGGGCTAAATGGGTGATGGGTATTAAGGAGGACACTTGCTGGGATGAGCACTGGGTGTTATATGTAAGCAATGAATCTCTAAATTCTACTCCTGAAACAATTACTACACCGTATGTTAACTAGTTTGGTAAATAAAATTAAAAAAAAAATCATTGTGTCTCTATGTAATATGTAATTAGAACTAGTCTTCTATATGTTCATTGATATTATTCTCAAATCATGACAATAATTTAAGTTTAGAATATCAGTAAACATACAGAAGTTTTCAAGTATGCTCTCTTTCCCTTTATACAGATTCTTTTTTTATTTAGAATAGTTGTAGATATCTAGCATTCTACTATTTTATTTACCAAATATTTCCTTATGAGACCTTTGTTAAATATTGTAGCATGATGGCTTAAATTCAATTATAGTACAATTCCATGAACAAGCAAAGATTGGGGAAGAAGAGCATGTTTTTCATTCATTATGGTAATAATCTGGAAATTTTATATTTGATATAATTATAAGAATGTTGAAGTTATGGCCTTTTTTTGTAAAAACAAAGAGTAAAAACTCCTAGGCAGTATCAGAACATTCTACTTATGAACCTTGAGGATATGGCCTCTGTCTTTCAACTTGAGAGATGTCACGTTGCCAAAATCTTTGTATGATTCTTCTCTTTGTAAGTAAAAGATTAATCTCAGCTAGTCTGTTAAAGCCCTGTGTTTATATTCAGGGATGCTTAGAGCCACGGTGCTGACTGGTCATTGGCAAAGTTGAATCACTAACTACTGATTAATATATCCCAGGGTCCAAAACAGACAAGGGGATGACCTGTACCAACATATCAGAATTGTTTATGGAAAATGTCCAGACCGATAATTTGTACCCCTCGTTTCTGTTATATTCTCATGGTTTCTGTTTTTGATCCTGGTAGTAGTCTGGTGTATAAGCTATGTGACCAGAAATGTATAAAAGACCGCTCCTCAGATGAGCCTGTGGGTTCCCTGAGTCCAAGATAGTTCATACATGTCCTGGTGGTTCATGATCCAAAGATAAAGCATGTCCTGTGTAACAAAAAGTATCTTGGCAGCTGTATTTGGAATTCTTGGACGTCTCTGATGGGTGCTTGTGCTTTATTTATCTTGCTGTTCTGTATCTTTTGCTTTACTAAAGTCTTATGTGACTATAAAATGTGGGATCTCATGAATTATATCAATTATACATCCCTATGTAGTAGCTGCAGGCCAACAATTTTTATTTAAGTTCCTCTAAGATCCTGAAATAAACACAGATATAAAAGATCAGATATTCTGATAATTCTCAAGGTAAATATAAATGTTTTTGCTTCTGATGTATTCTTAACTATTAGATTGTTTTCTTCAAAAAAAGTCATGAGGAAATACATTGTTATGAATTTTTAACATCTAGGAATAATTGACTATACACAAATATTTTTTTAAAATTCATATCATGTTTTATTGATATATCTTAGGCAAATTCCCAGCAATATTATATATATATATATTTTATTTCTAGTACACAACTTAAAAAGACTTTAAGTCTTTGAAAATAAATTTGTCTTTAAATAAAAATGGTGCTTTCTATTGGATTAAAAATAAATTTGTCTTTAAATAAAAATGGTGCTTTCTATTGGATATGAGCTTTCCAAATTATGCAGTAACACATTCCAATGTCTTCTCAAAGACTTTATTTACTAAACATCACCGGTAATTGTTTTAATCTTTCTATTTTGTTTCATGTAACCTGAAACTGTAAATATTTGTTTTTAGTTACTTTCAGGGAATTCTTTTCATTTGCTTGCTTCTCCTATTCCCTGAGTAATATTTTGACCCAAATACTGGTTGCATGTATTCTACAGTCACTCCTGTGGGAAGATATCATTGTTCTTTTTACTTATATAATTTTCCTCTTTCCACATTAAAACGGAACATAAAATATTTACTTTCCTTTAGCTTATCTAGAATAAATAAAAACTTACTTCCCTCTTATTTTCAAATATATCTTCTGATTACTGCTATCTTTGCATGAAAAAATCTCCTCTGTGAAAAAGCCAACATCAAAATATTATGGCTACATTTACATTGACACATCTCAAGTGAAATACATTATAGTATCTAAAAAGAGATACATCTGCTGACTTTCTTTTGAATATACCTAAAATAATTGTGTTCAATAACTTCAATGGGATAATTTGAGAAGCATTGCATGAAATTATATAAAGAGTTCTAAACTTACCAAAGGCCTAATAGTTGCAATTTTTCATATTTACATTTTACATATGCCTATTGTTCTGATTCATGAGTTCCAATAGGGTTTGAGAGATACACTGAATTTTAGTAAATGAAGGTCGATCCTTCCACATGTGCTGACTAGTTCCTTACCCCAAGGAGGAAGCAGCTGCTTTATTACATCTAAATAAATGGACACCAGTTTTTCTGCACTATTAGGTTTACACCTCTAATTTGCTTTTGTTTTTGCTTTAATAAAGCAGTAACAGAAATTTTTTCTTAGTTCTGAACAAGAATTGTAAAATATTGCTAAATCAGTAATAATAACCACTGACTATAGAAAAATTGAACCATTTGTCATCTCCTGTAAAGGGAAATGGTTGGGATAATTTGTTATAGTAGGAGGGAATGAGGCTCTATTCAGCAAAGAAGCTGGAAAAAGAGAAACTTTGGTAATATTTCTAACAAAACATTCTGGAAAGAAATAGCAAACCTTAGAGCCACTTTATAGATCTAATGTGCTCATTGATATCATTAAAAAGGCATTATTTAAAGGGCATTGGTTTAGTCATTTAAATATTTCTATAAATTTTATAAAATATCAAATGAAAAGCAAGATGATAAAGAAAGAGATGGCTAAAATGCAAGCAAAAAGAGACAATAGCATAAATGTTGCAGTCAAACAAGAAATTAGCATTAGGCTAAGTGAAGTGCAAATTTGGCACTATAGAAATGTGTATTGAGAAAAGAAACCAAATTCCAAACTATAAACAATAAAAATAAGTTGAAAATATTTTTCATATGAATGACATACATACAAGGCATTATAAAAATAAGGAGCTAACACGACATTTTTAAAAAGTGTTTGAAGATATGCCACAAGACACCTTTTTTTCTGAACTGCAGGAAATTATTTAATGTTTATTTTTGGGAGAGAGACAGAGTGTGAGCGGGGGAAGGGCAGAGAGAGAGGGAGACACAGAATCCAAAGCAGTCTCCAGGCTCTGAGCTGTCAGCACAGAGCCCAACGCAGAGCTCAAACCCACAAGCCTGTGAGATCATGACCTGAGCTTAAGTCGGACACTCAACCGACTGAGCCACCCAAGCACCCCTACAGGAAATTCTTTTCTATAAATTTTTTTTTTTCAACGTTTATTTTTGGGACAGAGAGAGACAGAGCATGAACGGGGGAGGGGCAGAGAGAGAGGGAGACACAGAATCGGAAACAGGCTCCAGGCTCTGAGCCATCAGCCCAGAGCCTGACGCGGGGCTCGAACTCACGGACCGCGAGATCATGACCTGGCTGAAGTCGGACGCTTAACCGACTGCGCCACCCAGGCGCCCCAGGAAATTCTTAATATGCAAAGAGAGTGTTCACTATTTACCAATCAAGACTTATAAAAAGTAACTAAAAAAGAAGAAATATCCTCATGAATGTAGAGAATTTCAGAGGCAAAATAAGTCCTCATTTAAATGGAGAAATAGGGCAACAACAAAGAAATAGCTGGACCTCAAAATGCAGATTGTCAAAAAAACAATGGAAGACCAACCTTAAATTATTGAGTGGAAAAGATATAATTGAAAATTCTATACCAGAAATGATGGCACTTACAGATAATTACAACAGAAATATTTTTTGATAGTAAGACTTGTGTTCTCTAAAATGTGTCAAGATCAAAATCTCAATACAATGAACCAGTATACCAGAGCACAGGTAATAAATGAATTAAAATGAAACCTAATGATCTGAGATTTTAACAGCAAAAGAATATTGGATAAGTACCAATTTAATTCATGGAATGAAACAAAAATAGTTATGCTTAAAGAGTAGAATAAACTTAAGGAATTTTAAAAATTGACATAATTTCTCTCTCTCTGTGTCTGTCTATATATATCTATATCTATATCTATTTATCTATCTAGACAACAGGAGTTATCTGTTTTTTGATAAGTGAAAATTATAGGATATTTAATTTCTAGGAATAATAGTGTTTATGTTTATTTTTGAGAGAGAGAGAGAGCGAGCAGGGGAGGGGCAGAGAGAGAGAGGGAGACAGAATCTGAGGCAGGCTCTAGGCTCTGAGCTGTCAGCACAGAGCCCAATGCAGGGCTTGAACTCACAAGCCATGAGATCATGATCTGAGCCAAAGTTAAACGACTGAGCCACCCTGGTGCCCCTATTATGTGGATTTTTAAATAAATTTCTTCATCATCCAAATAAAACAGTATCCAGTTATCTAATTTCTGCTGATAACGAAGTCTATGTAATTTTATCATTAAATATATTTTATATTAAATAATAAATGTATGTATATTAAATTAAGTACATCTTAAAGTATCTAAAAATCTAACACTATAAACAAATATAAAGTAGTTTCTCTATTCATAATTACATGCTCTAAAAGTATAAAAAGTGTTAAATACTACAAATTTTTTCATGGTAGCTGATAAACCTAAAATTAAGCAAGATGAAATAAATGTTGATTGCTATAATATGAAATCAACCTGATCATCATTTTGAAAAAAATGGCAATATTCAAATTCCCTAAAATGGTAAGAACTCAGACCTTTGATTCTTTAAGATGATATGACCAGAGACCCTGCAAAGTTAAATCTTATTTGAAAGACAGCATTTCCCTGATCACTAATTGGTACAGCCCAAATTCTGGACATCTACTCATTTCTTCACATTCTCTCTTCTTAAGCAAGCTCAACTATTTCTGCGGCTTGAAATGCCACTTTTATAGGAACATTTGGCAAACACGTATTTCTCTCAAGACCTTTCTAAGCTTTAAATATGCATAACTGATTGCCTATTTTTCTCATGTAATTGAGTAATTAAGTCAATCCTAGCACATACAACCTGATTTCACCACCCTTCCTATCAAGTTTCTTAAATCAGAACTAAACATTCATTTCTGTTTATAGCCCATTCTTAATCTATTACCAAATACTATTTGTTCTACTAACAATATAAAACCTTACCTTTCTTCAAAGTATATCGCCATTATCTTAAACTAAGACACCCATTCTTACATGCCTATCATTTCATAATTATACACTAATATCAATGCATAATAATTCTAAAATATATTTTACATATTTTGTCATTCCTAAGATGTGCTTTGGGCTGTATCTTACTTATTTACAGCAGTACTCAATACCACTATAATATAAAAACTATCTTAGAAATGAGATGATGATATAAGGCAAAATACAAATTGGCCCCACATCCACCTAATGTACCCCTGTGTCTTTAGAGTGGTAGTGGGAACCAATTAGTATGATGGACATACAAAAGGGTACTGAGAAAAGACTATGGCATAATAAAAACACCACAAAAATGTATTTATGAACTAGACCAAGAGTCATTGGAAGGATATGGCATAATACCTAACTTACAATGAAAAGAAGATTATATTGATTTTCTCCTTCCCATCATGATTCTCTGACTTAAAAAAAACTGAGTATGTGGCCTTTAGTGAATGAAGTTAAAGGAATCACATGAGAGAAAGCTGTGCCAGTTATTTATTATTTTTTCTTTTCTCTTTCTATCTTATTTTGGCCTGGAGCTTTATTTTCCCTGCTTAAGAAGAACTATCGATTCTAAGAAGACTAAAGGGGTCACCATGGGACCCAGGGAGAATCAGCAAGGACCAAACTGCTTAGAGCTGTAGGCTAGAATTTCAAGTGAAAAGAGGTCCAGCTGGGATCACCAAGTAGAGGTAGAGTTAGGATTTCAGAGGATAATTTCTCTTAAAATATAAGATGTGGCCTTTTGCCTATAAATTTCTGGTTGAAATTTATAAAACCCTGTGTACAGCAATCAAAACTCAGGACAACAAGTTACCACCAACTTTACCTGGGGATAAATAGTTGTACAGATATAAATCTCCTGAAGAGCTTTCATCTTCAAGAACCAAAATAAGTCATAAATACCTACTGCAGTGATAATCCCTAAGTTAGTTAAAACAGGACCTCGGCACTTCCCAAAGCAGTTGCTAGTTATTTCTGAGAATCCTACACATAGTATGTTCTACAAGGGAGTCTGCAGTCATCTTTTGGCATTTCTATCCTTCTTTCTGTTTTACCCCAGCAAGATACTTAGACACACTTAGAGTATTTCCACTCTCCCACATAAGCTTGCCAAGTGTCCATGATTATGCTCAGTATATCCTGATATTCCCAGAGCACACAGATTTAGGCTGCCTGATGTGCAAAATGGCCGACTCCCTTGGGGCCTGAAGCAGTTTTGTTTTTATGCAGAGTATCAGAATATCTCCCCAATATGTACACTTGCCTTTATCATAATAACTGGAGCGACATTCACTATGAGATATTTTCACAATTACATACTTCCTCTTTTTTGCTAAGACTTCTGTGATAGAAACTTTTCTTCTTTAATCAACATATACGAGAGGAGTTTTGATGTATGTCTGTGGCAACAATCAGATCATTAGAGTGTGCTGTTAGATGTGTGTGTGTGTGTGTGTGTGTGTGCGCGCGCACATGCTTGTGAAGTAATCAAGAGTTGGAAATTGGACTTATTACACTAACAAGAACAGCATAAAAACAACTAAAATAAAATTTCCATTTGGATTTATTTTGATTTATTTTGTCTCCTTTATGTTCCTTGTTAGGCTCTTATTTATTCCTATCAAGTTATATATTAATGTCATCTCTATTTACACTTTCAGGTACTTTATGCTGTCACTGTCAGTCTTTCATAATTAAAAAGTGTTCTTATTGTGCCTGTATTTATCAGCCTGCCCACTTGTGAATTATAGCTTCTAATTTCTTGTAATACTGGAAACCAGCTAACCAAGCAAATTAAAATTGTGTGAAAATTGGCTATGAGTGAATAGCCTGTAAGTAAAGACTTTATTTAAGAACTGTTAAAATTACTTTGTGTTTCTGGCAATTACTGGCAATTCTCTTGATAGCTGATGTTACCAAATATGGGACTCTGTGTCGAGTGAGATGTTGTGACACAGTTTAAAATACGGGTTAGGTAGTATAGTTTTTAAATACTGAGACACAGGTATAGACTGCAATAATTAAATGCTACTTGTCAAAATAATTAATAACTGGTGTTGACGTAAGCAAATACTATTTCACTGTCAGTTAATATTTTTTCTAAATACCTACATATTAACATACTTAACATTCTACATGTTTACTTTCCTAGAATTAAGTGACTCTGTATAATCTGCATTGATTAGAATCAATAAATTTGAGATGCATCTCTTCATTTAGGAAGAGCCCAATAAATGTCCTGTCAAACTGAATGAATAAAACCACATACACTGAGACCATCATATCCCACAGAATACTTGAATTTGAAATCACCTTTAGACTCTTACATGGAAATAGGAGAAAGAGGACTCAAATGTTTTCTTTCTCTTTCTAGAATTTTCCTTTATCTCTCCTCACCAACATGTCTTTCAACTCTTCGTAGTATCCTTAGAAACCCACTTTCGTAGACTATTCAAACGGAATAGGCTTTTAGAAACAAGCCAGGCTACCTCCTAAACACCTTCCCTCTGGGAAGAAGCACTAGGCTAACAAACTGATTGAATTGATGACATGAAATAAAGGATTAATAATTTAAAAAATATATGATTTCCAAGTATTAAACTGTCCCATTAGAAACCTGAACAACATTTTTATCATATTCCACTAGTTTCCCCTTTTATCATTTCTTTAACATCATTTCTAACAAATAGTTCTTAAAAATACTGCATAAAATTGGACATTATTCATGAAGCCTTATATTAGAATGAAATTTATTTTAGGATTGGTATTCAGAAACTCTGATGCTTAGTATTTAACTGAGAAAAATATTTTTGATTTCAAATGCAATACATGTCACTAAAAACTATGTCTGTGTACCTACCTACCTATTGAATAGTACACTTCACAAAAATAGAAAATATAATCTTACCTTTGAGTAATCAGCTATGCATTCAGTGGATATTCTGAAACAGAATTAACATATCAAAGCAAATGATGTTTCCTAGTAGCATACTATTATGTTCTAGGTGACTCATTTAAGAACACAAGCTATATATGTTAGACATAATTTTTTTTTGTATTTTTATTGAGGGTGCTTGTTTGAAGAGAAAAACTTTTATTGATAATATAAATGTTAGTTAAAAGAATCACTTTTTAAAAACTCATAAAATTTATTTTCTTTTGCCAATAAATATTCTTGATTAAGTAAGGAGGAAGAGATATTTTTGGAGACTTTTTTTGGTTCTTCCCCTCCTATGTTTTCTATTCAACATAAATACAGAATGAAATTCATGTATTGCCTTCTTCTATCCATTTTTAAAGCAATGTAGGGAAATGATATTGAGCATGACATTGTCACCTCTGCAATATCTATGGAAGAAAAACAACCATTAATTGAGTCTCATTCCTATAAGCATCTATCGCAGATGCTTTAGTTCCTTTAATGCAGAGAGGCTTTTTGTTTTCATATGTGTACACATTTTTTTAAGTGAGATAGATACCTAAAGTCTTTGCAGTACATAAAAAGAAAAAGAGCTCTATTAGAAGGAACACAGATATTACAGAATGTTCTAAATATGGCAGCTAGTATATTAAGAAGTCTCAAATCATAGGGTTATGAATGAAATATTATTTTTTCCATTAACTAAATTTAATCACCACCTGTCAAATCTCCATGTTTGTCTCTTAACTGTGCCTTGAGCAGATTCCACAATTATCTAGCAATTTGAATATTTTAAAGATCAATCCAGTTAAGGATGAACTGGTTTAATTTTTCCCATTCTTCAAGTCCATACCCCAGTTCATGTTTTGTCTATGACTCTAAATGGTCCAAATGAAAAAGGAATTTTGGTTAACTTTGAGTCACTCCTTCTCTTTTCCCTCTTCCATACTATTGAGGAGAAAGAAGAAAGGTATAACGGAAGTTCTTTTTACCCAACTGACACTTGCTTTATTCTACTTTGCTGTTTTTTTATTCTATGGCTGACATTAATTGGTCATTAATGTCCTCTGTGTGGCACAAGTCCAAGGGGTTGAGGGGTTGCTGATTCAAAGAGTTGATGTGTGAGTTTTTTGGAAGGCTCTGGGGTTCTCTACCATGGACACCCTGTTCTATTTATTTAGTCCTCCTCCATGAATCCCTTTACCTCTTGTACCTCATGCATCCACAAGCTCATGCTGTTGGTGTTCACAATCTGGCAGACAATCCTCTTGGGATAACAGAAACTCAACCTCTATTAATTTCTGGGGATCCACTTGCCCTGTGAAAAACTCACTCCTTTCTGTGTTAGAGACACAATGCTTTGAGATACATCTCCAATTCTCTTCTCCACTGGGCAGAGATGCACAGGAGAGGTCAGTAAACCTTTTGCTTCAGCAGAATTCCAGCTGACAAACGAACTTTCTCCTTGTTTTAGGGAGCACACATCCTCACACACATACATATGCTCGGTTAATGGGAGGGAAAAACATATTCCTCCCCAAAGTGTGGACATTACGTGCTCACGATCTGACTACAATGATGACGCACATGTGTCTCCTGCTTTTCCATACTGCCTTCTATCTTTTTCTCCTTCCTGGTAGTTTTATAGAGCCAGGGAATTTAGGAAGTATACCGTGATCACCTCTTAGTTCTAATAAAATCTCCTGACTCCAACTGACCTTGTCTTTATAAAAATGGGTTACTTTTGGCATTTCTTTGGCCTTAATTCTGTTTCAATGGAGAAAGCACTAGTAAACACCCTATTTTCTTATGGAGATCAATATGTATTCTGGCTTTTACTTTGGACTATTCTAATTTGAATTGATATTCAAACTTTATAAGTTTCTATAGCCCAATGAAATGCAATTTGTTGAGTATTTATATACATTTTTAGGAAGTTTGTGTTTCATGTAACCATAAATAAATAATGTATAATCTATGAATGTATTATTGCCATTATCACTGAATTCTAGATTATCAGATTAAATTTATAATACACAATTTAATATGCTAAAACATTTTCTTCTTTTTTGTTATGACAATTATTATAGTATATAAAGTATTATTTTCTCTGCTCTTAAATTATATTTGACATAGACATAGATTTTTTTTAGAAACTTCGATATATTTCTCTGTATTATGTAAGGAGTAATCTGTTATTTTGATAATTAAATATTATATGATATTTCATTTCCAGAAAAAATATATAAAACTGCTTTCTGGATAGATAAAATTTTCTTTTATGCAATTAATTTTAACTTTTAGTTTATTTTTCAATTAACAACATAGAGAATCATATTTTCAGTTTGTAGTTGTTATCCATCCCTCCTTTGAAGGATTTTGCTTTCATTGAGGAAAACTTAATTGAATTTTAATAATGTAGAAGAAAAAACACACATTTTAATTTCCAAATTGATTTATTTCTGATAAGTAACATTAAAATTTTAAGGACGTAATGCTTATATGAAGATGTAATGCCTAGGGACCCCTGGGTGGCTCAGTCGGTTAATCATCTGATTCGACTCAGGTCATGATATCACAGTTCCTGGGCTGGAGCCAGGCATCAGGCTCTGTGCTGACAGCTCAGAGCCTGGAGCCTGCTTCAAATTCTGTGTATCCCTCTCTCTCTGCCCCTCCACCGCTCATGCTTTCTCTCTCTCTCTTTATCACTCTCTCTCAAAAATAAACATTAACACTAATTTTTAAATAATGCCTAGATCTATTTTTACTTGAGGCTTCCTTACCTTGAGATATAAATTGAAACCATCACTCAGTGATACTTGAGCCAAAATTCATGTGAATCTTGTGAATTAAGCAATTTAGCTCCATCTATAGTTTTTTGGTCTACCAGTATTACTGGAATGAAATAATGATTCTCTCTATACGTGGAAACGCTAATACAGATGATGTCTAAAAATCTCTTCTGATCTTTGTTTTCCCAAAATTCAAATTTTGTCATAAAATAGACCATTTCAATCAGATTAAATTAATGAATTATCTATATCTATATCATCTATATCTATATCTATATATAGATACCTATATCTATATCATCTATATATAGATGATATAGATATAGATGATATAGATGTAGATGATATAGATATAGATATAGATATAGATATAGATATAGATATAGATAGATATTTTTTTCCCCTTTGGCATTACTCATGACAGGGTGTTACGTTTTTCTAGTATAAGAATCTGATGTAGGCTGCCCATGTATTTTTTTTGATGATTTTGGTAGTAATTTTACTGTATGTATACATCAATTGGGAAAAATGACATATTTTCAACATAAAGCCTTCATTCTTTGAACGTGGATTTTAATGAACTATGCCCAATGCAACTGTAGACTCAAATACCTGAGTAGATCATGTACTCCTACAGTGAGCTGGCATGTTCATATGATCATGTGTTAATGTGTTTTTAGGATATAGTTCTTAAATCTTATTGTTCATTTTTTTGATATATGAAAAAGTCTTCAAAATCAATCATTTACTTATTTACCTGTTTACAAGCTAACTTCCTTTGTAATCAGAAGTACCGATTTTATAGTATAGTATCACTCTAAGTATGATCTGAGTATCATCACTTTTAGTACTGCTACCTTTTTAATTTGGTAAATATAGCTCTGTCAATTTTATCATTGCATTATAAAGTTCATAGGATCAGGTTAGATATTTTTAAGAGCATATTTTTAATTTATTGTTCTTTTGGAGTAATAATTTTTTTTTAATTTTTTTAACATTTATTTATTTTTGAGACAGAGAGAGACAGAGCATGAACGGGGGAGGGGCAGAGAGAGAGGGAGACACAGAATCGGAAGTGTCCTCCAGGCTCTGAGCCATCAGCCCAGAGCCCGATGTGGGGCTCGAACCCACGGACTGTGAGATCGTGACCTGAGCTGAAGTCGGACGCTCAACCGACTGAGCCACCCATGCGCCCCTGGAGTAATAATTTTAATACACTCTATTCAGTTATTTTGCATTGTAAAATTCACATTTTCTTAAGGAAATTCTTTGCTTTCACCTGAAATCTCTTTGAAAAGAATACCTTTATCATATTGCATTGTAGTACTTTTAATATATGATATACTTAAATAATACTGGGTCTATTTTTTGCTTAAAAATCCTCATGTAATAAAGGAAACTAAAATTATAGATAAATAAAATAGGATCTAAAACCAGTAACTTAGAAAAAAAGGATATAATCAATCACTTAATGACCATTACGTAGGGAAATATTATATTTGCTGCAATAAGGGATTTGCCATATATTGTTACCACACATTTATAAAATACCTGGTTCTGTTTTCACACACCTGAAATTGTTAATCTTCACAATAATATAGTGATGTAGATATTATTATCTTCCTTTTACAAATAAGGAAATAAAACACAGGAATATTATATAACTTGTCCAAGTTCAGTTAGGAGGAAAAAACAGCTAAGATTCACACTCAAATAGCTTGTATCCTTATCTATATAGCTCTATACTGTCCCTTCGTAAGATGCCTAAGTAGTTTTAATTCATTATGTGTTTCTATTAATTTTTAAATTATTTCTTGGTAAGTGAAAAATGTGTTCTCAAGCTCATAGTTATATAATTAATTCAGTCACAATTCAACAAGTAAAGTCTGTTGATATTTCAGATTCGTGGAAAAACTTATGACTTTGGCAAAATATATATTAAACACGTACAATTGGGAAGAATTGTTTTTTATGTATGGTACTACTTTTTGGGTTTACCTAACATTGCACTATAATTATTAGGGAAACATTTATGTCCCAACTTAATGTAACAAAGTTTACCGAATTAATTACTACCATGTAGCATGTAAAGCACTTGGTCAGTTTAGCTTGAACCTGTGCTGAGTGCAAGTGCTGGCCAGCCCTCTGCTCTCAGTCAGGTGGTGGAATTTCTGTATGACCTTCTCCTAGGCCTTTAGCACTAACTCCAGTTTTTTCTTTTAGTACTCTAATTAAGTCAAGGCTCTGTAGACATATTTTCTATTCCAACTAAAAAAAAAAAAAGTATAGAAAGGGTTTTCAATTTTATATTCCCCACTCCCCAGCATTATATAATTGAAATTATGTGTTTGCTTTCTAATATGAACCAAGAAAAGGACAAATTTCAGCAGAAAAATGGTGTGGTATATATTCCTGACATTCTTGACCGATAAATAAAAATAAAAAGTGAGTAAAAAAAAATTACATATCTAACCTTATCCATGACACAGAAGCATGATAAGCCAGAAAAGCATACTGATCACTGTGCACAAGGCTTTCTTTTTGTTTTTTCTCTCTCTCTATTTACTTTTTTTCCCTTAACTTCCACTAAAATATTTTTGAAGTGCCATCCTTAAGGAAGGATTTTTGAAAATCATTAATAGCTCAAATGTGGTTAATATGGCATATGTGATCAGAATAAGCAGACATTGGTGAACCTTTAGCTCATGATTAAGAGTTTTTAACTTCTGTCCTTGAGTCTCACAATAGCATCTCATTTCTTTTCATCCTCCTAGATTATGCTCCTTGAGCTCTTTTCTGTAAACACCAATCACTTGAAAATGAATATCCAGAAGATTAGCCATTTCAAGAGTCGTATGTCCTACCTTACTAAAATATGCTAATATAGAAAATTCTAAAGGATGGAGTTTTGTTTTTTTTTAATCTCTGGATTTTTTTTCCATTCACTGCAAATATCACCACTAAATACTGAAGTATTATTGCAGGCATATTTTTTATATATAGCAAACATTAAAATCTGTGATTTAGTTAAATTTTTCTTAGACTCCAAGATTGCCTGCAAAAATTATATAAGACGAACTCACATTCATGACAGATTTATTAAGGACAAGTGATATATTAAAACCTTGGAAGTTATATTTTACATTAAAGGTAAATTAAAACCATAAATTAAATGTGTGCACAGATGAGCCCGGTCTTAGCAAACAGTAATCAGGTTCTGTTTAATTTTCCTGTACTAGATAGATTCATCAAGACTCACTGAGTCTCTCTAGTAATTTTCCACATCCCCTTATGTCTGACATTTGCTTCATTAGAATCAGGTCTCCTTGCAATCATAAGGCAAAACACATTCTTATATTAAGGAGAAAGGATGGCATTGCCATTACAATATTTTAATCTGGAAAACATATATCTGCTGTTCTCTGTAATGACATATTTGGGAAGTCAAATAGCCTTTAGAGAGAGGTTTACTGTAATAAAGTCCATCTACTCCTTAAATACTTAAATAGGGAATCGAGTTTTGTTTGTAAATGTGTGCTTGTTTTAAAATGCACAGATTTTTTTTTAACTTTAGCTTATGTTCCATCAGTTTGTTTTGTCAAAACAAGTAATATCTTGAGTATTATCAAGTCAACAGGACATCAAAACAAAAATTTGTGTAAAGTTAAAGGCACAGTACATTAACAAACAAATGATCCTGTTATAAAATTATAAATGTAGTTTGGGATGGGGTGGGCAGGAGGGCAGTTACTCTAAAGTATAGGAACTGATGTCTTGAAAGTATCTCTGAAGAGGGCTGATTATTCCTTTCATCTCTTCTTATGACCTTAAGTTCTTTTAAACAAATCAGTGGAATATCACAGTTGGTAACTTGTTGTGAGTTCTTGAGGCTATACAGGTATTGTCAGGCTACATTACATGTGGTTTCCCTATTAGTTTGTTGGACGGAGTGACCCACTGCCAAGCAGATTCAATTGTCTCATGGCAACTCCTGAGTACACCCCTTGGGAGTTGTAATTTCCTCTAAATCCTTACTACTGTAAAAGCCTCCATAACCATCTCTAGCAGTCTCTGCTGCTGTAGAGTTGCTACCACTGTGGCAAGTGCTCCCACACATAGTTGCTACAGAAGCTGGAATTGCTAGTGCCAGTACTATGTTGATAGTCTCTGGCACCAAATTGTCTACTGAATCTATGACTCCTGGAATGCACACAACTGCTACCCGTGTAGTGGTGTTCATATGCCGTATTTCTAACCAAGATGACAGTACTTGTTTAGTCCCTGCAAGAAGATCCAACAAACCCTTGGTAATATTTACGCTTCTCTTAAGAGAACAAGGTAGCAGTTTTCGTACACATTCTGCAAAGCCAATGTGATGTACGTTTCTTCAATATCATTGGCGAGTCAAAATTGACAAGTTGTTTCATATTTGAAACACCCAATCTTCTTGATGCTATTGATATAGCCACTAGAATTGGACTTTTTCCATAAAGGAACAGGTCAAGGCCTCTTCTCTGTCTCTATAAGGCTGTTCTTCATGGATACTGATGTAAGCGTATCCTTTTTTGTATAAAAAAAATCCTCCAGAGAATCTGCACCCTTTTTGGTCTCTGCAAACGCTAAGGGTCAGCGAATCCTTGCCTTTTGAAAGTCAAGCCGAAACTACCATTTGTCTGACTCCTTCTGTGGGATATTCTCAGAAGTAGAACCAATCTTCCCACAGCCAGAAAGATATATTCATCAAAGAAATCATGAGCAAGCATCATTATTTCCCTAGGGAAAGTAGCACTAAACATCATGGAATGGTGATCTCCCTTTGATACCATGCTATTTTTTCAAGTATTTTACATATTTGAGCTTCAAACTCCATAGCGAACATACTATCAGCTTTATCCAATACCAAGTATTGTCAGAAGTCTAATCCAGTATTTCCTCTTTCCATCATATCTACAAGGCCTCTTAAATGGTACTAACAAGTAGCATCCATGTTCTAAGTCTTAAATCTGCTGACCAATATTGGCACCACCAGAAATAATCCAAAGAAAAACCCTAGATATAGCTTTCTCATAGGTCAGTACTGCCAATTCTCTCATTAGTGCTAATACAAAGAAAACTGGATATTTTTTTGCAGCTCCCAAACCTTCCCTTTTCTTTTCTGGTCCTCAAAGTCCCCCCTGGACCATTGGAATATATCAGACTCAAGATGGGCAAGAGAAATACTGCAGTTTCTACAGACCCTGTTTGGGTACAAGCCATCAAATATCTTTTCTCTTTGATAGTAAGAATAGCATCCCTCTGCACTGAAGTCAGGGGAGTATAACAAATAAACTGTTTCTCAGGATGATTTCTCCCCTCTCAACATCACTGAAACTTTCATTATGTGGGAGACAATTGTTGCCTGTTGCCTCAATTGGAATGTCATATTTCTCAAAGTTAATTCCAGTCTTATCTCCAGAGAAGGGTTTCTGTTCCAAGCACTCACTTAATGGGAGGGGTTTTGATCAATCATCTTCATCTGATTTGTCATACCATCAACTGTTTCCACCATATTCAAGTTTGTCAGAGCCACTTCCGTAATCATGGCTGCCAGTGCTAT
Source organism: Lynx canadensis (assembly GCF_007474595.2). Taxonomy (NCBI): domain Eukaryota; kingdom Metazoa; phylum Chordata; class Mammalia; order Carnivora; family Felidae; genus Lynx; species Lynx canadensis. The sequence continues at coordinate 32,254,862 of NC_044303.2, forward strand.
CAGTCTCCTTAACCGTGATCACCAAACCTTCCCCTTTGTCCATTTCCACAATCACTGAAAAACTAGACTTTCCTCTTGAGTCACCATGGACCTCAAAAGTGTTGTGCACATCCTTTATTCAAACTATGAACTGTCTTTATCATAGACTGTTTTAGTAACTTCTCTGTTCCTTAAATGCGGAGGAATATAGCACCCTTGGCTATCATCTGTAACTCCTCTATGCTGAATTATCAGAAAAATTCAGATATGTGTTAGCAAGCTGCTGGTTCAGTCTGAGCTCATTTTATACCACCACAGGATCCATATCTGAAGAGTACAGAGAACTCAGAATCTTCTTCCATGGCTCTCTAAAATGTGCAGAATGTTGTTTCAAAAAATGAGGTCTCCAGATATATAACCATGTTTGAAAAAAAGTATTTTTGAACAAATTATGACTCAAAAAAAGTTTTAAGACATTATTATTCAATAATTATAAAGCATGGCTGAGCAAACTATTTGATACAGGTATTTTCGACATTTTACACAGTTTCTGGATGAATTTTAAATTATTTAAAAATCATCTCTTCATATTTGTTTAATTGATAAATCTCTAATCATGCTGTCATTTTAGATTAAACATTACTATATACATTTCAGTCAAAAGGACTGTGATTTTGAACTTTTTTACTTGTTTATTCTATTCTGAGTTACAGTGTGATTTATGGTCTATACTTTTCTCTTTAATAAGGAGTTTACTTAATTAAGTTTTTGGCCACTAAACAAAGAATTATGAATTCACTTAATGGTTTGCAAGTAGCACGATGTAATACTACAAAATCAAAACTATAATTTTAGGAATTGTTTTGAATTCCAATTCTGATCATAAATGGGTTTGTATCAAATATTATGTATAGATAGAATCACTATGACTATATGGATTTGGGAACATATTGTTCAAACAAACATAATAGCTAATATTTCTTGACATATTCAAGGTTAAATGTTGACAGGTGCTGTGCAAACTCTTCACCCTCCTCATTTTAAATATTACATGTAAAATGCAACATGAGCAAATGCCACAGGTTAATAGATTTCCATAATCCTGTTCTATGTATAGAATTTTTCAGGTCCCAAGATACAATGCAAATAATCCAATTCCCGATACAAAATAAATTATTTTATTAGTGATGTTTTCTGGATTATGCACAGATAAAGTAAATCAATGCTTTTTGTACTTTTTGTTTCTTTGCTATTGATAAGGGATAATGAAATACAAGCCTTCAGAATGACATGATTTTCAAGCTGTAAAAGACCTACGAAAATATATACCTGGCCCATAATTTTATAGATGAAGAAATGGAGGTAAAGACGTTAACAGACTTGCCTATGTCAAGCTTGCTATCTAGGACAGATTTGAGAGAATATCAACATACCTGATTCCTAGGTCAACGTATTTTCTCTACAAGATACAACCCTTCCTTTCAGCTAACACAAATGCATAATAAAGGAATGTTTCACATTGATACTATTATTCCTTGAATTCAGCCTTTCTGTTTCACAATGATTATGCTTTCTGGATTAACTAGGAAAATAACCATCAGATTTCTTCTTTTTGTTCTGAGTACACAGTTGTTCCAAACTCTACCTTATGTGAAATTTTCTACCTCTACAAAAATCCATTGCATATCAGAAAATTAATTTCTTCCCTTTCTCAGATATTCAGAAATGTCCCAGAAATAATTGCAGCAAAAGGCTTAAGGAGAGGGCAAGCCATATGTTTAGAAGTTTGCATTTGGTGATAATTTAAGCATTCTTGGTGAAGAATGTTTAAGTATGTGAAAGATGTATGCTTTTTCACCTTATATATGATTTCTGAGCAAAGAAAATAGAGAAGATCAAACTTTAGTTCAGGAAAATCCTTCCTTCCTTCCCTCCCCCTCCCTCCTGATTTGTTTCTCTTCCTTTTCTTTTTTTTCTTGCTTTAAAATATTAATGCAAAGTGAACATGGTGGTACATACTAGAGAATCAATGTTTTCTAAATTTATATATGTTCAGTACAGCATGACTAAAAATAAATAATCAGAATATTTACATACCTTAATTCGTAACTACTAAAATTGGAAGATTAACAAACTATATGTATATAATTTTAGAAGAGAAGTTCAAATGACATAACATTCAATATATACTTTAGCTTAACTTTACATTCTGAACCCTCAGCTCTCAAATGAAATATCAAAACATTTTTCCTTATGGTTATTTAAATGGAGAGCAAACATTCCCAAAACTGTGTAGTGTGGGATTTAATTAGGGGAGATTAGTGGTCGTTTGGTCCCTTGAACTTAGTAGTTTGTTCCCTGAAAGTTAGAAATATGAAAAACTAGGTCCTCAGGCTTTTCTTCCTCAAGTTATAAATAATCCCCAAACAAGCATACTAGCTGTAAAAAAGAAAAAAGGGGAAAAAACAGAGACAATAAAAGTCTACATACTCTTCAAATACCTGCATTTCTAATCCAATGAATAATAAGGCAACTGGTCCCCTTATTACCACTGAGCAGGAGGTGGTCAATGAGGAAATCTCTAGAGATCCACGTATTGCCAAACTATTAAGATTATCTCCTTCACAGCCCCAGGACTGAAAGCCATGTCACTAGGTACATATTTTTTAAAATTATGATTTATTAATCTTTTTACTCATTTCCTCCCACTCAAAAATAAAAGTAAGGAAACTATCTGATTTCCTAAATAATGGCTATTGAGAATCATTTAGATTTTTATTATTAATATACAATGCCGAAGAAAAACTCTGCAACAAAGTAATTCCAGAGAATTTCTTACCTAGCCATATCCATCAACCAGCTCTATCTCTGAGTTGTCATATTCAGTCAGTTTCATTAAACTTAATTGTGAAAAAAAGATAAAGTAATATAGGGTTTTACCTTTTCTCTTCATATCCATATACTATGAAAACAATTCACTGAAGTTTCTACAAGTCTACTATCTACTGTTTTAGTCCATTCAGGCTGCAATAACAAAATGCCACAGACTGGGCACTGTATACACACTAGATAATCATTTCTCCCAGTTCTGCTGGAGTTGGAAGTCTGAGACCAGGGCGCCATCATGGTCAAATGAGTGTTCTTGTGTCCTCACATGGCAAAAGGGGCCAGGAATCTCTTTGAAACCTCTTTTATAAGGCATTAAACCCCATTCAGCAGGGTTCCATCTCTATGACTTAAGCATTTCTGAAAGGTCCCACCTACTAATACCATCACCTCCAGAGGTTAGGATTTCAACATGCGAACTTTGGGGGATAAAAACATTCAGAGCATAGCATCTGCTATGAGATTTGAATTCTCATTTGCCTTATAGGTTGCTTATAAGAAAATTACTTTACTTCTTTGTTTCATAGTATCTTTAGTATTCTACAATATTTTTTTTTCTGGCAATGTTGTTATGGGATCAATTAGATTATATAAATACCAAATTTCAGTGATACTTCGGTATGCATTGATGGCAAAATTAGGTTTTGCCTCTTTTTAATGACTTATACTGCCTTTTTTAACTCTAAAATTAAAGCAGTTAATATTAAATGTCTTTTCAGTTGTCCATTGGTAAATTCTGTTATAAGACAGAAATTTTGTCTGTCTTATTTGTGTTGACTCCCCTTGTAGTAGATTCCTGGCACTTAGTAAAATTTCAATGAACATATAGCAAATAAATAATTCTGGGGTTTCCAGTTCTGCATGTCAGGAGCTTGGAAGGTACCACTCCATCCTAACAACAAGTAAAAAAGCTGAAGAGACTGGCAAAATTGTCACTCTTCTACAATCCCTTAGAAAGGTGAAGGCACAAGGCAAACCACTGTCCCTAAGAGAATCTGACCAACAAACAAATACACAGAATAACAAACGTAGCAGAGTACAAACTCCAGCAGAAACTGCTGCAGGAACCAGTGTCAGGGAAGAGACCTGAGCTGTAATTGCCAAATTGCTGGAGGCTCAGTGTGTGCAACTCAGTGTTAAAAACTCCACAGGGAGGGGTGCTTGGGTGGCTCAGGCTGTTAAGCATCTGACATTGGCTCAGGTCATGGTCTTATGGTTTGTGAGTTTCAGCCCATGTCCTGTGAGCTCCAGCCTCGCTTCACTTTGGGCTTCTCTCTCTCTCTCTCTTTCTCCCTCTCTCACTCTCTTTGCAACTTGCTCACTTGCAGGCTCTCTCTCTATCTCTCAAGCAAAAACAAAACAAAACAAAACACTCCATGGGGAACCCAGTCCTCGGGGGACACCCACAATATGAGGTTTACCTCTAGAGGCTCAACCAGGTTCTCACCAATCTCTTGCAGCTTCCGGCAGGGGTAAGGAAAAAGGAGCTATTTTGAAATATACCAGACATGGCCTGCCCTTAGGAGAAACTGTTTAACCTGATGAGATATTATCAGAACCTAATTTACCTGGGAGAAGGAAAAACCCAACTTCATACTACGTTAGCCCACGTGTCCCATCCAAGGAAGTGGGGGGAGGGTAAGAAAAAAATGAAAACACTTGTAATGTTCACAGTCCTGAGGCATAGGCTCATTAAAAACCTGAGACCTGATCACAGGACTGTAGAATGCTCCCCCACCCCCCACACATCTCACTACCACGTTACTAAAGGCCTATTTATAGCAGTTCTCACCAGTATCTCCTGTCTGACTAAAAATAAAAATTATAAGACATACCTAAAGGAAAAAAAAAAAAAAGAAACCAAACAAACCAAAAAACCCACACAATTTGAAGAGACAGAACCAGACATGACAAGGATGTTGGAATCATCAGAAGGAGAATTTAAAACAATTCTGACTAATATGCTAAGGGATCTCATGGATAAAATAGCAGCATCCAAGAACAGATGGGCAAAATAAACAGAGATGGAAATCCTAAGAAAGAACCAAAAATTTTTTTGTAGATAAAAAAATCACTGTAACAGAAATGAAAACTGACTTCGATAGGTTTATTAGTAGACTGGAAAGAGTTTCTGGTCTTAAAGATATCTCGATAGAAACTTCCCAAACTGTAAAGCAAAGGGAACAAAGACTGAAAAAGAATAAGATAGAATATCCAAGTACTGTGGGGTAACAATAGAAGGTATAACATAGGATAATAGAAATACTAGAAGGAGAAGAAAAAAAGAAAGGATCAGAAGAAATATTTAAGACAATAATGACCAAGAATTTCCCCAAATTAATGTCAGACACCAAATCACAGATCTAGGAAGCTATAAAAACATCAAACAAGATAAATGCAACAACAACAACAACAACAACAACAACAACAACAAAAAACTACATGTAAAAATACTATTTTCAAAATACATTTATCCAAAAGATGTGAGGTGAGAATTTATATCCACACAAAATAGGGATGTTTACAGCAGCTTTATTCATAATTGCCAAAACTTAGAACCAATCAAGATGTTCTTCAATAGGTGAGTGGATAAATAAACTGTGGTACATACAGACAATGGAATATTATTCTGTCATTCAGTGCTAAAAAGAAATGAGCTATCGAGCCATGAGAAGTCATGGAGGAAACGTAAATGCATAATTACCAAGTGAAAGAAGTTAATCTAAAAGCCTATATACTATATGACATTCTATAAAAGCTAAACTATGGAGGCAATAAATAGATCACTGCTTTCCAGGAACTGGGCTTGGGAGTGAGGAGGGATGAATAGAATAAGCACAGAGAAATTTTATGGCACTAAAAATATCCTGTATGATATTATAATGATAGACATATATTTTTATACATTGGTCCAGAACCATACAATGCACATCAAGAACAAGCCCTAATGTAAACTATAGATGAACTTTGTGTGACTACAATGTGTCAACATCAGTTTATCAACTGTAATAAATGTGCCATTCTTGGTGAAGGAAGTTGATAATGGGGGGGAAGGCTCTACATGTGTAGGAACAGGAGATTTATGGGAAATCTCTGCATCTTCCTCTCAGTTTTTCTGTGAACTTAAAACTGTCTATAAAAGTCCTTTAAGGGAAGCCTGGGTGGCTCAGTCAGTTAAGAATCTGACTCTTGTTTTCAGCCCAGGTCATGATCTCATGGTTCATGAGTTCGAGACTCACATTGGGCTCCACACTGACAGTGCAGAACCTTCTTGGGATTCTCTCTCTCTACCCCTACCCGAATTGCACATGCATTCTGTCTCTCTCTTTCTCTCTCTCTCAAAATAAATAAATTAATTAAAAAAATAAAGCCCTTTAAAATAAAAATAATGATATACTAGTTTTATTATTATTATAAATGTTACTACTTATTATCATTTTATATTACAAATATCATTATTATTATGAAGCATATACATTTCTTTCTATATGCTACTGCCAACTCAAATAGGTAATATCATGCTCACAAATTTAAGAATTATATATATATATATAATGCTATAAAAGTTAAGAGGATAAATGTAAATTTATTATGCTATCATATTGAAGCAATGGAAAACCAGTTGTAAATAAATTTACTTTGGTAATACTGAGATATTCATTTAAAATTTACTTTTCCAAAATTATAGCTGAGTTAATACATGTATAATTATCTCTATTTAAGAACATCTGGAGAAATTGAAGTGTTCTTATACTGAGGTGAAAAATACATGTAACATGACAGGGCTTAGATTACAGCACTGGCTATGTGTCCGAAATCCTTCTTTCTACTCTCCATATGAAACTCTGTCCCTCCCCACCGTATTTTGCACTGAATCCAGTGAAGTTACTTGAATTCATATGTTCACCCCAAAATCGAACCAGTTTTCTTGGCTTCACCTCCAGGGTAAACAATGACTTCTCTACTGAAGTGGACTTCTTTACCTCTAAGTTTAGATTTTAACTAGATACGATTCTGGAAATTGAGGTATAGGACAACTTTAACCTAGGCATTTTGTTTTTAAAGTGTTTTGGGGCACCTGGGTGGCTCAGTCAGCTAAGTGTCCAACTTTTTTGGTTTCGCCTCAGGTCATGATTTCCCGGCTTTGTGGGTTCCAGCCCCGCATCAGGTTCTGTGTTGACAGCTTAGAGCCTGCTTGTGACCCTCTGTCTCTCGCTATTTCTCTTAAAATAAATAAATAAACTTAAAAAAATTAAAAATAAACAGTGTTTTGCCAAAGATATCATTCCCTGTTGTTCTTATACCTCTGCAGTGTAAATAGTATAACCACTACGTCAATATACCAAAGATCTCCCTAAGGCCTAATTTAATAAAGAATGAGTATTTTTTCATTTCTGATACAAGCATCAAAAAATAATTATGATGAGATGTTGCCTACAAGATGACCTTTAGCATGGATGCTTTGAGAATTTGTTATTGTTTTTTTATAGTGATACTATTATAGTAAAAATAATAAAATGCTAAGTACTAGGAGGAAGAGAAATGGTATGATTTAAATTATAATATTTTTGTGAGACTCTAGATTAATATACTCTGATTACATGTGGCATTTAATTAATTTATTTCATTTATTTCATTTCAATACCTGCATTACAAAAATGTCATTAATATAGCGCTTTCATTCAGATCACCAAATATTGAGTGATGTTAGAAATTTGCAATCATGTGCTAAGCACTAGAGATTTTTAAGAGAATGTCATGATCTTTCTCTCTCTCTTTCCTTGTTCCTTTAGTAGAGTGCAATCTATTGGGGAAGACATTATAATGAAATCACCATGTATTGCAGTATATAAAATACCTGTACTATATAAATGCAGATTATCAGTGGCAGACAGATACAAAGTGATCAAAGTAGCAGGTATCAGAAAAGAGACATGGACACTACATATCAGTAGAAATAGAATCTAGTCCAGGCTTTTCCATTGCCTTAATGTGAAAGCTTGAGCAAACAGTTTCACGTTTGATCAAGTTCCTTTAATCATTAAATTACTGACCAAGAGTTAAAATAGCTGATATTTCTTGGGAAGTTTCACTTTATGTAAAAACCTACTCTGGCTACTCCCATGAATATGATGATCTTATTGAGTGAAAACTGAAGCCTTAGAGGTAGCACATAAAGAGAGCATAGCATCAAGGAATCATATCATGGTGCTCTACCCCCTGCTAGTTAATGCATTCAGCAAGCAAATCACAATACAATTTTCTAAGGTCCCAGAGGGGGAAAACGTGTAATTGTATGAAATAGGATTAAAAAAATGGAAGACAGCACATGAATTCAGCTACCTACGTGAGGAAGATAACATTTCCTTTTTTTTTTTTTTCATTGCATTTAGACTAGTTTTTGTTAAGGTAGCAACTATTGATAAAAATGAAATATAAAAGACATTTACAGTTATAAATAAATCCTAAGGATGTTAAGCACATCATAGGGAGTAGAGTCAATGATATTGTAATAACTGTATGGTGACAGTAACTAGACTTATCATGTGAGCATTTTGTAATGTACGCAAATGTCAAATAACTAAGTTGTACACCCGAAACTAATAGAATATTGAGTGTCAGCTAGAATAATATAAGAAGACATTTTGAAGTGTGATTTCACAATACAAATCAGACCACCCTGGATAATGTCAATGTTTCTGTTTCTGCTTTTGATCTAGATGGGGATGTTATAACACGAGGCAGGGGCTGATAGGAGCAGAGGTGTTAAAGTATTTCCATTAAAGCAAGTGAAATTACAGAGTGAAACTTTAAAGCTTTCCTCATGTTAAAGCAATTCCCTTTCATTGGAAGGGTATAGACCTGTTCTACTGGCAGAACTCTTCAGTATCTTAATTGCAAAAATTGCCTCAGATAATAAAATCTATTTCCCCTTAAATGAATATCCCTTCCTTTTAAATTAAATTTTAAAAGTTACTGGCAAACTGATTTTTGCCTTACATTTACCCTCAAGCAAGAAGAAGAGGAAACGGATCGGGTGTTAGATATGTTCATAAAAACATTCAGTTTGTGTGAAAGAAAACTTTTATCTTTCCTGAAGGTATTAATCAAAACCTAGTACCCAAAGTAGCTAAGCTTGTGATAAGATAAATAAATTGTGCAATACACACAGAACCTAAGATGTACCTAATATATAAATGTGATACATTCTACAAACTTCTGCATAAGTATATTCCCCTCCAGAAAGTGTTTCTTTGTGAGTTTTTGCTCTCTTCTGATATTATAGAATTATTAGGACATACAGCTATTAAATAGGAACCTCATGAAGTTAAGACACAGAGTTTAGGAAACACTTTTATAACTTAACAATTGTGAAGATACTTACTGCCTGCTGCTTAAGAAAGTTGATCCTGGGGATATATAAACCATTAGACCTTGAGAAAGTATCTAAAGAAATGTACTGTTACCCCTGTAGGTAGCTATATGCTCCATCTGGGTGAACTGAACTGTGCAAATTAGCATGTGATCACAAACCAAAATAAATCCAAGTCATGAGGGAAAGAAATTAAACAGGAAGGATGAGAGAAAGTAAAGAAGAACCGCTGTCTCTTTTTCCAATTGCTTTCTTATTAGGTTTTTAAAGGAATTTGTGTTGGATGAGAAAGATTTTTACTCAGATCCACAGATATATTTTCTTATATATTTGGGAAACAGTGAGGGTATAGAAAAATATATGGGCTTAAGATGGGATGAGCAAGTCAATAGTACCTGAAAAGATTCAATGAATTGGAAAGAATCATCTATTCTTAAATCATCTATAAGCTTCGCTAAATTAAATGCATCTAAAGAGAAATCACAATTCTTTCTCTTTAGAAAAGGTTTAGGACTAGCAAGAATATTTCATTGAATTTTATTTTAGGACAAACTAAATGTTAAATTCCTTATGATAATATTTGTGAGTACCTATTATGAGTACCTATTATGTTATATTCTACCTTTAGCTCAAATGTGTGTAAATCACACAAACACACGTATTTAATGGTTTGAGTGTGTAGAATGATGACATCACATGCACACCAAGAAGGCATGAAACAGGGCTGACTCCCAAGGAGGTCTGAAAATAACTTGAAAAAGCAGGAAAAGCATATTGACTGGGGTTGCAGTGTGAGATTGTGGTGAAGGTTTCCTATGTGAGGGCTGGGTGTGCTCTGACCTTCCCCTGAGCGCCAAAGGAGGGCGCACTCAGGCTTTCTGATCCCTTTGCCAACTTCTGTTTGATGGCCTGAATGTGGTCTAACTGCAACTGTTTCATGTGTGGGTGAGAAGAATGTGTTTTCTGTTGGGTTTGGACGGAGTGTTCTATAAATGCTAAAATGACCAAGTTAACTGATAGTACTGTTCCGGTCAACTCCACCCTAACTGATATTTATAACAAAGAAGTTTCAAATTCTCCAACTTTTTAATTGTAATTTATATTTTTTTCTTTGTGTATTATTTATCCTCTTTTAAAACTATTTTAGTGCTTCTTCTAGTATTCACAACATGTATATGTAAGTAATGTATATACATAATGAAATTTCACTGTAACGCTTCATGTGTGATGCAGTTGCTGAACGGATTTCAGCAGAGTTGGGAAAGAGAGACTGAGCTGACTGAAGTCAATTGGCCAATTAAAGGAACAAGCCAAAAAAGTGGAAGAGTTAAGTGTTTAATCATTTGCTTCAATGGATAATAAGCAAAAGGCTAAAACCAAGGAAGCCCATCCCCCACTCCTAGTCCATTTTACCCCACAGAACCACTCCTGCTCCATTTGCCCCCACCAATCAAGGGGCAATGAAAATGTGGGGGTTGGCTCACTGTTGGCCTAAAGTCTCTGTCACTTTCATGGTCCCTGAAGTCAGGGAGAGCTAGAGGGAAAGGATAGGAGTGGAAAAGTACTAGGAACTGAGGTTGGGGAAAAGTGTCTTCATGGTTTCTACTTCCTCTTCCTCCCCCATATGAGACATCAGCGGAGGAGCCTAAAAAAGACCTCTGTCCAAGGCCTCAGATAAAGAGACCTAGAAATGGAGGTGATGGCAGTAGAAATGCACGTGTGTGAAGAGCATGATGTCCAGGGGGCCTCAGACCTTGACTCAACTTCCTTCAGAGACTGTAGTATACCATGTCTGTGTGGAGAGGGCAGCTTTCCTTTGTAAGATGTGACAAGTAAAGCCTTTGTAATTGCCTGTACTCAGGCCTGAAAAATCACACATAGGTTTTTTGTTTTTGTTTTTTTTTGAAGTTTTTAATTTAATTTAATTTAATTTAATTTAATTTAATTTAATTTAATTTATTTTTTCAATATATGAAATTTATTGTCAAATTGGTTTCCATACAACACCCAGTGCTCATCCCAAAAGATGCCCTCTTCAATACCCATCACCCACCCTCCTCTCCCTCCCACCTGCCATCAACCCTCAGTTCTCAGTTTTTAAGAGTCTCTTATGCTTTGGCTCTCTCCCACTCTAACCTCTTTTTTTTTTTTTTCTTTCTCCTCCCCCATGGGTTTCTGTTAAGTTTCTCAGGATCTACATAAAAGTGAAAACATATGGTATCTGTCTTTCTCTGTATGGCTTATTTCACTTGTACCCCAATGTTTATAGCAGCACTCTCAACAATAGCCAAATTATGGAAAGAGCCTAAATGTCCATCAACTGATGAATGGATAAAGAAATTGTGGTTTATATACACAATGGAGTACTACCTAGCAATGAGAAAGAATGAAATATGGCCCTTTGTAGCAACGTGGATGGAACTGGAGAATGTTATGCTAAGTGAAATAAGCCACACATAGGTTTTTAACTAGGAACCAAACTTCGCAGTTACCTTTATGAATTTATCCTCCATTCCTTTCTGGTATGCTTTATGACGTTGCTGCCATTTATATCAATTATTCATATGTTGTACACACGCAACACATTGTTGGTACAGTGCTTTGAACAGTGGTTGTCTTTTACATCAACAAAGAATAAAGAACATAAATGATTTTATTTTGTTTTCATTTATGGTTTTTGCAACCCTCTTCTTTAGGTAGTTCTAAGTTTCTGACCTATATCTTTTTTGTTCCTGCCTGAAGAATTTTATTTTATATTTCTTTTATAACAAGTCTGCTAAAAAATGATTTCCCTCATTTTTTTTTTTCAGTCTTTACTTCTCCTTCACTTTTGAAGGATAATTTCCCTGGATATAGATTGGAATAGATTTCTAGATTTTTTTTTCCATCTCTGAACAGTTATTTTAATCCATACTGCTTTTTTGCATGTTTTTTTAATGAGAAGTCTGCTGAAATACTTATCTTTATTTCTCTATATGTAAGCGTTTATTTTTTTCCTTTTTCTTCCTTTAATATTCTCTTCTATTTCCCCCCAGAGTTTAAATATGATATGCCTAGTTTTATTTTTTTGGGGGGGAAGTTTGTTTTTGTTTTTCTAATATTGCTTGTGGTTCTCTGAGATTCTTGAATTTATGGATTAGTACCTATTGTTAATTTAGTAATAATTGGCCATATTACTTTAAATATTTCTTCTGGGGCACCTGGGTGGCTCAGCCGGTTAAACATCCGACTTTGGCTCAGGTCTAGGTCTTTGGGTTTGTGAGTTTGAGCCCAGCATTAGAGCCTGCTTCCTGTCCTGTCTTCCCCTCTCTCTGCCCCTTCCCAGTTTGTGCCTAGCCATTCACACCCGCATGCACACTCTCTCTCAAATATGAGTAAACATTGAATAAATGAATAAATAAATATTTCTTCTACCATTTTTTCTTACTACTGGTTTTCCAATTATGTGTAAGTTATTCCTGGTTATTATCATTATTATCGTACAGTTCTTGGATGTTGTGCACTTTTCCTTTTTTTTTTTTTTTTTTTTTTAATTCATTTTCGCTTTGGGTTTTAGTTTGGGAAGTTTCTATTGACCTATCTTCAAGTTCATTGATTCTTTCCTCAGCTGTGTAGAATCTATTAAGGAACCTGTTCAAGCCATTTTTCAGTTTTGTTCCTGTATCTTTAACTTCTAGAATTTCCTTTAATTCATTCTCAGTATTTTCATGTCTCTGTTAATATATTATCTACATATTCTTTTGCACTGTTTATTTTTTCCTTTTGGTTCCTCACCAAATTAATTATATCTCCTGTCTGATAATTCCGACATGGGTCATATCTCAGTCTGTTTTTTTTTTTCTTCAAGTTTTTATTTAAATTCTAATTAGTTAACATATATGGTAAAATTGGTTTCAGGTGTAGAATTCAGTAATTCATGACTTCAGAGTCTCATTCTGATGGTTGCTTTAATTCTTGAGAATTTGTTTTTCTTGCCGTTTAGCATGCCTTTCAATGTGTTTTGGTTTTTTTGTCAAGTGATGCCAACATGCTATATAGAGTGATAAGGACTGAGATAAATGGGCCTTCATTGTGAGGATTTATGTTAATCTGGCTGAGAGTTGGGCTATGTTACTATATATTTTGGATATAGGTACCATAGACATCAAATTCCTTTAGTGTCCTTATTTTTGTCTTCTTATGCTTTAAGGTTTCCTTTTGTGCAGATTCTGAGAGAGATTCTGTGTCTGACATTTCTTTTAGCTGTAGTTCATAGCTATTATCCTGGAGGTTCATGGTTTGGTGGTGGGACATGGGGGAGGGAGTATTCTATAATTTCATGATTTTGTCTGTCTTTTCATGGACTACTTTTGGGGGTATGGCTTTCACAAGTGTTTCTGTTCCCCCCTCCAATGAAATAGACTTTTGCCCCAGACATCTGTTTCATTTCCTATGAGCAGCATTCACATCTATTTTTTGAAACCTTATATTCTGCTGATTTTTCCCCTTTGATAAAACAAACAAACAAACAAAAAACCTGTAACTGGGACATAATTCTCTTTTTCCAGGTAAGGTAACGTTTCAGAATATCCCTTTAGGTAATTTTTCCCCCTCAAGATTAGAACTTTTTAAAAAAAAATTTAATGTTTATTTTTTGAGTGACAGGGAGAGAGTGCAAGTGGGGCAGGGACAGAGAGAGGGCGACAGAGGATCCAAAGCAGGTTCTGCACTGACAGCAGCGAGCCTGGTGTGAGGCTTGAACTGTGAACTAAGATCATGACCTGAGCCAAAGCCAGAGGTTCAACTAACTGAGTCATCCAGGCGCCCCAAAATTAGAACTTTATTTAAAATTTTTTTAATGTTTAACTTATTTTTGAAGGAGAGAGAGACAGAGAATGAGCAGGGGAGGAGCAGAGAGAGAGGGAGACATAGAATTTGAAGCAGGCTCCAGGCTCTAAGCTGTCAGCACAGAGCTCAATGTGGGGCTCAAACTCACAAACTGTGAGATCATGACCTGAGCCGAAGTCAGACACTTAACCGACTGAGCCACCCAGGTGCCCCCAAAATTAGAACTTTTAAAAGAAGAAGAGTTTCAGCAGTTTTCCAGGTCATTACTGTCCCCTCACTCTGATCATGCCAGGAAAGAATTTTTCTCAGATCCAATCCTTGAGGAACTGCAGGGAATCCTTACATAAAACTCTGCATACCTATGAGGGATGACTTATGACAGTGAGCCCCAGGAGTTTCTCACTCTCACTATATGCTTCACTCAACTTACAGCAACCTTATAAAATAGACATTTTTGTGTTCCTACCACCCTATTGATTCTAGCAGCTTCTGCTGCAGGTAATAAAATTTCAGGATTTTTATCTCTTTGGATGTGCTGATTTTTCAAGATCTCAGTGTAGGCGTTTGTGCAACTATGTCAATAATCTGATGGGTCTCAGAAAAGCCACAGGTTTTCAGCTTGTATCGCTTTTTCTTGTCATAAAGACAATGATGACTTCCAATATGTTTACATTTCATATCTGATACTGGCAGTCCTAAAGAGCAACTTGTGATTCAGATGTCCAAGCACGTCCAACCAATGGTGACCCAGTAAGAATCAAACATCAAACCCACATGACTCCATACATAGGGAAGTGTGCTTCCAGTGAATTTAATCAGAACTCTTTGAAAATGGTTGACTTTCACACCATTTTGCCCAGGAACAATGTTATTTTAGGGGTTTTTGGTTCTTTTTAACTTCAAATAAAGTATTTTACCTAATCATAGTAACAGAACATGGAAGGGTGGCTTAGAAAATTAAATGTTTTACAATACTATTGTTCATATGGGGAAAATATGTTTCAGGTTTCTCATAAGTAATGATAAACAAGTTCTTGAAACACAGCCAGGCTATAAATTATAGTCTGCCTTTAGAGAGTAGATATATACAAAACCTGAAGAAAGTGCTAGAGCTTAATCTTAGCATTAAAACATCTAAGAAAAAATTACTTACTTAAAATGTGCATTTATTACTTCAATACATGGTGATAATTATCTGTATTTTGTCTCTTAATGTCATGTATTCATTATATAATTTATTTATTTTCATACAGATGGAACATGAAGGTACATTGTTTAGGAATAGGTATTGTACTTGGTGAGGCTTCAGTTATTTCAAACAAATCACTAACATTTATTATAGGAAAGGGGACAAAGGAAGGAAACAGAACATGAATCAATTGCACTATACAGATATGAATATCTAAATCTAAGGGGATAAATAAGTACATATTCATATTCAGGAAAATGTAAAATATGTTAGCAATAGGGGCTCCTTTTACTCATAGGTAAAATCTGATTTCCATCTATATTTCACAATAGAACAAATAACTCTCCGTTCAAAATGAATTTTAGAGTTTTACAATCTGCCTTATGTTGAAGAGTATACAGATGAAAATCCTTAAAGCATAAGAAAAGCTTTCACCAAAATAGTTTTGGGGAGTTATGTACATAATAGACCAGGGTGAATTTACTGTTTGATTCACATAATCATCACTGTCAAAGTCCGTGGAATAGCATGCATGACAAATTGCAAACATAAACCACCTGATATTTTTTTCCTTTTTGTGTTCTGAGATGGAGCTAGTGTTTGTAATTTATTCCCTATAAATCCTTCTTATGTCCTCTGTCTTCTCCTCACCTTAAATGGCATCAAAGGAACCTAGCTTGCTAAGTTTCAGTAGCCTCTGATTTTGTGGGGATTTTAGCTACCGTAAAAGATTATCATAAAATGGGTTTATTTCTTCCACAATGGCCAAAATTTCTGGAAGTGTATCCCAGTTATGCTTAAGCCATGGGTTTGAAGATTGGGTTCTTGAATGGCGGCTTTGAACACACATTAACAGTGTGATGCCTTGAAAAAGGGAAATAGAGATATGTCACTGTAACCTCCACAACTGTTTTTTAAATCTTTATTGCTTACAACTTTTAATTTTATTTTTTTACATTTATTGATATATGACTTACATTTTTTTTAGTCACACTCCTTAGGTATATGGTTTGGGGAATTTTGGCAAATGTATGCAGTAAGGTAACCAATACCAACACCAGGATATAGAATGTTACCACAAACTCAAAAAAAAAAATTGCTTGGAGTCATTTGCAATCAATATCCACTCCCTCCCTCAGATACTGACACCTAGTAACTTGATTTCCATCCTTATTATTTTGCCTTTTCAAGATTTTATATAAATAGAATCAGATAGTATGCCTTTCTCATTTCTCTTTCTTTGATCACACAAAACTTTTGCACTCCATCCATTTTGAGGGGTTTGCATCAATAGCTCATGTTGAATAGTATTTCCTTTTATAGATGTACCACAATATGTTCATCAATATGCCAGTTGATGGACATCGGTGATGTTTCTAGAACTTGGCAATCACGGAAAACGTTATACACATTCATGTACAGATGTCTGTGGGGATATTTTAATGTCTGTTGTATAAATATCTATGCGTAGGATTACAGGGTCACATTAGAAGTATACACATAATTTTATAAGCAACTGTCAAACTGTTTGGCAAAGTGGCTGTGCCAACTTGAATTCCCATTGGCAATATAAAAGAAATACAATTGTTTTGTATCCTATCAGCCATTGGTATTGTCAGGGTTGTTACTGTTTATCTATCCATCTGTCTACTTGTGTCTATCTATCTGCCTATCTGTCATCTATCTTTCATCTTCATTTTATTTATACTAGAATGTTTGTAGTGATATCTCACTATGATTTCAATTTGCCTTTCTCCAAAAATGAAGACATTGAGCATATTTTCATGTGCTTATTTATAATCCTTATCTTTCTGTTAGTCACATGTCCGCTCAAATCTTTTGCCTAGTTCTTTTTTAATTGAGTTTTTTTGTCTCCTTATTATTCAGTTGTAAGAATTCTTTAACACATGCATGTTTTGCATATGCTTTCTTCCAATCTGTAGCATGTCTTTACATTTTACATTATTTTAAGAATGAAATCCAATACATCATGTTTATAGTTTATGGTATTGTGCCTTTCCCTAACCCAGTATCACAAATATATTCTAAGTTTCTTATAGAAAGTTATGGTTTCACCCTTGATTTTGAGCCATGGCCCACTTTGAGTTATTTTTTTAATGTTTTTTTTTATTATTAATTTTGAGAGAGAGGAAGAGAGTGAGAGAGAGAGAGAGAGAGAGAGAGAGAGAGAGAGAGAGAGAGAATCCCAAGCAGGCTCTGTGCTGTCAGCATAGAGCTGACATGAGGCTTGATCCCACCAACTGTGACATCATGCCCTGAGCCAAAATCAAGAGTCAGATGCTTAAGCAATTGAACCACCCAGGTGCTCCCCACTTTGAGTCATTTTTTAAGTGGATATCTGACTTCTCTAGCACTATTTGCTGAGAAGACTTTTATTGCATTTACTTGGGAATTTATTAAAAATCAATTGACCATACATGTTTACCTGTTTTTTTTCTTAGTCTTTTTATGCTGTTGCATCTATCTATCTATCTATCTATCTATCCATCTATCATCCAATTCTGCACTGCTTTATATATGGTAAATTTATACCATGTCTCAAATTCAGATGAGTTCTCTTTTACTTTTTTCTTTTAAACTATTTAACTATTCTAGGTCTTTTGGTTTCTCATGTATACTTTTAGAATCAGACTGACAGTTCTGTAAAAAATACTTCAAGGATATTGATGGAGATTGCATTAGATCTATAAATCAATTTGAGGAAAATTGACATTGTCTAATATAAATTCTTCTATTCTTTTTAAATTTTAATTCCAGTAGTTAATATACAGTATTATATTGGTTTCAGGTATACAGTATAGTGATTCAAAAGTTCCATCCATCACCTGGTGCTCATCATGACAAGTGCTATACATAATCCCCATCACCTATTTTACCCATCCCCCCCCCCCCAACCACCCACCTACTTTTCTTCTGGTAACCATCAGTTTCTTCTCTATAGTTAAGAATCTGTTTCTTTGTTTGCCTCTTTCTCTCTCTCTTTTTCTCCCTTTGCTTATTTCTTTTGTTTCTTAAACTCTACATGAGTGAAATTATTTGGTATTTGTCTTTCTGTGGCTGATTTATTTCACTTAGCATTATAAGACCCATCCATGTTGTTGAAATGGCAAGATTTCATTCTTTTTTACAGCTGAATATATCACATCTTCTTTCTTCTTGATTCATTCATCAATTCATGGACACTTGGGCTGGTTCCATATTTTGGCTATTGTAAATAATGCTGCTATAAACATAGAGGTATATGTATCTCTTTGAATTAGTATTTTCATATTCTTTGGGTAAATATCCAGTAGTGCAATTCCTGGATGATAGCGTAGCTCTATTTTTAATTTTTTGAGGAAACTCCATTTTGTTTTCCCCCAAGTGGCTACACCAGTTTGCATCCCCACCAAAGTACAAGAGATTTCCCCTTTTTCCACATCTCACTAACAGCTGTGTTTCTTATGCTGTTGATTTTAGCCATTGTGACAGGTGTGATGTGATAATGCATTGTGGTTTGATTTGCATTTCCCTGATGATAAAGATATTGAGCATCTTTTCATGTATCTATTGGCCATCTGGATGTCTTCTTTGGATAAATGTAAATTCATGTCTTCTGCCCATTTTTTAATTGGATTGTTTGCTTTTTAGGTATTGAGTTATATCAGTTCTTTATATATTTTTGATACTAACCTTTTATCAGATGTGTCATTTGCAAGTATCTTCTCCCATTTTGTAGGATGCCTTTTAGAATTGTTAAGTCAATATTAATTATTTTAATCAATATACTTATTACACATCTTCATTTATTTTGTTCTGGTTTAAATATTCTCACAAGTGTTTTGTTGCTTTTATCACATAAGTCTTGCATCTTTTATATTAAATATATTAATTTGCTAACTTAAATTTATCCTAAAAATTAATTTTTATTTGATGCTATATATACATATATGTGTGTATGTGTGTGTGTGTGTGTATATATATATATATATATATTTACACACACATATATATATATATATAAATGGATTTACAAAAATAATGCCCAATGATTATTTTCACTAAATCATTATGTGGAAATGCAATTTATTTTGCACATTGCCTTTATCCTATAATATTACTAAATTAACTTATTAGCTACAGGATATTTTATGTACAATCTTAGGTATTTTTTTTAATTTTAAAATATTTATTTATTCTTGAGAGAAAGAGCGAGAGAGAGACAGCAAGCTGGGGAGAGGCAGAGCGAGAGGAAGACACAGAATCCAAAGCAGGCTCCAGGCTCTGAGCTGTCAGCACAGAGCCCAGTGTGGGACTAGAACTCATGGACTGTGAGATCATGACCTGAGCTGAGGTTGGACACTTAACCAACTGAGCTACAGGCACCCCTGGTATCTTCTACATAGATAATCACATTGTCATTTTGTCTGAAAATAAAGAAAGGTTTTCTTCTTCCTTTTCAGTCTCTATGATTTTATTATATTTTCTTGCTTTACTATATTACTTATGTCCTCCAGTATAATGTCGAATAAGGAGTGAGAGTAGACTCGTCTTTGCCTGCTTTCTGATCTTAGGTGAAAAGCTTTGTCAGTTTCTTTTTCTTTTTCTTTCTTTCTATTAGCTATAATGTTAGCCATAGAGTTTTCTTTACATTTCCTTTATTAAGTTAAATTGAGAAGGAAAGCTGGTAAAAACAAGATAAAAGGGACGAGCCAGATGTTGGAGGCTGGATACTCCCCTTGCTTGCTTTTGGCTTCTGTAATCTTGCTTGCCTCCTGCATCTGCCACCTGCTCATGTAGCACAACTGATAAGTGCCCCCTCCCCTTTTTCTTTTTTTTCCTTTCAAGCCCCTGCAATCCCACCCATAAAAAGATGCCAGGGCCAAGGCTCAAGGCTCAGCCTTTGGAGGTGACTCCGCTCTGCCAGCACTGGTGTGAAATAAACTGTCTTTCTTGATTCCCCAAGTGCATATTGCTCCTCTCTTCCTGGGCACCAAGTATTTGCTGTACCAAAATAAGTTCCTTACTTGCCTTAATATGCTAAGAGTTTTTTCACGAGGAGATGCAATATTTTGTCAAATTCCTTTTCTGCATCTATTAGTAAGATTGGACGAATTCCTTTTTTTAGACTGTTGATATGATGAACTATATTGTTTGGTGTTCAAATGTACTACCCTTACATTATTGGAATATAAAAACTGGTCATGAAGAGTTTCCTCCTGTTAATTATTGAATGTGATTTGCTAATATTTTAAGGATTTTTGTATCCATATTCATAAATAATATTATTCTATAGCTTTTTCTTCTTGCTGTATCTTTGCCTGGGTATGCTGTAAGGTAATTCTGGCCTCAAAAGATGAGCTGGTAAGGCTCTCTCTCTCCCCTTCAACTGTTGGAAGAAACGGTATAGAATAGATTCATTTCTTCTTTCTTTTTTTTTTTTTTTTTTTTCAACGTTTATTTATTTTTGGGACAGAGAGAGACAGAGCATGAACGGGGGAGGGGCAGAGAGAGAGGGAGACACAGAATCGGAAACAGGCTCCAGGCTCCGAGCCATCAGCCCAGAGCCTGACGCGGGGCTCGAACTCCCGGACCGCGAGATCGTGACCTGGCTGAAGTCGGACGCTTAACCGACTGCGCCACCCAGGCGCCCCCGATTCATTTCTTCTTTCAATATTGGGAGAATTCAACAGTAATGTTATCTGGGCCTAGAGTTTATATGGGAATTATTTTATTGTGAAATCTAATATTTTAATAGCTATACAGCTATGAAAACTATTTATTTTTGAGTATTTTAATTTCAGTCCCTCAAAAAATTAATCCATTTCATTTACTTACATTATCAAATTGGTTGGCATAATATTGTTCATAATATTCCCATTATTTCCATAATATTTTCTTAAAATTAATGTGTAAAATATATGCATAAATGTCAACTTCATTCTTAATAATTTATGGTTTCTCTCTTGTTTTATTATCAGTTTGGCTATATGAATCTCTAGGAAAATGTTTTTGGTTTTATGGTTTTATCTGATATTTTTATGATTCTAATTTCATTGATTTCTATGTCTATATTTATTATTTTCTTCCATCTACTTAAATTATTTTGTTCTTATTTTTCTATCTCCCAAGACTTAAGCTTAGATCATTGATTTAAGAGTATTTTTTCTTCTCTCATAATTCTATGAATTTCCATCTAAGAATGACTATAGCTGCATCTCACAAATATTTATGATTTGTTTTTATATTTATTCATTTCAAATCTTTTCTATTTTCTTATTATTTCTTCCTCAATTCATGGGGAATTTAGAAGTTTACTGGAGATTTCAAGATATCTTTTGATTATTGATTTCTAGTTTAAATTTTGTGGTCAGAATATGTTTTTATGTGATAATAATTGTTGTACATGTAGTGAAGTATTTTACATGTGGTCTGTCAGTGTCATACATGCCCATGAGAAGAATTCATATTCTGCTGGGACCCCTACTGGATGGAGTGCCCAAGTCAGTTGACAGTGTTGTTCAAACCATCTGCATCACATTTATTCTCTCCGACTTATTATATCACTTATTAGGACAAAACTTGGGAGTATCCAATTATCGTGTGTGTTTGTCCTTTCTGTTCATTCCATTCTATTTATTTTAAGTATCCTGAAGCTCTCTTATTAGGTGCATACACGTTTTAGATCTCACATTGTTTTAGATGGTGACAGAGAAAATGCTTAGATGTTATGGCTCCCTCATACATAATAGAAACAGTAGGTAGAAAGATAAGAAGACTCTATACTTCTTTTTCTATTTTCTTCTCTCACTGTGAGATACCAATATCAGAGGATATATTTTACTATGCACTTTTGCATAAAGATCAATCAAATTTGCAGCATTTTAGAAGAAAATGAAATTTAGAAATCTAATGAGTCTATTGTTATTTCAAGGTAATGCAAATTAAATAATAAGAAATTTTAAAACTTAATGATTTACATGCAAAATAAGTTATACACCAGCTAAGACAATTTAAAGTTAAAAATCGGATTAGCTCTCTTTAAAAAATATATTCAAGACCTCTGACCAGCAAAAACTTTGCATTAACTCATGTTGAACAGTAGTTTGTTCTGCTGAATATATCCATTATAAAAAGATGATAGCAGTTAAACATAAATAAGATATGGTTAATGATGAGAAAAATCAACATCAATAACATACCTATCCTTAGATTCAGACCTACATTTCTTTAGTAAATCACTTTACTGATAGAAAGTATTTAACGTCTGTTAAGTTAATAGGATTTCCATGTCTCATAGTATAAAGGTAAATATAAGTACATAAATAAGTCAACTAACAGTCACTATCACTGTAATATAATTTTACCCTTCAGGTCAGAAATATGGGGTCATAAATAAATTAGATAAATAGGTAGACAGACAGATAGACATACAGAAAAAAAATATGTTCTTAATTGACTTTTACATTTTATTCAATTTTTCACAAAGAGTAGACTAATTTCAATTAATTTACATTGTTTTCATATAATATTAAGTCTTTTTTCTTGAAAACTATTATGTAAAACCATTTATTTCAAGTTGACAAGAAATAATATTGAGATATATCTTCACGCCTTATCACATGTTTAACTTCATGGAGCTCACTTGGTATTTAGCAGCATAAGAGCAATTTCATGATGTTATAAAATTAAAATAAATAGAATATTAGAAGAAAGGTGTTATCAATGTTCACAATTTCGACTTTTTAAAATTAAATAAGCCATATTTTAAAATATATTTCCTGACTAAATGGTTTTGAAATACTTACCATAAAGTCACTGCATTAAGTGTGTTATCACAGTGGACCCTTTGGATATTAAGAAAGGAAATAAAATTAAATAACCAATTTTCCTTCAAGTAGCTTCTCAGTCATTCTGAAGAGTCTTGAAATACCTGTGATTACAGCTATTATTTGGGCTATTCGAGTAACACAGGAGAAGATATTCACATTTGTTTTCCTTTTTGCTGTAATAACTTATGGGTCAGCTTATTCTGGGCCGGCATTGTGTGATGCCAGATGCATTCAGTTGGGTGTCTACTGTCAACCATGATTCCTTCCTATTTAGGTTAATGTACCTATTAAAATGATCCACAGATGAAACTTTTGGCCATGAGGCCCTACACATGGGAGTGAAGATCAGCAATGGCACATCAGATTACCGGAAGTAGGAAAGAGGATTTTGAAATGAGGCCTAGGGAAAATTGGTCAAATGCGGAGAAATAAGTATGCAGCAAAGAAAGCAGTGGCTGCAGTGAAAGACATTAGTTTTTGTTGTTGTTGTTTTTAGTAATAGTGTATATGGTATGTATGTTGGAAAAAGGCATGCTCTGGGCCAAAAGTGTATACTGATCTAAATACAAACTAGAGTGGTACACATAGATTTTGATATCTACTTAGATTTGAAAGTAAATAAGTTCTAAGCTACACATTACTCTTTGAAAAGTTAAAACTCAGCAAGACAGAGGTGTTAAAGTGTCCAAGCTAGTACTTTCAGTGGTTTAATTTAAACATTTCAAATATATGTTAATGTAATTATGATTTCTACATCATAGTAGTACGGATTTTATACCCCAGTGACCTTTCATTTTAGAGAGTGTAGAGAAATAACGGTTTTAAATTGTTGATGATATCAAATGCTACAATTCAGTTTCATCTCATTTGTAAAACTATAAGGTTGAATTACATGCTATTATTATCTCACAATTCATTTCTTTGGCTGCAGTGAAGCAATTATATTATGTCTTCTTGGGGAATGGAAAAGTGTCTCTCTCTGTCTGTAGCACCAGAATAAGCCCTTTTCACAGTCTACTATAGTCTTAGAGACTACATAAGATTTAAGAGGAGGGAGATACACAGATAACCAAATAAAGCTGTAATAAACTAAATAGTCCCATCCTTGCATTCCTATAAAGACAAATAATGCCAGTTAACAGAAAAAAAATTTTTGCAAGCATCCAAACTTTTGGGAAGAGTAATCTTGTTCTTCAATCCATCTCATAAATATGAACACTGATATTGACTTTCTAGGCAACTACATTAACCCAATGAAATTGTCCCTTTGTGAATTCAGCCAAAAGAGAAAAAAGAAAAATAGACGATGGTCATTGTAATGGCTAAAAATGTACTGTAAGTTGAGAAATTGAGAAAAATTAGAATAGAAGGTACTAGAATAGGATCAATGATAACAACACGGACTCTTATTCTTCTTTATGCTATCCTCACGACATAGTTATTTTTAAAAAGATGCTAGTTTTAGGTTTTAGATATGAGTTAGAGGCAATAAAGTTAATTTTAGTAAGAGCTATGTAAACAGAAATAGATGTTTGGAAAACACTGGTAGGGAGCTGGTGGTTGAAGATATTAAAATAATAGCATTCATTTTACCATCGTCATAGAAAACTAGGTATTTATTGGTCATTCCTCTTAATTTATGAAGGAGTCTTTTCTATTCAGGGTCTAATAGCAACAAAAGCATAAAGCTTAACAGAAAGGTCAGGGAAAGAGACAAAGAGAACCCTAGAAAAGCCACTGTCATCTTAGAGGAGCTGTGCATTTGAGAAGCAATATTGGAGATTGCACACTATGGAGGTAATAGGAATCATTAAAACAGCTCAGCCAAATCAGTAAACAAATAAGCAAACAACAACAAAAAGTCCTAGTGTTCGTGGGTCAGTGTACAGAATTATGCATTATTTAAAATGTCCATTTTCAACAAAAAAAGAAATTCATAGAAACAGAAGAGTGTAATCCATAAAAAGAACAAAAGTATGCAACAAAAATTGTCTTCAAGAGGGGCCACTTGTTGGATTTAGCAGACAGGACGTTATTTATTTTAAATAAATTCAAAGAACTAAAAAAACATACTTACACAAATATAGGACAGTATGACAATGTATTATCAAGAAAATAATATTGATGAAAAAGACAGAAAATTCAAAAATAAGAAGCAAATGGAAATTCTGAAATTGAAAAGCACAATAGCCACAATGACAAATTCACCAGAAAGAAGAAGCAATCCAGAAATTTGAAGATAGATCAATTAAGATTTTTCAATCTGCATAACAGAGAGCAAAAGAATAAATACAAATGAAAAACGCTTCAGAGAAATATGAGGAAGCCAACTGGGAGATCAACATACCCAAATCAGAGCAAAGAGAGTAGAGCATACAAAATATTGGAAAAAAATGATAACAAAAACTCCCTAAATTATATGAAAAACATTAATCCACACATCAAAGAATCTCTAACTCCAAATAGGGTAAATCAAAGAGATTCATATCTGGACTAGTCATACAAAAATGTTGAAAGACAAAATTATTGAAAATAGCAAGAGAAAAAGAACTCCTCACTTACAAACAAATGCCAAGAAAAATAACAGCTTACTTCTCATCATAAAAAGAAATGAAGGCCAGAAGGCATTGAGACATCATATTCAAAGTACTGAAAGAAAGGGGGGAGAGGAAGCCTGTCAACAAAGAATTTTATATACAGTAAATCTATGTTTCAATGATAGAGGCAAATAAAGACATTTACAAATAAACAAAAATTGAGAAAATCCATTGCTAACAAACTTTTACTATGATAAATAATAATAGAAGCTTTTCAGGCTGAAACAAAGAAACATCAGAGAGTAATTAAAATGTATATTAAAAACAGCAACAACAATGAAAAACAGAGTACCATTAAAGGTAATCATGAAGATAAATATCAAACAATATTATAGCATATTTTTACTACTCTGAATCACAAATAAAACAATAGCATAAAACAACATGTATTGTTGGGAATAAAAGAAGTCCAAGAGAAGTTGGGGGGAGTACATTCTTACTGGAGCAAGAAAATGACACCAGATGATTACTCAAATTCAGAGAAACAAAAGAAGACACACAGAAATGGTAAGGAAATTCTCAAAAGCATATTTTTACTTTCTTTTTTCCTCTCATCTCCTTTAAAACCAATAAAATTATGTAAAGTAATAATATTATTGTTTTTTTCACATATATAGATGTAATATTGTATAAAATAGTAGCATAATAAGGGAGATGAGAGAATAGTGGTATATAAGAGTAAACTTCTGTATCTCACTGAAATTAGATTAGTATAAGTCTAATGGAAATTCTGCAAAGAACGGATTTATCTTATAAATCTCAGAATATTACCACTATGAACATAATTCAAAAAACTATAGTAAAGACGAAATTAAAGGAATTATAAAGGAATTATAATGTTAAATAAGAAAGTATTTATTTAAAGCAAAAAAATGGGGGTGTTTGGAGGAACAAAAAAATCATGAGAAATTTAGAAATCAAAATAGTATATGTGATTGATAATATATCAATAGTTATATTAATTATAAATGGATTAAATCATCCAATGTAAAAGCAGAGTTGTAATATCAACAGTGCATAAAAAGGAGTACAGACCATGACTAACTGGGATTTATTCCAGAATTCTATGTTGTTTTACCATCCAAAAATCAATAATTTAATAAGTAGAAATACATATTTATATTTAACAAAGACCACAGGATCATTTGAACAAAATGCAACAACCTTTCATGATAAAAATAATCATATGCTCATAGATTAGAATACTTAATACTATTAGGAGACAATAATCCATAAATTCATCTACAAATTCATAACAGCTCAGCTGGCTTTTGCAGCAGTCTTTTTTTTTTTTTAAGAGTCCATAAATAAACCTTCATATTATGGTCAATATTTTACACAAGCCAAGATAATTCAATCCTAAATGAATGGTCCTCTCAACAAACAGTCTGGGGCAACTGATACCCATATGCAAAGAATAAAGTTGGACTCCTTCCTCACCATACACAAAAAAATAAGATAAATCATGAACTTAAATATAAGAGCTAAACATATCAAGCTATTAGATTAAAAAGAAGAATAAATCTAGTTAACTGTATTTTAGGCAAAGAGACTTCTAGATAGGACACAAAAAGCAAAAGATAAAAGTAGATAAATTGGACTTCATGAAAATTTAACAATGTTTTGTTTTAAAAGATAACTTCAAAAAAGTGAAAAGGCAACTCACAGAGTGGAAAAAAATATTTGCAAATCATATTTAAAGAAGTTGTACCTGGAACATGAAAAGATCAATTATAACTATGATAAAAGGATATCTTATTTTTCAAAAAATGTAAAAAGTATCTGAAGAGAGATTCCCCACGGGAAATATGCAAATTGACAATAAGCGCCTAAAATGATGTGTAACATCGTCAACCATTAGGAAGCTGCAACTCAAAATCACAAAGAGCTACCACTTCAGACAAATTGGATGTAAAATGAAAAAAAAAACAATAGGTGGTAATAAGGATTGGTGAGGATGAGCACAAACTGAGACCATTATAGATTGTAGGTGGTAATGTAAATGGTACAGCTGTTTTGAAAAAAAATTGATAGTCCCTCAAAAAATTCAACATAGAGCTTACCATATGACCCAGAAATTCCACTCCTATGCATATACCGAAGAGAGATAAAAACATATGCCCACACTAAAACTTGTGCAACAGTGTTTAAAAGGAATTACACATAAGAGCCCAAAGCTAGAAACAAAGGTCCATAATCTGGTGAATTAATAAATCCAAAGTGATGTATCCACTTAATAGATTACTATGGCAACAAATATGAATGCATTCCTGATAGATACTAAAACATAAATGAACTTGAAAACACAATGCCAGTCACAAAAGAGCACAAATTGTAAAATTTAAAAGGAAGTTTCAAATAGAAAATTAAGAGAGAAAATAGATTACTGATTGCACAGGGCCAGGGGGTAGTTAGAGGAAAATGAGAAGTGACTGCTAATGTGCATGGATTTTCTTTTGGGCTGAGGGGGAGAATGTTCTAAAATGGAGTGTGATAATGTTTGTACAACTCTGTGATTACACTAAAAACCAATAAATTTCATACTCTAAAGAAATTAACTGCATGATATATGAATTATATCTAAATAAAGCTACTTTAATAAACAAGCAAACAAAATCAACTCAACCTTGGAACCCTTCCATAAGCCTACAAATTCTGCTTATCTTGGCCTTTTTTTTTTGTTTTTGTTTTTGTTTTTGTTTTTTTAACTTACAAAGACCTAACCTATTGCACAATTTACTTATTTAACTGAAGGCTTTCTCTTCCTTAGCTGTAATATAACCTTTATGTAAACAGGAATTTTTTTAGCTTAATGAAACCCCTTAAAAGCATTAAAGTTGGGGCACCTGGGTGGCTCAGCCAGTTAAACATCCGACTTCAGGCTCAGGTCTTGATCTCATGGTTCCTGGGTTCCAGACAGTGTCAGGCTCTGTGCAGACAGCTTGGAGCCTGGAGCCTGTTTCAGATTCTGTGTCTCCCTCTCTCTCTGATCTTCTCCCGCCCACTCTCTGTTTCTGTCAAAAATTAATAAAACGTTAAAAGAAAGTGGGGTGGGGTCAGACCTAGGCACAAATGACAGATAAAGTTTGGTCTTAAAGCAAAAAAAAAAAAAAAAAAAAAAAAAAGAAGAAGAAAAAGAAGAAGAAGAAGAAGAAGAAGAAGAAGAAGAAGAAGAAGAAAGAAGCATTAAAGTTGAACAAAAATCAAAATGGCTACACTAATGCTTCAAAGCTCAATTTAAACTAAGTAACCTTTTTCCTGTCTTCCGCAAATCTCCCCTCTTCCCTTCTTAGCCTTTTGTTTCAGGAGACTGGTACCACCCTAAAGATAGGACAAAGGAGCCTGGAATCAAACACACAATTTCTGTTGAAACCAGCTAGATCTTGTATTTCCCTATAAAACCCTCCAGCCCCCTGCTACTGGAGGGCTTGCAGTTTTTGAAGGCAATAGCCTGCTGTAGCTTCCTTTGCCCCAGAAAGCAATAAAGCTATTGCTCCTCTGTATCCCGAACTCTGTTTCATGATATATTTTGGACCAGAAGCACAGAGGTCAGTTTTTGACAGCACTCTTCTTTTCTATTGATATTTTTCAAGAGCATAGAAGATGCTTAGCATACAGTAGTAGTACCATCAGAATATCTTCCTCAAAATATATGACACGTAAAGGGAGGGAAGATGACTTTACATGGAGAAGTCTGACAGAAAAACCTAATTAAGGTTAACATCACCAGGGGTGAGGATGGTCTGCAGAGTGCACATGTGATATGATGCTGTGAGAAGAGCTAAGAAATCATTTTGCAGTGTTCCTGCCAAAAGCACATTGCCAAAGTCTGGTCGTGAGAAAATACTGGCCAGGAATTCATAGAGGATTTTTCTACAGGGTGGTCAGCCTATGTCTTGTAAGACTGTCAAAGACATACAAGACAGGGAAAGACAAGAGAGAAATAGTCCAGAAATAAGTAGATTTTTGAGATATGGCAACTAAATATAATGTTCCTTCTGAATTGGACCTTAGCACAGAGTTGAAAACAGTCTTTGTTGGGACAGCTGGTGTAATTTAAATGAGATTTGGGATGTTGGCTTCCTGATGGAGAGTTTTGCACCTTAATAAAATTAGACAGTTCCCTGGTTTTTAGAGTATGTGCTGCATTCAGTACACAAGCATAATGAAACATAATTAAAATCTATATTCCACTTGTACAACTCTTTCCATGCCTGTATGGTGAAGGGAAAAAGGAGAAACAGAGAAGAGACAGAGGAAAAGACGGGAAAAAAGAGAGGGAAGACAAGATGCTTACAATGATAGTATCTGGGATAAATGGGTCATGGATGTTCTTTGTATCATTCTTGCAACTGTTCTATACATTTGAAATTATATACAAATGAGAAAAAATAGTAAAAGGCAATAAAATAATTGAAACTGTGAATGAATGAATTATACATGATGAAATGTAGGTATGAAAGTGCAAAAAACAACTGAATGTATGGAATGTCCACGTTTATGAGAAAAGTTGGAAAACAAGAGAAGGAAAATGTAAATGCCACAAACGAAAATATTTACCAAAACAGAAGACTGTAAGAGATTTTTGCAGTACATGAATATAATCAAAATTGCTAAATTCCACTGAGGTTTCAAAGAAAACATTTGCAGGTGATAACTTGATAATGTTCATCTGTATTTCGATTTTATCAGTTGAGCCCTTAATGTGCTTTACATTCAGGGATCCAGGGGAAGAGAAAAATGTAAGGATATTCTCTAACACTTCATCAGAATAAAGATTTATTTGACAAGGGTTCATAAAAACCAGGATGATCATGTGATTATTTTATTCCCAAAAGAATCTGACACGGATATTCAGCAAAATTTGGTTAAGAGAGATGATTTATCTTATTTTACCATATCGTTTATTTAATTAAATAAGGTTTCTAAGATAAAGAATTTAAATTTTTTTTTTTCAACGTTTATTTATTTTTGGGACAGAGAGAGACAGAGCATGAACGGGGGAGGGGCAGAGAGAGAGGGAGACACAGAATCGGAAACAGGCTCCAGGCTCTGAGCCATCAGCCCAGAGCCCGACGCGGGGCTCGAACTCACAGACCGCAAGATCGTGACCTGGCTGAAGTCTGACGCTTAACCGACTGCGCCACCCAGGCGCCCCTCTAAGATAAAGAATTTAAAGAACGGGAGTTCTCTCACATCTTTCAAAAGCACAGAAGCAGAGATATTATTGTCCTTCTTCCTTTTCTTCCTCTGATGAGTTCTTAGTCACTCTTTAATATGTAACCAGTATTTCTCTTTCTACAGATTGCCTGGTACAGTCTGACTGAGTTCTCCATGCTCTGCTCTGATCCACATCTCTGTCTATGTCTCTAACGTAGCACATACTGCATTTGCTGACAATGTTCCCACAATTTCAGGTTGCAAGCTTCTCAAAGACAGATAACAGAGATAAGCTCAGACATTAGAATACAACCGGTGCATAGCAGATAATTGAAAACTTGAGAGATGAAAGAATGAAGAAAAATGAATAAATCTAGCACAATCCTTCATTCACAGCCTTTAAATCAGTAAAGAATGTTGATGGATAGTAAATTGAAGTATCAGCAGGTAATGCCCCAAAGAGAGAAGGCATTACCAACAAATCCCTACTACTCCCAACAAATAGCTCTTTTATTCTATGACAGCATACTTGATACTCTGACCTTCTCAGAAAAACACTGCCCTACCATATCTTAGTTTGATTTGTAGTTTTGTCTTTTGCTCTCTGTCGCTCAGAGACTGTCATCTAAAATCTAACACAAAGTAGGGGAAGTAGGGAGTTGTGAAAATTAGGATATTTATGTTTTGGTTGCCAACTAAGGAATGCAGTTTTCTAGAAAGAAATCAAAGAAACATTTAATAAATATGTGTTTGGTTAAAGAAAAAAATGATGTATTAATAATAAGTTCAACCATTAGGTTTCATAATAAATCATTATTAAATATAACATTGAAGCTTGATTAAAATACAATTGGCAAGTGGTAGTATTTTCATAATATTTTGTATGCATTTAAAGATTACTAGCTATAAGTTTTCCAAGGATGAAAGAATGTATTATTGCTCTGAGTCTTATACTGTTATTTGATAAGGTGGTCTTACTACCCAGACAGAAGTTTTATTTCTATAGTGATGTGTAAATTATTTTATTTATAACTATTTGTATTGCTTATTAAAGAAAGGTCCAATGTTGACCCAGGAAGAATCCTGAGGATACAAGTGTGGTCTACATTAGTTAGTGGCATAAATGTTAAAGGTCAAATGTTAATACACTTTATTGTTTCTCAAAAGCACTAACATTGAATTAAAAATACCACCATTGTCTTAAACCCCATGGAACTCATCAAAATTCATGACGAATAAATGGTTTTTCAGAGAGAGAGAGGAGGTAACTTAGTAAATGACAAAAATGAGGCTGACTTTTTAACTTTGTATGATTGGATAATTGTTCCATTTGGGTTTTTTAAATATAAAATTTAGTGTTTATGTGTGTTTTAAGTATTATTTGCTTAAACCAGGACCATCAAGTAAGAAAAACAAAAGAAGAAAAAAAAACCACTGATCAGACCTACTCAGGATGCTTAACAAGATAGTCATTTGTAAGATAAGCAAAAAATCCATACTATTCTCCAACACCAGCTTGAAAAATAACCTAGGCTATATCACAGAAAATGACTCTGAAATTTGAATGATACATCTGCACAAACATTCAATCATATATTCAAAAAAATGTGGGCATCTACCTCCCATTAATCAGAACATAATTAAACTAAAACAAATTTTACAGAGTTGCATTTCAAGGCGTTACATCTTTCCTTAAACCATAGACAATGCATAAAAGAAGAAAAATAATGTTTTACAGAGTTGATGTTATAGGAGTTTGTTATATCTTCCAGCAGCCTTTGTATTTCCACTATATGAAGGTCTAATTAAGGCTATTTTATTATGGTTTATCAGGATTTGGGACAGAATTGGCTCTCTGATGAATATTCTGTATTTTTATAGGGTTGTGGGATATAAGAGTATACACATTTGCCAAAGCTACTAAAATATAATACTTAAAATCTGTGCATTTCACTGCAGGCCTTTATGTCATAACTCTTAACAGACAAAAAAAAAAATGACACAGAGGATATGTTGGAAATTTGCTGCTTCTCAGACTTCTCAAGTCAATAGAGCATGCATCAAATTCAGTGATTAGAAAGTCCCAAAAATCTAAATTATGAAGGACGGAGGGATAGATTTCCTATATAGAGTGAATCCCAATTCTCCTACTTTGTACTGGATTTTAAAAATTAAGGCTTTATTTAACAACAAAGTACCTGTCTTGGTTCTGTAACTTTCATCTTCATTCATAAATAGGTAATTAGGTCCCTGATGATGGAAATGCATTTTCTATTAAACCAAACTTCTTTTAATGTAACAGCACAACTCTTTTATTTTGTGCCTTAAAATGCATATACCCTGGGTGTGATATATTAGAAATACATTTAATTAGAGTCTGGATGTGTATGATTTCAATACTCAAAAAGATGAAATTGGTATAATAATGAAAGATAAACCTATTTTAAAATGTTTTCATTTTCAACTCTGTTACATTTAAAGCCACTAGTGGAAACTCCTCTATGCAAAATGAAATATGACAACATGAGATTAAATTAGAATATGGGATACAGAAAAAAATGTTTTCAGTTTTGTAAGATTCTTGCATTAGGTGTCAAAACAATACCAGCAAAAATCTTAAATAATGAACAATGTAGATCAAACATGATAAATTGCCTTCCAAAAGAGAATGCTAAAAGAAATAGAAAATAAATTCCCTCTGAAAATAAAATGCTGCATATTTAATCAGAAAAAACTGTCATCATACTACAACTTTAATGTCATCCTGTAATTTCACATATCATGCTGATAGATGGCATCTGATATTTGACATGGCATGAATTTAAAAGATTCCAATCTAGAAACTAATATTGTAATGAAAACTGAAGCAAACTGCCTTGCTAAGCCAAAACATTTTTTCTAAGAATTAAATTAAACAAAACTATTGTAGAATATATTGTTTTAAATTAAGGAAACCTAAATAAATTAGAATGAAATAAAATTTTGCTAATTTTGTCATATTTGTGTAAAAGTCCATTGAAATTAGTAGGCAATTTAAGTCATAAAAGGTATGACATGTATATAAACTAAAAAAATTTTGTTTTTAACTATGTATCTTTTGTTCACCAAATGGCTAACTGCTTCACTTCTCAGAGAACCTAAATAAGTAGATGTTTTAAATGTGTCTAAAATAGTTGGCAAGGGACAACATGAGGAATTAGCCACATACATGTTTGTATTTTTACTTCTCTATTTCCTTATATCTTTGGGCCACTTGTTACTTATCTCAGGGACTGTGCTTTTGAGTACGTAAAATAGAATAGCAATATTTATTTCATATATTTGATCAAAAAATCAGGTAAAAAATATATAAACTTTTAGGCAAGTTCCTGGTTACTAGTAGTAGATAAATACATGTTAATTTCCTTTACCATTACTATTTTTTTTAGACATGCAATCCTTGAAATTGTTGTTTAATATTGTGAATACACTTAAATAATTTTTCTTTAACATTGTATTTCTATTTAGTTAAGCACAGATTAACACAAAAATATATTATGGGTAATACATATCATAAGTCATGGAAACCCAGTCAGTATAAGAGATAATTATGTGGCACTTGCAATATTGGAATTCTATTTGTTCATTATATTTTATGAGTTAGTTTTTTCTTCAGAAAATGGGATTAAAACATCATAGGATAAAGTTATGACATTTAACATCTATATTTACACTTAAAAAGTGGTACAGTAAAGCTAAAGTGCTTTATTCCATGACAAAATCCCCTGGAATATCTAATATTAAACATTACCAAGTTATATCAAGCTATTGCATTATTACAATTCTGAAGACCCCTGGTAATTTATTTCATAAGTTTTTCATGTTCCCTTAAGATTCGCCTCTGAGTTGTGATTAAAGTAAACTATGCTTACTATCCTATTTTTGATATTATGGTATAAAATTATTTAAAACTAATATTTTCCACAGATTCATTTATATAGAGACTTGGTCCAATAAGGTGTATTCATATAAAATGTGCATTTCCTTCAGTTGATTAAAGAGTTCAATACACATTATATCCTTTCACACCACTTTTATTTTCATTTGTAATTGACATTACCTAAACTAGCAAGGGATATAATTTAAGTAGAAGAAAAAAACATTCAATAGCAAATTCTCAGATGTGTAAAAATGATAATTTATATTTCCACTGATAGTTCTTGCATCCATATAAATAGTTTCAACTAATCCATTTGTTTTTTTTTAAGGTTATTTATTTATTTGGGGGGGGCGAAGAGAGAGAGAGAGAGAGAGAACGTGCAAGGCAGAGAGAGAGGGAGAAAGGGAGAATCCCAAGTAAGCTCCACACTATCAGCACAGAGCCTGATACAGGGCCCAAACCCACAGAACATGAGATCATGACCTGAGCAGAAATCAAGAGTCAGAGGCTTAACTGACTGAGCCACTCAGGCACCATTGTCTTTTTTAAGTAGCTTCAAAAAAAACAAAAAAAACAAAAAAAAAAAAGCATTTTGTGATACACAGGGAAGTTATTTCAAACACAGTTATCATCTCAAATCCTCTAAACTTTAATTCTGTTTACTATTGAAAATGAGAGAAATGAGGTTTTCTTATCTAATTTGTCATTTTCATTTGACTTTTTGAAATAGGCAGATTATGATGGCTTCTTAAAATGTGCTGATGTTTTAATTCTTGGGGTACATGGGTGTCTCTGACAGTTAAGCCTCTTCTGCTTAAGTCATGATCTCATGGCTGGTTCTGGAGTCTGCTTCAGATTCTGTATCTCCCTTTTCCCTGCCCCCCTCTCTCTCACAAAAATAAACATTAAAAAAAAAAGAAGTTCTAATTCTTATATTTTTTGAGAAAATGAATAAGAATTATTTTTGTCAAAATGTTTTCTTATGAAACACATGTATGCAGGGGAGAAAGAGAGAGAGGCAAACCATAAAACAGACTCTTCACTAAAGGTTGCTGGAGAGGAAGGAGGTGGGCAGGGGAATGGGCCAAATTGGTGATGGTCACTGGGTGTTACATGTAAGTGATGAATCACTAAATTCTACTCCTGAAACTAATATTATACTAAGTGTTGACTAACTGGAATTTAAATAAAAATTTGAAATAAAATAAAATATAAAATAAAATGCTTTCTTTAAAATTGCTTTCTGCAAAAAAAAAAAAAAAACACACAAAAAAAATTGCTTTCTGAAATTTTAAAATTGCTTTTTGCAGGAAAGAAAGAGTTTTGGAAATATTGCAGGAAATGTCTGACTTCCTTTTTAATGCACATATATAGATAACTTTAAAGGAATCACATATAAAAGTTTTTTTTATAAACACTGTCAAACATTAAAGGATTTGATTCATTAAAAGTAGAATCAACGTGAGAATATGATACATTTAACCTGCTCTGTCTCACGTTACATAAGGAAAACTTTTGGTTACACTTATTTTAACAGATTGTGACAAATTTTGCCAGAGTAGTATATGTAAAGACAAAAGAAGCAGGAGTTGGAAGAGGAAGTTTAGGTTTGACTTTCCATGTAGTCTGAGTGTGTTCTTGTAGATTACATTTACTGTATCAGAGGATTTGTTTTCTGCTTCCTAAAGGGAGGATTATGCAAGCTGTTTCCACTAGTTCATAGGGATACCAAAAAAGATAAAATAATTAATGCATGCTAAAATGTTTTGCAAGTTGAGAATTAATGGAAACATAAGGTAGTATTGTTTCTAATATACTATATTCATCATCATCATCATCATCATCATCATCATACACAAGTAGATTCTAGCTTACACCTAAACATAAAACTTATTTCTCTTGCCTTCATATGGTGAAGTTTTCCGAATTTATTCCCTTTGATGTTGGAGTACCCTGGTACCAGGAATCCACTAAGAATGGAGAGGTACAGTGATCTAAACGTGTTGATCCTTCTCAGTTTTCTACAACGAATGAAAAAGCAGAATTTTATCCTGACTCCCATTATGTTTAAGCC
Source organism: Lynx canadensis (assembly GCF_007474595.2). Classification (NCBI taxonomy): domain Eukaryota; kingdom Metazoa; phylum Chordata; class Mammalia; order Carnivora; family Felidae; genus Lynx; species Lynx canadensis. Next base: position 32,291,698 of record NC_044303.2, read on the forward strand.
CCTTGGGTTTAATGTTATCATCAGTCTTGTTTGCTTTTACAAACCAGCTGGACACAATGATTAGAATGACTCTTAAACCAGCTCTAGCCTTAAGAAAAATTTTAAACTGCTACTATAGAGCACAATACTAGGTACCAAACAGGACACAACACTATTCCTATGGTGAAGAATTACAAAGTATATTAAAACACCATAGAAAGATTATAATTTTAAAATATAAATGTGGAAAATTGGGCCTTTTGAATATTATTGTAAATAAACTGCTTAATAGCAATAATCATTTCTGCTAGAAGTAAAATAAATGCTAAGGCATATTTCATTACTTGCATTCACTCATTCAAACAAATTTATTGATCACCTACATTAGATTTATGAACTACTAAATCAATTATTCTATACACCTTTCCCTCTTGTTCACTGAAGGCAATCAGAAGTCATACTAACAATGAGGCAAGGGATCTGATGGAAATATGTTTAATACAACGGAGGAGAAAGAGGAGATCTTCAACATAAAGGCCCAAAGTCTTAATAAACTAGGAGGTTATTAAGTTTCAGTAAAAAAGCAGTATGACATATATGCAAAAAACAACAGAGCCCCAAAACGTTTGAAGCACACATAGATAGAATTGAAGGGAGAACTAGATAGTTCTACAATAATAGTTGGAAAACTCAATACATAATTTTTAGTAATGGATATAACATCTAGACAGAAGATTGATAAGGAAATTAAGGGCTTGGACGATATTAAAGATGACCAGACCTAACAAACATATATAAAAACCTCCAGCCAACAGTAGCAAAGTATTCATATTTTTAAATATACAAAATGTTCTCCAGGAGAGACCATGTTAAGCCAAAATACAAATCTGAATAAATTTAAAAATATTTAAATTATACAAAGTGTTTTCAAAGACCATTAAAGAGGAAATCTAGGAATCAATAAACAAATATGTAGGAATTAAACAACATATTATTAAACAATGAATAAGACAAAGAAGAAACGACAAAAGAAGTCAGAAATTAATGAAAATGAAAACACAGCCTACCAAAACTTAAGGGATATGGTGAAGACAATATACACTGGGGAATTTAGAGCTGTCAATATCTACATTAAAAAAAGAAAACTATCAAATCAGTAATCTAATTTTATGCTTTGTGGAACTAGAAAACGAAAAACTCGCAAAATCAAAAACCAGATGATAAAAGAGTAATAAAAATTGTAGAGAAATGGAACACAAAATAGAAATAAAATTGAGAAAATCAATAAAACCAAAAATTGGTTCTTCAAGAAGATCGAAAGAATTGACAAACCTTTAGCTAATCTGACAAAGAAAAAAAGATGGAAATAACTAAAATCAGAAATAAAAGAAGGGTTATTACTATTAAACCATTACTACTCTTAGTATTAAAAATAAAAAATATTATAAGAAAATTCTACAGTCATATATTGACAAATTAAATAACCTAGATTAATTGGATAGATGTCTAGAGACACAAACTCAATAATAAATAGAAAATCTCAGCACCTTATAACAAATAATCAAGTTGAATAGGTAACCAAATATATCAAATCAAATAAAAGTCCAGGAACAAATGCTACCACAAATTTAAAGATGAATTAACAACATCCTTCTCAAACTCTTCAAAAATGAAAAGGATGGAGCTTTCCCTAACTCATTCTATGAGGTCAACATTATTCTGATATCAAGACATAAAGAAATCACAAGAGGGGCACCTGGGTGGCTCAGCTGGTTGAGTGTCTGACTTCAGCTCAAGTCATGATCTCATAGTTCGCGAGCTTGAGCCCCATGTCAGGCTCTGTGCTGACATCTTGGAGCCTGGAGTCTGGAGCCTGCTTCAGATTCTGTGTCTCCATCTGTCTCTGCCCTCCCCTGCTCGTGTTCTTCTCCCTCTCAGAAATAAGTAAACATTAAAAAAGAAACAAAATCACAAGAAAAGAAAACTATAGACTACTAACCTTTTTGAATATAAGATGAAAAAGTTCTCAACAATATATGGCAAAACAAATTCAATAGCATATTTTTAAAAAAATTATACATTATGACAAAGTGCAATTTATTTTAGGAATGCAAGGGTAGTTCAACATTAGAATAAAATCAATATAATCTCTGTTTACAAATGGTAAAATTCCATGCATACAATATCTGAAGATTCCACAAGAAAGATACTCGAGTTAATAAAAAAAGACTAACCTCAGTAGCAAAGTAAGATAAAAATCAATTGTTTGAATGGGACCATAATAACTAAATATGAAAAATATATTAAGTAAACAATTCCATTTACAATTGGACTCAAAGGGACAAAATAACTAGTGTTAAATTTAACAAAGGAGGTATAAGACTGGTATAAGGAAAACTTAATAAAAAAAACACTGTGGAAAGAAATTTAAGAATAAGGGAGTGACATAAGCGAGATGACAGAATAAGAGCTTGTAGCTTTCAACCTCACAGAAAAACAATTTTAACAAATATCTCTAGGTGAGAATGCATTTTTAAATAAATGTAAAAAAAAATGTTTATTTATTTCTGAGAGACAGAGTGCAAACAGGGGAGGGACAGAGAGAGAGAGACAGAATCTGAAGCAGGCTCTGGGCTCTGAGTTGTCAACACAGAGCCTGATGCCGGGCTTGAACTTACCAACCGAGGGATCATGATCTTAGCCAAGGTCGGGTGTTTAACCAACTAAGCCACCCAGGCACCCTGAGAATACCTTTATAAGAGCCATTAAGTCCAGCTGAGAGGTTCCAATGAGGCAAATATGCTAATAGATGTATTGAAAAGGATAAAAAGAACAGTTTTGCTTTACATGGGTCACTGTTCCTCCAAGGTGGTACAGCTCACTGCCAGGAAAGACCTCATAGCCTGCAAGTTCTCAAACAGGATTACATGAAAGCAGTGAGATCCCAGCTTCCTCAGCCTTGTGGGACCTGGCCTAAGAGGTCCATTCCTGTCTCACCCATGCAGAACCCTGAGTAGATTGGCACAGGGGAATAGTCTGGAAACAGATAAGACCAGGGAAAAGAGGTGGAACTCAACAATTGGCTACCAATCCTACCAACCATTCATGGACTCCAAGGGCCCTGACCAAAATCCCAAAGAGCATCTCAACTTCGGAACCACTCAACTAGCTAATGAGCTCTCCCAACACTAGGCAATAGTGAATTTGAGGCCTGGAACAATCCCATTGTTATGGGTTGAATTGTGTCCTTTTCATATACTGAAGTACAAAATGCCAGTACCTCAGGATGTGACCTTATTTGGAAATCAGGTGGTTGCAGATGTAATTAGTTAAGCTCAGATGAGGTTATACTAGAGTAGGGAGAGCTCCTGTTCCAAAATGACTAGTGACCTAATAAAAAGAGATTTTGTCACAGACACACATACAGGGAAAACACCACAGGAAGATGAAGACGAAGATTGGAGAGATGCTTCCATTGAGCCAAGAAATACCAGAGACTGCCAGCAAAGCACCAGAAGCTGAAGGAGAGGCTCTGAACTGATTCTTCCTCATGGCTCTCAGAAGGATCCAACCCTCCTCATGTCTTGAGCTTTTGAATTCCAACCTCCCAAACTATGAGACAATACATGTTAGTTGGTTAAACCACCTAGTTTGAGGTACTTTGTTACAGAAGCCCTGGCAAGCTAATACAACTGTAAACTAATTAAACTTAATAGACATATATAGTGCACCTCACCCAATTATAACAGAGCACACATTCTTCCCAAGTACCCAGAAACATTCTCCAGGATAGACCATATGTAAGGCCACAAAACAATGCTCAATAGATCTTAAAAGCTAGAAGCTAGAAATCCATTAACAGAAGGAAAATTGAAAACTTCGTTAAGTATGTGGAAATTAAGAAACAGGCTCAATAATATTACTTAAGAGTGCAAAACACACACACACACACACACACACACACACCAGCTTAGTTTATGCAAAAAAAAAATTTGACAAAACCTAACTTACTTTCCTGACCAAAAAAAAAAAAAAAAAACAGAAACAAAACAAAACAAAAAACAACAAAACAGTTCAGAGAACCAGAAAGAGAAGGGAAATCCTCAACATGATTAAATATGTTTATGTTGATAGTGCTGCTATAAACATGGGGGTGATGTTTATGAAAAATCCAACATAACATTGTGAGTTGTGAATTGAATGAAATTGTAAATCTGTAAATTATACTGAATGGTCACTTTAAAAAGGTTGCTTTTATGTTATGTGAATTTCATCTCAGTTTTAGAAAAGAACAGTATAAAAATCAGTATTTTTGGTTTATCCTGAAAAATCCTGGAGTTAAGTGTTGCAGAAGTATAATAATAACCAAAACTTTCAAATATAGGATAGATGATTGGTGATGAAATATACAAGACTTGGGACAAGGCTCGTCTTCATTTGTATCATTACTGAGAATCTACCTGTTTCCTGACAGCTTTTATTTGTTCTCTTCATTTTCATAAATGCACTGAGTACGAGTTCTTTAGAGCACTCATTCCCTTATATCATATATTTTTATTCTCTGGTCTATCATCTATCGTTTTGTATATATATGAGAGAAAGGTCACATTTCCTCTATGGCATATATAAATTGCACAATGTTAAATCTTTGATAATCAGATACCGAACATAGTGAGCAAGAAATCTTGCGTCTTAAAATAGCATATTAAATGCACAGATTTAGGGATTTTCTAGAGGAAACAATTCTTATGAGCAGATAAGTGATGAATGATGAGATGCTCTAGACTTCTGGGAAAAATCTACTCAAATGGTTATTCTACAAGGACAGTCACCTATAGGTGAGTATCCTCCTAACTTTGTTTTCGTTTTTCCTAATGATTCTATTTTATGTGTATATCATGTTGTTGTCTTGATGGCTGATGGAAAATTGGGATGAAAATGGGAAGACATTTTAATGATACAGTTTCAATGATACTAAGATTATAAAAGTGTCCTCCCCACACTCAGTATTACAGGAGATATAGATTTCTCCCATCATAATGGTACATAACAAATTATCAGTAGAATTTTCCAAAATGGTGTGATCCAAATTGGTCATTGCTTTCTGTATGTTATCTGGGATGCCACATGGGAGATTAATTACCATAGAAACTTACATTCCACTCTACACTACAATATATATGATATACATACTATACCTATACAGGTAATTTGCATTTTTCTCCTTATATGTCAGAGCATTTAAAGTTTCAGATGATATCTTAGGAATAAATGTTATGAGACATTAAAAAATTATTAAATTAAAATTTTTGTTCCTGCACACTTAAGCTGTTTTGGTAAACAAAAGCAGAATTTCATGAATGGTAACTTATGCAAATAAAGTACAAATGCCTGAAGTAATTGACTGGTTTCATATGAGTAAACATTTCACCCAACTAGTGAGGAGTTTTTTTTATACACTCTGAATTTTGCTTCTGGGGTTCCAAAGACATGCCATTGAACAACCTGTATCCCTTCAACCTCAATATCATTAGAATAATGTATTCAAGAGTAATAAATCTCACATAATACCTGAACAAATAATAGGAGGAAGCATACATACATACTCATGCAAACGTACAGCTATCTATGCCTAGTACCATCATGATAGTCACAATGGTATGTTTCCTTTCTGCTACTTAAGATTGACCCATTCACCCTGCTCCCAACTTATACTCCTATCTTATAGTTATTATTTTCTGCTTTCAATGTTTAATTGCTCTATCTTTAGTTCTACTCCCCTAAGGATTATAATAGGTTCAAAAACTTTATAAAACTAATGACCTAATGAAACAAACACAAAACAATTTTTGACACTTTACCTCCCTTTAAGATCCGTAGACACCATCTCTATTTCTTCTCCTCTCATTCAATTCTTGACCTATCAGTATCTAGATATGTATTCTTTTTATATGGAATTGTAATCTCTTATAAAGTTAGAACTGAGATGTGGAATGAACACATACACAAAATGGAAAGTTTCTATAAGAAATCTATGCTAGCTATGATCCATCTATCTATCCACCTGCATACTTACAGTGACAGAGAGATCTGATCTTTTCCCTAGGTTGGCAGGGGTGGTAGAAAGAGAATAGTGTCTTTTCTAAAAATTAAGATAAGGCCCAAAGACAAATTACTGCTGGTGAGAATGCTAATGCTCAATCTTTTCCAAATTATCTATGTAGAAGAAAATATTTTTCAATCTATCACAAACCATTACTTTTTAAAAATATAATAAAAGGCAATATATAAAAATAAAATGAAGTAAAAGTCATATTGAATAAAAATTCATAATATTGTCAACAGAACCAAAATTATCATATTAAATTGTTAGCAAAACATCTAAATTCTTACTCTCATTTTTGGTATTTATGTTACAGTCTATGACCAAACAGTTCTCATATCAGCTTGGGCCCAAGAACCATTGCTGTATAATGGCACTGTCCAGAATTTTTTTTTCTTTCCTCATGTGTGACTATCCATTATAATGAAAGGGGATTAAAAAAAAAAAGTAATGAGGAGTTGGAGGCATCAATATCTCACTTTCAGTAACACATATAACAACTAGATAGAAGACTAAAAAGAATTGGGAGGCTTGAACAAAACTATAAGACCTAACAGACTTCTATATAACACTCTACCCCAAAACACGAGAATACACATTCGTGTGTACTGGAGTGCACATGAAATATTCTCCAGGAGAAATCATAATATATATTAAGCCATAAAATAAGTCTCAATAAGGTTAGAAGAAATTGAAAACATACAAAATATATTTATTCACAACTGAATAAAATTTAAAGCAGTAATTGAAAGATATTCAGGAAATTCACAATATGTGAATTTTAAACATATTTTTAAAGCATCAAAGAGTTACAGAAGAAATATAAAAGGAAATTAGAACATACGTTGAGATGGATGAAAATGAAAACAACATACCATCACGTATGAGAGTCACCTCAAGCATTGTTTAGATGTAATAGCTATACAATCTTGAAAAAGAACAAAGCCGTAGGACTCCTCAATTTCAAAACTCTCTCACTGACATTTATCTCCTATCTTTTGATAACAACCATCTTAACCGACGTGAGGCAATATGCATTATGATTTTGAATTGCATTTCACTGATGATTAGTGATGTTGAGTATCTTTTTATACACCAGTTGGCCATTTGTATGTTTTCTTTGGAAAATTGTTCATTCCTTTGTCCATTTTTAATTTAGTTATTTGAGTTTAATGATATATATATGATATATATATATGTTTAATGATATATATATGATATATATATTTAAAAATATATAATGATTTATATATTTTCAGTCTTAACCCCTGATTTCAGATATGTGGTTTGCAAATATTTTCCTTTCCTGTCGGTTGTGTTTTTGTTTTGTTGATTGTTGCCTTTGCTGTACAGAAGATTTTTTTGTTTGGGATAGTTCCTACTTATTTTTTTTTGCTTTTATTGCCTGTGATTTTGGTTACAGACCTAACAATTTAGGTTTATTCCCAAGAGAACTGAAATTTTATTGTTACGTGCAAAGTTGAACATGATTATTCATAATAGACAAAAAGTAGTAATAACCCAAAGTATGTCAATGAATGGATGGATAAAAAAATGTGGATTTTCCATAAAATGAAATATTATTTAGCCATAAAGAAGTAAAGTATTGATACGCAGTACTATTTGGATGATATTCTTAGCATTATTCTATGACACAGAGGGCAGCACAAAAGACCACACATTGAATGATCAAAGCAGAGTAATCAAATACATAGAGAACACATTAGGGGTTGCCAGGCATTGGAAGGAGAGAGAAATTGAAAAGTGACTGACAATGGATATGAGCTTTTTTGAAGGAATGATGAAAATATTCTGGATTTAGAAAATGGTGATGGTTGCACATATTTATGAATATACTAATAAGCACTGAACTACATTTTCAAAGGGTCATTTTCATGTTCTATGAATTATACTGCAATTTAAGAAATAGGTAAAGAAAATGAAAAAATAAAATAATCATATAGATTCAATCATATAGATTCTAAAACTAGAACAAAAACAGCAATTTTAACAACAATGAAAACAAAGAATATTTATTTGAAACAGAACAAGTAATTCCCATATATAGGCCTTGTTTAGATCACCATCAAAACAAATGAACTACAAAAAAAGCATTTGGGGGGCAATTACAGAAATTTTAACGTAGCTGCTAATTAGTTGATGCAGAACAATTATTGTAAATTTATTTCACTATGATAATGATATTGCAGTTATTCAAGAAAATGTCCTTATTTTTCAGTATTTTATATTGAAATATTTAGAGATGAAATGTCATGATATCTTGGATTTGCTTTAAATACCTCAATGAAAAGAAAAAAATAAGAAACAAATGTTCAAAAATATGAGTAATTCTTAAATCTACATGGTATATGTATCATGGTTTATCTTGCCATTATCTCTTCTTTTATGTTTGAAGATATTCATTATAAAGTATCTTTTAAATAGCAAACTTTATCAAATTTTAGAAAGTAAAAGAATGCTAAAATCTTGGATTTTATCACATAAAAATTTCCATTATTGACAATGTTTGCTGTTTTAATTCTCGATATTATGTTTCTATCACATATATGAACAATGATCATTAAAAAAAAGTAAAAACAAAGTACAATAAATAACCTTGATCTTAATCTTGCTCACTAATAAAACACAATATAAACAATGCCCATTGGAAGAGACAAAACATTTTAAACAGAGATCCAGTCTTAGTTCACTGATTTTAAAAGCTTATTCTCCATATCTAGCATTATCATGCTTTGTTTTATAACGGCTTCTATATCAGGCACAGAATCTCAATATTATTTGATTAGAACATTTCTTCTAAATGCCAGCCTATCTTACTTCTCACTTCAATTCTGTGCCTCAGTTTTCATTTATACATTTGTTCCTGACAGAAATATTCTGAAGTTACACGTGTTCTTTAAGGGCCAATGTTATTACTGCCTTATCAATATCATTTCCCACATTTAGCTAGGTCTAAAAGTATGCCAAATTTCTGGGACTAGCTTTAGAGAAGTTTGTAAAGGCTAAGTTAAACTTTCCTTTCATGTTGGGAAATGCCTTTTATTAAAACACGCTAGTCTTTTTTTTTTTTTTTTTCTTTTTTAGGTGTTGAAGTTCTGATTGCTTGGAAAATGCCTTTATCATAAAAATAGATGCTCAGATACTAGCATAAAATTGTATGCAAGATATTCTCTTCAGGAATGTCAAGCAATCAAAAGAAATGATTACTTCTCTCAAGTGCTGCAAAGAGCCTGTAACCCCTTTCTTTTTGTACCTTTCACATGAACTACAGTTTATTCTTTTATCTGTTATTAGTTTTTCCTCAAATGACATCAAATAAATGTTTTCCACATCACCATAATACCTCAATTCTTCATTCTTGCAATAGAAATAGAACTGAAGAAAATCTGTAAACTTTGTCTCTAGCTTTTCTGTCAATGTAAAACATTTGCTCCATGGTATTAAAGGTAGTCCCATAAGTCGTAACAGTTTCTGTGCATAAAATCTTGCGACTCTAATATGGCATCAAAAAGAGATGTGAGCATTAACCCATACTAAATATATATATTTAATCACTGAGATTTTTTTAAAGTATGGTTAAAACTCAATATGACAAAGCATCTTGGGCACTGACACATATATTAAATTTTTATCAAGTTATCTAGTACTTTATTTCAGCATATTGTTAATATTGTTCATAACACTGAGAAAATTACCCAATAGTGAGATTTTATCAATATTATTATGAGGAAATTGAAGTAATAGGCTTAGCAATCGCTGTTATATTCAAAGAGAGTAAAATGCTCAACTTGTGAAGAGTAATTTTTAAATTTATATTATTTATTTAATTTTAAGGAAAATGTAGTGATATAATTTTTTGAGAAAAAATGGTGTACAAGATGACTGAGCAAGGTGGTCTAGATTGGAAATAGAAAAGTAAATACAATCAGTTAATCAAGATATTCTAGATGTGAGTTTGATATCTAGTTAGGTCATATTAAGAATAATAACATCAAGGGACACCTGGGTGGCTCAGTCGGTTGAGCATCAGACTTTAGCTCAGGTCATGATCTCACAGTTTGTGGGTTCAAGCTCCACGTTGGGCTCTGTGGTGACAGCTCAGAGCCTGGAGCCTGCTTCAGATTCTTTCTCTCTCTCTCTCAAAAATAAGCATTAATTTTTTTAAAGAATAATAACATCAAAAAGATTCTTCATAACTGGGGTGTCTGGGTGCATCAGTCAGTTAAGTGTCGAACTTCAGCTCAGGTTATGATCTCGCGGTCCCTGGGTTTGAGCCTCGTGTCAGGCTGTTTGCTTACAGCTCAGAGCCTGCTTCGGATTCTGTGTCTCTCTCTCTTTCTGTTCCTCCCCCACCTATACTCTGTCTCTCTCTCTCAAAAATAAGTAAACATTAAAATTACTTTAAAAAGATTCTGCATAATGAACCATTATAAAAAAGATACTCTATTTCACTGTAGCTGCTTAAAGTGTAAAATAATATTTCTAACATAAAATCATATTTATCCAAGTGAGTACGGAATTTTCTCAATGACAGAGACTCTAGCAGATTAAAGATGGAAACATTTGACATTTTTCCCATCAAGTAATGTGTGTGCTTTTTCCTCCCTTTCAATTTGAATGGGCTCTATAATTGCTTTAACCAATAGACTATGGCAGAATGGACACTGTGCCAATTTCCTTTCACTGGCCTTAAGAGCTGAGAGGTTTCATTTTATAAATCTTGAAAGATTTGCTCCTGGAATTTACAGTTCCTGTGTGAGACATTCATTCACCTGGTAGAAAGAACACATGGAAAAATACGGAGACTACAGTGGAAAGGGCGATGGGCCTAGCTTTGCAGTCCTCTCTACCAAGATGCCTATAATGTGAGTAAAGGCATTTGGGGTTCTCCATTCAAGTCAAGCCACCTACAGAATATCACACGCCAAAGTCATTCAAAATCATGTAGAGCAGAAGACTTGGCCAGCGAGCTGTTCATATCACTGACCCACAAAATCATGAGATGTAGTAAGATAGTTGCTGATTTTACCTGATAAGTTTTGGGGTAGTTTGTTATGTAGAAAAATGAAAATCAGAACAGTGACCGGACTCATTCAACACTACTGAGCATGTACCCTTATCATCTATCTGAAGATACTTATTTATAAACCAAAATGTTAAAGATTCTTCCTAACAATCACCATTCCAAGGGAATTCTTTCAGAAGGGGAAGTGTAATGGTTGCTCCTTTTCACAGTACAAATGCACCAAATTCATTTTTACGTGTGTGTTTCTAGCCTAAAATGTAGACTTCCTCTGTATATGAGTGTTTCATTTAGTTCTTATCAGTATGCTTAGGGGTAAGAACTGGGTATTGGCAACCGGAGGGATACTGTTTACTTATAAGTAAATAATAAAAATATCCTGTATTTTACAAACCTTGCATGTGAATTCAGGACATTAATTAATGTGGATATTAAAGACCTAACGTACTTGTTTGCCAGAAATTAGCTACAAGGGCATATCTTGCTTCTAAGATGACTGGGATCTTTAGGTTGACTGCCAGAAAAGGCTAAAATATTATTACTATGTAAAAAAGAAAAAATCATATTGGAGGAAAACTGGCAATCTTGGCCCCAATGTATAGTAGATACATATCACTGTTAGAGACATGTTAACACTATGGCAAAAACAATGTCAAGTCATTAAGATTTATGTTTGCAATTATATATTTACTGTATACCATTGGTTCAAAATATACTTTTTCACATTTTCCTATTTTATATATGTACTTCTTTTTGTCAGTTCTTCTGATTTCTGTTTCCTTCCAATTTTTGTCATGTCACCACACTGACCCATACTTAATCTTTCATCATTAAGTATGATGTTAACTAAATTTTCTATATTGCCCCTTATTAAGTTAAAGAAATTCCCTTCTATTTCTAACTTGCTGAGCATTAGTATCATGTCTGGATGTTAAATTTTGCCAAATGCTTTTTCTGATGATTTCAGATGATTTCTAAAGTCTATGAACATAAGTTAAAATGATTGATTTATATGTGTAACAACAAACTTGTATTTATGAAATATATTGCAATTAGTCAAGATGCCAAGATGTATTTTCTATTTTTTTCTGGGGGGAGGGAGGTATTTTTAATATGACTTGCTAAGGTTTTAAGAATTTTAGCATATATATTTAAAAGGGATATGAATTTTAGTTTTCTTTTCTTTTTTTTTTTTTTAAGTTTGTTTTGAGAGCGAGCCAGTGGGGAGGGGCAGAAAGAGAGAAGGACAGAGTTTCTGAAGCAGGCTCTGTGCTGACAGCAGCAGGCCTGATGTGAGACTTGAACTCACTAACTGTGAGATCGTGACCTGAGCTGAAGTTGGACACTCAACCAACTGAGCCATCCAAGTGCCCCTAGTTTTATCTTCTTATAATGTCTTATTTTAGTTTTGGTATCAGGATAACGTTGACATCATTCAATGAACTGTTAAATATCCCTGTGATGATGAATTTTATGCGTCAATTTGATTGGCTTATAGGATGACCAGATAATCTGGTGAAACATTATTTCTGGCAGTATCTGTAGGAGTTTTCTGGAAAAGATTAGTATTTGATTCAATAGATTGAATAAAGAGGTTCACCCTCACCAACATAGACAGGCATCATTCAATCCCTTGAGGGTTCAACTGGAGCAAAAAAAAAAAGGAAAAAGAGGGTAAATCATTTCTTTCTTCTGGAGCTGGAACTTTGATCTTGTCCTGCCTTCAGACATTAGAGCTGTTGGCTGTCCTGCTTTTGGACTCTGGGAATTAACCATTGGCTCCCCTGGTTCTCAGGCCTTCAGCCTAGCACTGAATTATAACCCTGGTTTTCCTGACTGTCCAGCATGCAGATGGCAGATTGTGGGAGAGTTCTTGGCCTCTATAACTATATGAGACTATTCCCTATCATAAATCTCTTGTATCTGTCTATTTTTAATATAGAGCCTATTGGTTCTGTTTTTCTGGAGAACCTCTACTAATATATACCCCTTCTGAATTTTCTGGGCATGTTTGAGTAGAGTTAGTATTATTCCTTTTTAAATATTTGGTATATTTTTCCAATGAAGATATCTGAATCTAGAGTTTTCTTTGTGGAGAAGTTTTAATTACAAATTAAATTATTCTTAATAGCTAAACACATATTCTTGAGTGAGATTTCAAATATTTGTTTTTCAAGAAATTTGCTCATATTTCCTAATCTAAATTAATGTTGTGTTTTCAGTGTTGGGGTCTTATTCCAAAATTTGTGCCCTAATTTGTCATATTCCATTGACTCTAATCCAAGTCATTCTCATTTTATTTTACTTTATCTTATTTTATTTTTTTTAAGGTATCAGACATCCTTACTGCAATTTCAGCTGGGATATTGGTACAGTTGACACTTATCCACAACTTTTATAGCTATTACACACTGTTTAAATGGATGTGCTGGGGCGCCTGGGTGGCGCAGTCGGTTAAGCCTCCGACTTCAGCCAGGTCACGATCTCGCGGTCCGTGAGTTTGAGCCCCGCGTCAGGCTCTGGGCTGATGGCTCGGAGCCTGGAGCCTGTTTCCGATTCTGTGTCTCCCTCTCTCTCTGCCCCTCCCCCGTTCATGCTCTGTCTCTCTCTGTCCCAAAAATAAATAAAAAAACGTTAAATGGATGTGCTTATATAGGGATTATAAAAATAATTTAGGGATGATATAGTATTCCTGGAAATTCCTTCACTTAGCTTACATATATGACATATTCCTTTAATTAAGGGAGGAAACCAAAAACATGAAGTGTGTTTGATATAGATTGATTAGGGCTTGATTAGTAAATATGAATAATAATTAATTTAGCAGATATAAGAACGTCTGGGTAAAATTTGCCAAGTTTTCTTATATAATTTCTTTAATGTTTATCTTTTCTACTTGGAAAGTAAGTAGTTCATTAGTGTTTTGTCCTAAGTGTAAGTTAAATAATTCATATATGCTTTTAGTTAAAGAAGACATTTAATTCAAGTATTATATATGGAGACTGCTCTGTAGAGAATAAATATCAGCTTATTTATAAATGAATTCTAAGAAGTCTTTGATAAAGAAATGTCAAACTGTCATGGAATTTTTTGAAAAATAATTAATTCAATAATTACAAACCAAAATGCATGTACAATGTGCCATGTTTAAAATTCTCAGGTACTTTTAGCGACCAACTTCAGCTCAGGTCATGATTTCACGGCTCATGAGTTTGAGACCCTCGTGGGGCTCCATGCTGACAGCTCAGAGCCTGGAGCCCACTTCAGATTCTGTGTCTCCTTCTCTCTGCCCCTCTCCTGCTCTCTCTCTCTCTCTCTCTCAATAATAAAAATGAACACGAAAAAAAATTTTCAAGTACTAATATATGTACTATAAAAATAGGCTAAAAAGGGGCACCTGGGTGGCTCAGTTGATTAAGCTTTTGACTCTTGGTTTCAGTTCAGGTCATGATCACATGGTCCCTGGGATCGAGCCCTGTCTCAGGCTCCACACTAACAGCATGGGGCCTGCTTGGGATTCTCTCTTTCCATGTCTCTCTGCCCCTCCCTACCCTCTCTCTCAAAATTAATAAATAAACTGAAAAAAAATACTCTAGGTACACAGGAAGGAAAAACAACATTAGTTTAAAGATATTAGTAAGTGGTTTTATGGATTTATGTTTTGGAAGACTGGGGAAATGATTTCAGACAATCTAGATTATAATTTCAGCCAAAGATATGTCAACCTTGGTATATATTCATTCCATGTAATAGAAGATTGAATTTCAATGCAAATTAGAATAATAATACCCTAGAATCTGGTGGAGTTTTTCCATTACTAATAGAAGTATTCTCTTCAATTTTCATTATTCATACAAATGGAAAAGAATAAGATTTTAACATTCTTAAGCCCTATTTACTAAAAATTGTAAAACAACTAAAAATTTTCAGTGCCCTAATATGTATAGTATGAAACACCACTCTTTCAGGCTCCTTCAATTTTACCATTTGTGTATTTACATATGGGCAAATTAATATCAAAACTAAATCTCATTGTAATGAACTAACACAATTTTGCAATTGTAGGAATAATGAAGTTAATATAGTGTCTTCATCTGAATAATCTTGTTTAATTTTATTCAGGAAAATCTTGAAAATCTGTTTCTAATAATATATTTTTGTTTTGATGTGAATCCCTTCAATTGTGGACTTGGATGAAAGTGATTTAAGAACGGAAATGGCATTTGCTTGTTCTTACCTATAAGTGATTTGCCTTGGCATCCTGGACCTTCGATTTTGTAGAAAAGATTGGTAATTACAAAAAAAGAGAAAATATTGGAATTATAAACAAGAAAGCAGGGCACATTTGTACAGATTTACATGATGTTCTCTCTTATGTTACATAAACTCCAAATCAATTAATGTCTTGAACAACATACACATACCTCCAGGGGACATATCAAATACCATGTTTCATTAAAGGTTAAATTAGACTGAAAAGATATCAAAAAAATATAAAATTCACAGTTTTCCATAAAGAATAACCATAAGCACAACAGAATTAGATCTAATTCTTTATTATCCATTTAATGTATTTATTTGTATTCTTTTATCAATAATTTTCTTACATTCAGCTAATAGTACCATTAGCTTTAGTTTTGTGGTATTTTAATATTAGCATTAGCTTTGTTCATATGGTGTTTTATGTCTATGTTAATTATCCAAATATAGAGGAAGTCATTTTAGAATAAAGCAAAGAAAATCAAAGCAAAGCAAAAATAGAGCACAAAAATCAAAACAAAAACAACTACATAGTATTTTTGATTTTTTAAATTATTCTTCGGTACTTACCCCATGGGTATGTACATAGCAGGTGTTCAATGTATGATTTGCAAGCAAGTTAGTAAGGGAGAAGCAAATAAAATTATGATTAAGAATATTTTCTTTTTTATTGATTAAATTTTGTGTTTCTGTGTGGAGTGTGTGTGTGTGTGTGTGTGTGTGTAGTGTGTGTGTGTGTGTGTGTGTGTGTGTGTGTGTGTGTGTTAGAGATAGAAAGTAAACTCCAGAATTTAAGATTGACTGTGAGGGCCAAAAGTTTTAGTCATGACAAATTTGTAATATCAAAAGATGAATTAAGATACTTGGAAAAATGGTAAAGTTGAAACACCTTCAAATATCAAAAATAATATTTCTTATACTTCTTATTGTTTGTCAAAAGTAGAGGGATGATAATGTAACATCAGAGAAGGGACTAAGATATGGGAAGAAGATTGAGGAATTTAAGCTTACAAAATCTGTGCAGAAATCTCCCTGGGAAGTGAAGTTTAGAGTTGACAACACCTGATTTCATGGCTTTGAGGAATTCACGTGTAAAGAAAATCCCTCAATTTAGTGGGCTGCTTCCTCATTTATCACTTAGGATACTCAAAAAAGGACATGACCAGAGGAGGAGGAAGCTTGGTATTTTATAAGATGTGTTATAATATTAAATTGGCCATGAGTAGACACAAATGTTTTGAGAGTATAATAAAGTGATCATCTTTGTGTAATGAATGTGGTATTTGTGCTACCATTTATGTAGCCTTTTAAAAGTCTAAGATCAAGAGGAATTCCAAGGATACACAGAGACACTAATGTTCAAGTTAAGATCATTGTGCTTCCAGACTGTGATATAATTGATCATAAAGATTTTGTCAAAATTTATTTAGAATACGATCCTTTAGGGAAAAATAAATACTGGGGAAAAACTGTGATTTTCTAACATATACATGATCAGATCTACATTTTAGGAAAATATACTCTTAAGATGATTATTAGGCTTGTGAGCTCTACTTCTCATTTCAGCCTATGCTATGTATGGCTTCATAGATCATTAGTTGCCTAAAAAACATCCATCTCCTACTAGAAAGAGAGCTCTGATGTTTAGCTAGGCAATACCTCCTGGAGTAAAGACTGCATTGCCAACCTCCTTTCTGCATGACTATGTGATAAAGTTATAATTTATTAACTTCAAGCAAAACATTTTAAGACATTGAAAGGGCTACTTAGGGGAGCTAACTCAGTCAGAAGGGGTCTCTCCCTTTATCCTTCTCTCTCCCCTTCTTCAGGCATGTAACTCAGATGTGATAGATCGGTACCTACCTAGGTTTGGACCATAAAGTGACTTTGAGGATGGAAGCCACTCATCACATATTTCAATTTATTTTTAATATTTTAATTTGTTATTAAATAGACTTTGTGGGTATGGGTAGATGCATGTGGGATGTATGTGTGCGTATTTGTATGCATGTTTTTGAAACATATACTGCTTTCTATATATATATATATATATATATATATATATATATATATATATATATATTTGTATTACTTTTTCTTACATATAGCCAAAAAATTAAAATAGTAGTGGGTTGAAGAAAATAGAAGCGTCCCTCTCTAATGTAAAATCTCCGAAGTTGTCAAGCCAATATGATGGTTCCATGGTGTCTTTTGCCACCATGGCTTCAGTACTTTGCTCCAGCAGTTTTGTGACTAATTATTGGAATCTAGGGTATAGGGCTTGGGGAGATAATGGGGGGAAGTGTGAACATTTTGATTTGTTCTAAATGAGAAAATACATTTTATTATGGATATCAATATAATTACTTTTATCCATAAAGAAGATATTGTAAAGCCTTGGAACAGTGCAAGAAAAATAGTAACATGAAAGAAATTATTTAAATAAAGTTAGAAATTTATTCAAAAAACTGTTTTTTAGTTATCTATAATTGCCACGAATTCAGAGACTATCTTTCATTTAGGCTATCTCAGTGATTTTGGCATGGCTAGTTAAATGTATAATAAAGGTCAGACAGACATATAGTCTGTGCAGACATAATATTAGCAACTAAAATGCAATTCAAGATGAAAAAGTAGGTATACGAAAACAACCTCAAGAAAGGAAAATTGATACTTTTAAATAACCTCCTTATTAAAAAATGCTGACAGTTTGACTCACACCAGAAAAGCCTTTTAAGGGAAATGTCTTTTAAGCCATAAACCACAAACCTAAGCCTTACATGGATGTTCACAGCTGCCAGCCTTTTCTAGAATAAAAAATTCTTGTGTGCAATCTTTCATTAACTCTTTTCTGTCACAATTACAAGCATCCAAAAAAGCGATGAGCAATAAAAAACAATGTAAAAACTCTTTGGATTAATTTACTTGGATTTATAATTTCTTTGAAAAAATTAATTTAATTCCCATTAATAAAAATCTTTACATTTTATGGTATTTATAGAGATGTTAATTTTTTTAAACTGAAAAGACTTTCTACATGCTTTCCTGTCAATGTGTTGCCATTTATCATTAGTTTATGCTTATGGTCTGTTAGTCAGTTTCAGTCCATGTGACAGTACTCATGTCTAAGCCAATTTCAATTAATTTCTTAGTAAGATTTTTGAAACACAGTGTCAACTGATTTATTAAAACCATTTTTACAACAAATGAATTAACAATAGTCACTAATTATTTCAAATTAAGCAATCTATTTTTTTTGACATTACATATTCTCCAAACTTTTTTCCTACACTGATTTTTATTACATAGTACTTTTCCAATTCTTTGTTTCCTAAATATGCAGTTGTTGAAAATAACTTTTATTGATCATCAACAAATTTTTGCCTCTCTTCCTTATTAACAAAATCCAAAGTTTGTTCAGGTATCTCAACTTCGTTGGATTCAGGATACGTGTAACACAGTTCTCAACCAAAGGGTGGGACTACAATTTTGTCTCATCCCATCGTGAAGTCCAATTGCATATGGCAGTGAAAAAAATATGTAATGATATTTGCAACAATTTGGGCAATATAATTAATGAAAATATATTGAGAATAATCTTGAGAGTGGTTTTACTTGTTCATTATGAGATACACTCCTCTTTTGAGTGGATATTTTCAGTTTTACATATGATTCCTAGTATTGCAGTAGTTCCCTTTATAAACCATGAGAAAAGTTATTCTAGAAAGAATATTCTGAGAGGGACAATTTGAAAAAAACAGAAAGAACTTGGAACTTGGAAAACAATGTTGAGCCCCGTATAAATCGTAATGGAACTTTCTGGTTTCTAGAATTTTGATATTGGTTAAAGTAGTTTCATTTAGATTTTTGTTATTAAGGCTATGCACATTATTACTTATATCACAGTGGAACATAATTTTATTGTAATCATCCTTTGTCCACAAGAACTTTGTTCTATGGCATAAAAATGTCTTGGCTTCCAGAAAAAGACAAAATCCCAAAACCAATGTGATCTACAGTTAATATACAGTGTCTGTTAAGTGTTCATAGAATTAAAAGGCCTATGAATTCAAAAGGGATTGTTATAAGATCAAATAGCATATTATAAACTAACTACATAAGAATAGAAATAATTATACTAAAGAAAAATAATGTGGGTGTTCATTAATGTTTAATATGCATGTCTAAATGTGTACGGTCCACCAGACAGACACTAGCCCTATGTAATTATTTACATTCATATTTAAAGTAATTGGTTTAAATTAAAATTAAAAATTTAGTTTTTCAGTAACATTTCAAGTGTTCAGTAGTCAAATGTGGCTAGTGACTCCCACACTGCACAACAGACACATAAAACATTTCCATCATTGCAGAAAGTTCAATTGGACAGCACTGGTCTAAATCAAGAGTCAGCAAGCTATGATTCACAGACCATCACTTATTTTTGTAAATAAAATTTGCTGAACACAGCTATGCCCATCCATTTATTTATTGTCTGTGGAAGCCTTTATACAACATTGGCAGAATCAAGTACTTGCAACATAGACCATATGGCCAGCAAAGTCTAAATACTGATAATTGGAATCTTTAAAAAAAATTGCTGAATTGCTGGGCCATGTCTAAACAATAGTCTAACTGTCATAAACATATATTGATATAATAGCTACATGTAAATATTTTCTTCAAGGGTGACACAAAATGCTTTTTAAACACTTTTTTCTTTATTCTTTAAAGTTTATTTATTTATTTTGAAAGAGAAGGAGGAAGCATGCATGAGCAGAGGAGAGGAGAGAGAGAAGGAGAGAGAGAGAATCCCAAGCAGACTCCATACTGTCAGTGCAGACCCTGGTGTGGGAGTTGAACTCATGAACTGTGAGGTCATTACCTGTGCGCATATCAAGAGTCAGACACTTAACTGATTAGGCCACCCAGGCGCTCCTTGTTTATTCTTTAAACAAAACATTTGAAGAACGTAATATATATTTTGAATCATAATATATATTTTTATTCCTCAGTCTTCATAATATTCTGCATAAAAATTACACCTTTGTTCATATTCGGACATATAAAAATTAAAAAAGATGAACTTTGATTTAAAAGTAAAAGATACTACCTTAGATTTTGTTTGACTTTGGCATATTTCACAAACACATTTGTCATGTAATTTGTAGAGTTTTTATTTCTTCCAGAAGGATTGCCTTTGATCACATGTATAAGAAATCACTTTTCATATTGCCAATCTTTAGCAATAATGCCAGTTTAAAGAGAATCACTTCTTGCACCTGCTAACTGCATATCTGTAGAATGTAAATTGCCTTGGATGTATACTTTTGTCATTGTAAGAAAACCACAAATCTCTTCTGTATTCTGAATAATCAGAAATGCTGTATAATCAGAAGAGTTGATTACAAGTGAAATTGACTTATACCCACAAATGAAGTATTTTAGGAATTTCTAAAATTATAAGGATTATGGTTTTTTCCCCAATTTCCTATGATTTAGACATCAAGTTTTGCTTAGAAACTAATTTTAAGGTCTGTTTAGAAGCCAGTATATGCAAAGTGTCACTGGAAAGAGCCAGAATGTTGTAGAAGTTTGGAAAGAATTATCATTTGTTTATCATCACTTTATAAAATACGATGTATTGATTAAGAACTTCAGTGTTTCAGTCAGACTTCCATGTTTTGATTTTCCATTTCCACTTTTCTCACTTGCTAGCTGGGTAAACTAGGGCAATGTGTTAGGGTACAAGTTAAGACATGGTAACAAACATACAAAAAATTGCGGTGACTTAGCTAAGAGAGATGATTACTTCTAAGTTACATAATATTCTAGAACTGAGCAGTCCACATGATGGCACATCTGCCCAGTAATGTGTTTCACAGCACTAAGAATCATTTTGTTCATTTATTCACTTAGATATTGCCCTATTCTTCATGGTCAAAATAAGACGATGATGAAGTCTGCTTTTTCAACCTTCAGAAAGAGTTATGAAGAATAATTGTGAGGGTGAACAATTTCCTTTTAACCAACTTTAGCATATCACTAACAGTTGTATTCCATTGGTTAGAACACAATTAAATGTACATAATTATCTTCAAAGAAGAATTGGTGTTTTACCTAGCTAACCAAGTGTCTAGTTTGCGAAAATCGTGTTGGAGAGCCATTGTTTCTTTCATGTTTCACAATTTTCTTGTGTTTACCTTGCATCTATTCATGGATTTGTTGTCAAGCAACAATGTGAGTACATGCAAAACCCTTGGACAGGCACCTGAATCCTTGATAACCTTATGTCTATTTCTACTTATGTAATTACTTTCTTCTGTGAACTGCTTTGGTATAATAGAGAATTATAAAGAGGAATAAAAATGCTTTATTTATTAAAATTGTGTTTTTCAATTTTGTGATGATGAAAAAATTAATGATCAATAATAAAATAAATAACCAACTTAGTGATTTAGGCTGATCGTCATTTGGATAACTTTATAAGATTTTATTTTAAAAATAGTTTAATTGGTGTTCCAATATACCACTCCAGTGCCTTTTGCTAAATTATTATATTGCAAAGGAATATTTCAAGTAGGTTGGGAGAATCATTAAACTATTAAGAAAACATAAAGTACTATGAGCGTTTTGAAAATTCTGGGTAAGGCAGATGAAAATACATGATTTTCTAATCGAAATTTGATAATAGTTGTAGGTGAGAAAATAACAGGATTTTAATGTATAAGACAAAGGACAAATCACAATAGACTCTAGCATTCTGTTAGCGGAAACTTTATTTAATGTATTAATGGAATTTAAATTTAAGAGTTAAGTTCTTAGCTAAGGAGCTAACCTGCTCACGCATCATCAGGTTCTCATCCTGAAGAGCCAAGAAAAACCCTGTTGCTTCTGGCAGAGGGAAGGGAAAAAGTAGCCATTCTGAAACAGCCCAGGCACGCTCTCCATCACAAAGGTCTAATCAAGCGAAGTAAACACTTAACCTGAAACTTATTCCTGGATAAAATAAAAATATCCTATTCCAGCACACACTAGCCCTCCAGTTTTAACTAAGGTAATAAACAAATGTTGAGAAACATTTGTGAGGAGCCTGGGATATGGGAGAAGACAGATTTAATTGTAAGATTATAGAATATTTTACCTCCCCCCTCAACACTTACTACCACATCAACAGGGCTTCAGTATAACTGGATTATAGCTAAAAGACCTGCAAGACAAGGAGGAAGAGGAGTTATGGATATCCAAAGACAAAAGGGGAAAAAATCAGAACACAAGAGAAGTTTAAACCTCTCACATATACTACTACAAGAAACATTAAACAGCCTAACTCCTAGCCAGATTAAAATAAACATTTACACTAAGCCATCCTCAGTCAAATCCCAGCAAACTCTTCTTTGGACATAGAAAGTTTATATGAATAACCAACATAATATTGAGGAAGGAGAACTAATTTGGGGGAGTGACACTACCGACTTCAAGACTTACTATAAACAACCATAGTCAACACAGTTTAGTATTGGCAAAAGAACTGACAAATAGATCAATAGAACAGAAGAGAGAGTCCAGCAATAGACTCACACTAACTGATCTTTCAAAAAGGTACAAAGGGATCTCAGTAGAAAATGGATATTCTTTTCAGCAAAAGTGCTAAAAAATTTTTAGTTTGTAAGTGTGTAAGCAAGAAATAGATGGATAAATAGATCTAATCAAATGCCTTACAGCTTTCACAAAAAACAACTCAAACTGTATCATTGGATAACAGGACTAATTTTCAAATTTAGTATTATAAAACTTATAAAAAAAAGCATAGGACAGTATCTAGTTATCTAGAGATTGGCAATAAGTTTTTAGATGCAGAACCAATGTCATAATCCATGGTATGAAATATTGATAAGTTGATCTTTTCATTAAAATTAAAAACTGATTTAAACTGATTTAAGACACTGTTTTAAAAAAAAGTGAAGACAGGGGCGCCTGGGTGGCTCAGTCATTTAAGCGTCCGACTTCGGCTCAGGTCACGATCTCATGGTCCGTGAGTTCGAGCCCCGTGTCGGGCTCTGTGGTGACAGCTCAGAGCCTGGAGCCTGCTTCAGATTCTGTGTTTCCCTCTCTCTCTCTGCTCCTCCCCCGTTCATGCTCTGTCTCTCTCTGTCTCAAAAATAAATAAACATTTAAAAAAAATCAGTTAAAAAAAGTGAAGACAACTAGAAATTTGGGAGAAAATACTTGTAAGCACATATCTGAAAAGTACTTGTAACCAAAATAGTTAAGATCTGTCTTAAAACTCAAAGTAAGAAAAGAAAACAAAATAAGAATAAGGCAAGAGGTCTAAACAGATACCTCACCAAAGAAGATATACTGATTTTAAATGTCTATGAAAACATATTCAACATTATTTTTCATCTGTGTAATTAAAAGTACAATTCGATACCACTTTATATCTTTTAGAATGGCTAAAATTAAAAAAAAAAAAAAAAACAACTGACTATGCCAAATGCTAACAAGGATGTAGAACAGCAAGACTCTCACTCATTATACATTGAAATGCAAAATTCTACAGCCACTTTGGAAGATACTTCTGCAGTTTGTTACAAAGTTAAACAGTCTTATCATGAAATCCAGCAAAGTTGTCAGTAGGTATTTATGCAATTGTTTTCAAAGCTTATGATCACATAAAAATCTGCAGACAAGTATCTATTGCTGCTTAATTCATAATGACCAAAAACTAGAAACAACTAAGATAATCCTTTAATCGATGAATGGATAAACAAACTGTAGTATATCCTTACAAAGGAATATCAGCAATAAGAAAAAAAAATGAGCTCTCAAACCTCAAAAAGATTTGAAAGAAACGTAATCAAATACCACCAACTGAAAGAACAGAGTCTGAAAATTCTACATAGCATATAATTCCAATGATATGACATCCAGAAAAGGGAAAAAAAATATAGGTGCACTAACTAGATCATCGCTTGGTGTCAGTGGCTTACAGGAGTAAGGTGATAAATAACTTATTTATCCTTATGGAAACCTTATGTTGGCAAAATTTTTTTTGGTACCCTAATGCTGGATGCATGTCGTTATGCATTTGTAAAAACCCATAGAACATAAAAGCATAAAGAGTGGACCTTAATGTGTGCAGCTAAAAAAAAATCACTTAGGAGGTGGGAGAACCAAAAAGGAATAAAGATCAGAGAATTCAATTTTATTACAAAATATTGAAAAAAATCCGAAGAGGAGCAGGAGATAGGGTGGGGACCAAATTAACTTTGGAAATGAGTAGAATCTGTAAAATTAAAAGCACAAATGGACTGTATTTTAGTTGATAAAATGTTTCCCATGGTATACAGGTTTACAAAGTAATACTGGTATACACACTGGAATACTGGAACTGAATTTGAAAAAATGGTAGATGGTGGAAGTTAAGTTTCCCACTCTTAGAATGGGAATTTACAGATAAGCCAGAAGAGGAGGCTAGAAAGCTCTATGCGGTAATAGGTTAGAGTTTGAGACATCAGGAAATATTGATGTTTAGCTTAATCTACATATTAACCTATAACATATTGTTATATATAAGAATGCTTACAGATATGTGTTTATGCATGCTTTAGTATACACACGTTTTTCTGTGCCCTGTCTGCTGAAAAACCTAGAAGAAATGACACTCTAGGAGCAGCAAGCATTGGTCTCACATCACTATCTTAGCTTCCAATACCTTTCTTCAATGAAAGGAATCAGTCTTCCTTACTGAAATAGCTTATTCTAGTACTAGGATGGGAAATACATGGCAAGCATGGGTCACCCTACAGCGTCAGAAAAAAGAAAGTGTTAAGAAAATAAATACGCACACGCGCGCGCATTGGTGGGGGGGCAGCACATCAGTGAGCACAGGAGTCAGCTGAAACACATCCTCATGGTCAAAACTGAAAGGAAGAATTTGAACAAATATCCAGAGAACTATTACCCAAAATACAAATAATAATAATAAAATATGTATATATATATATATATATGTGTGTGTGTGTGTGTGTGACATGAAAATTATGAAAATCAAATCAAACTCAACAATATGTAAAAAATAGGATATCACTTACCTATTTTACACATATTTTAGCACATGGCAAAATGGAGTTACCCCACATATTCAAGCGTGGTGTAATATTTTTAAATCAGTCAGCATGTTAACATTAATAGACAAAAGCATAAAACCACATGATCATCTCAACACATACAGAAAAAATAATGTGTTTAAGTGGATCCATTCTAAATAAAAACTTTCAGTAAACCTGAAATAGAAACAAACCTTTTAACCCAATAAAGGGCATCCATGAAAAACTGAAAGCTAACACTATATTTAATTGTGAAAGTTTGAATAGTTGAATTGTTTTGAATAAAATAGTTGAATATTTTGAAAGTTGAGTTTTTAGGGGGAATCCTAAAAAAGAACAAGATAAAGGTATCTGACCTCAAAACTTCAGCTCAAATTGTCCTAAAAGTTCAACCTAGCAAAATAATCCAAAGAAAGAAAAAAGAAAAGAAATAAAAACAATGAACATTTAAACGGAAAAAGTAAACTATATTTACTCACAGATTACATGATCATCTAGGTAGAATCCTGATGCAATCTGTAAATCTTACCAGAACTAATAAGTTATATTAGCAAGGTTGTAGAATACATGATCAACATACAAACAGCAATTGTGTTTCTATATACCAGCAGATATGAAAATCAGAAATTAAAAGAAAATCCTATTTATAATACAATTAATTTAGTGAAGTGCTAAGGGCTATATATGACAAGAATGCAAAAACCTGTACATTGAAGAAATATAAGACTGATGAGAGAAACTAAATATTAGATTTTGAGAAAAATAGAGACACACCGTGTTCATTGATTGGAAGATTCAGTATTTCTCAGGTAGCAGTTCTCTGTAAACTGATCTGGAGGTCCAACAAAATCCCAAATTCATACGGAAATGCATGTGTCTTGGAACAGCCAAGTAAACTTTGAAAAGTGAAAAACAAAGATGAAGGACTAACACTACCTAATTTCAAGACTCTTAAAAGTTAAAGCAACCAAAGCATTTTGGTATTGGTATAATCATAGTTGAATGGAACAAAAAAGAGTTCAGAGGTAGATCTATTTGCATATAGACAACTTATTTTTGACAAAAGTTGAAAGACATGTAAATGGAGAAAGAAAAAAAATTTCAACAGTTGTGCTCGATTAGATGAGTATCTGTATATAAAAAACTGAACAGTGACAAGAATCTTACACCAAATAAAATATTAATAATTTGAAATAAATCATAGGTCAAAGTGTAAAGACTTAATCTATAAAATGTTTAGAGGAATACATTAAAAAATGCTGTGTTAGTCAAAGATACCAAATATGTTTCTATGTTTATACAAAATGTTTATGTTTTTGTTTATACAAAAACAGAGAAATTGACAAATTGGACTTCATCAAAATTAAAAATAGTTTCTATTTGAAAGACAATTTTAAGAGAATGAAGAGATCAGCCTTAAACTGGGAAGAAACACTTGAAAGTCATGTATTCAATAAACAACATAAAATGCAATTACATGTGTTGTCCTCAAATTCAGTAATAACTCAATAGAAAGTGGCCAAAAGATTAGAACAGGACTTGACCAGAGAAGATACTTGGATGGCAATTAAACACTTATAAAGATGCTTTCCATCATTGTTCATTAAGGAAATGAAAATTACAGACAAAATGAAATGGTACTGCATAATTATTAGAATAGTTATAATTTCAAAAGACTGACTATATTAAAAGAGTGAGAATATGAAAAAACTGAAACTGTCATAAATTGCTAGGAGGAATGTAAAATGAAAGAACGCTATTGGAAGTCAGGTAGTCAAAAAAATTAAACCCACATTTACCATATTATCTAATCATTCATTTATAGGCATTTTTGCAAGAGAAATGAAAGCATAGACCCACACAAAGACTTTTTAGAGATAATGCTTATAGCTGTATTGATTGCAATAGGCAAAACTGAAAACAGCCCAATAACTATTAACAGGTGAATGAATAACAAATTGTTGTATATACCTATGGTAGAATACTATTTAGCCATAAAAGGAGTGAACTAGTAACATATGCTACAACACAGGTGAATCACAAAATAACTAGCTGAGTAAAAATAAAGAAAGAATACATACTGCATGATTCCATTAATATAAAACTCTAGAAAATGCAAATGAGTCTATAATGAGAAAGCATATTAGTAGTTGCCTGGGCACAGGGTAAGGAGGAAGAAAAGTACAATAGGACATGGGGAAACATTTGAAGGGTCTAGATATGATCATCATCTTGCTTGTAGTGTTGATGGTTTCATGGGTGTAAATATTGGTGTAACAATATTGGAAATGTTTGTTAAATTGTACTTTATTCACAAATCATTGTATGTCAATTGTTACTCAATAATAAAATCAACCCAGGAAAAAAAAATGATGTGTACATTAAAGAAATTTCCTTAGAAATAGAAAAGTAACCAGGTTAATAAACTCATATATTTATCACCAAATTTTATCATTATTATTGCATGAAACTGGAAATATTTTTGGCAAAACTGTAATTTCTGTTACATATGCTAAAATGTATAAAATCAATAAATTACAATAACTTCAAAATAGTGCCACACTGAAATAAAAATAAATTTTTAATTTAAAATTTATGTAATAGAATTACTCTTGATCATTAAAATATGTTCACCAGGAAAGAAAGTATCTAATTATGATTTTGTAACAGAAAAAAATGTAACAGATAAATTGTACATTTGGATCTCTCATTGCATCTAGGGTAAACTAGCTGAACAAATAAAACTACTTGGAAAAGTTAATGTGGTAGTGAAATTGCAGGTGGGCTTTTTACCGCTTAACATTATGCCATTCATGCCATTTTGATACATTATAAGAAATAAGAGCAAAAATAGTAAGTCTATATGAAACAAAACATTTTTGTCCTCTCTTTGTACAAATATATCTGAGAGAGTAATAAATAGAAAAAAAATAATAAATAAAATAATCAATCACATAAATATTTTCACTAAAATGCTACGGGACACCAGGATATTATGAAGAAAGTAAAATAATGTAAATATGTTTAACAAAAATCCAATCCCACTACCAGACATTTTGCCTGTGGCGAGGATCTCATTTTCTAGAACTTCTCTGAAAATTATCTATCATGTTCATTTTTAAAATAGAGTGTATTATTCTAAGCAAAATAAGTCAGTCAGAGAAAGACAAATACCATATGATTTCACTCATACGTGGATTTTAAGAAATAGATGAATATAGGGGGAAAAAAGAGAGGGAGGCAATTCATAAAAGAGACTCTTTCTTAAAAAAATAAACTTTATATACTTATTTTGAGAGAGGGAGAGAGAGACAGAGAGAGAGAGAGTGTGTGTGCACACATATGCTTGAGCAGGAGAGGGAGAGAGAGAGAGAGAAAGAGAGAATTCCAAGCTGGCTCTGTGCTGTCAGCAAGGAGCCTGACACGGGGCTTGATCTCACCAACTGTGAGCCACCCAGGCATATCAACAGACTCTTAACTGTAGAGAAAAAGCAGTGTTGCTGGAGGGGAGGTGTGTGGAGGGATGGACCAAATGGGTGATGGATATTAAAGAGGGTTGAGCACTAGGTGTTATATGTAAGTGACGAATCACTAAATTTTACTCCTGAAACTAATATTACACTATATGTTAACTAACTAGAAGTTAAATAAAAATTTGAAACATTAAAAATAAATAAATAAAATAAAATAAAATAAAATAAAATAAAATAAGAAGAATACACAAAATTTGGAATGTAGGAAATTGTAAGCAATCTCAAGAAAATTTCCAGGTTTTCAGACCTTGCTTATTTAGAGATACAAAGAAAGTGTATTTTATTCCAACAGATTCCTCAATAAAATGCCCTGGAACAAATATCCAAGGAAGAGACTTAATCATGTTAACTTTAATGCTTTTTTTCTTTTTTTTTCTAACTTTTGCACTAACAGAAGTCACTTGATATTTATTCAGAAAGATAAATTATAGACACTGTTTTACATTCAGATCAAATAAGTGATTTGGGGGCACAAGAGAGGGCAAAATTAATTAGACTGAGAAATAAAATTCTTGATATTAGCACTTTGCTTTTTTAAAGTACTAATGTGTAGTTATTTGACTTTTTTATTTTTGAAACTGACAAATTTCAAAAGGACTGAAAAAACTGTACTTCTGAAAATGCATATTCCTTGTTTAAGTCTTCTCAAAGTATGAACTATACACAATAAATGGTTTGGATAAGGCTGAAGTCATTTTGGAATTGTTGCTATTCCTATTTTTAATGCAGTTTAATTAATTATATTTGAACTGCAAGTCTTTCATACCTTTTTAAAATCTACAAAAGGAATTGAGTAAAAAGTTGCCTTCCATTAGTGTCCCACAGCTACTCATTACCCAAAGCAACCTGGTATAATTTTCTTCTAAATTATTCCAAGAATATTTTGTTCATTTACATGCAAATTATGATATTTTAGATATATACTTTTTGTTATTTTTAATTAATAGGCTTTATGTTTTTAGAAGAGTTCTAGATTTAGGGAAAATTGAGCAGGAAGTAAAGAGTCTCCATAGACCATACACCCACCCTTCAGCACAACTGCCCCATTATTAACATTTTACATTAATATGGTATCTTCGTTACAAAAAATATATGTATTTATACATTGCTATTAATTAAATTCCATAGCTTACATCTGGTTTAATTCTTTGTGTTTTGCTTTCTATGAGTTTTGAAAAATATATGTCATGCATCTGCCATTACAGTATTATACAGAATAGTTTCACTGTTCTAAAAATCATGTGTTTCACATATTCAATTCTCCCCCTTAATACTCCAGCAACCACAGGTATTTTCACTCTCTGCAGTCTTTCTTTTTGCAGAATGCTATATAGTAGAATCATACAGCTTGTAGCCTTTTCAGACTGGCTTCTTTCACTAGCACTATGTAATTAAAATTGTTTTGTGCCTCATCTTTTCATGCTTTGATAAATCCATTTCTTTTTTGACGTTGAAAAATATTTCACTGAATGAATTAAACACAGTTTTTCCATTCACCTCTGGAGGAGATTTTGGTTGCTCTCAATGATGGGCAATTACAAATAAAGCTGGAATAAACATCAGTGTGCAGGTTTTTGTGTGGACATAAGTTTTCAACTCAATTGGATAAATACCTATGAGCGCTGTTGCTGGATCATATGGTAAGACTATGTTTAGCTTTCTAAAAAAATCATGCCAGCTGTCGTCTAAAATGGTTATACAATTTTGAATTGCAACCAGATATGAATGAGAATTTATTTTGCTCTGCATACTTACTAGCATTTGGTATTTTCAGATTTACGGATTTTAGCCGTTCTGATAGATGTGAAGTGGTGTCTCATTGTTTCATTGTACAATGTCTTACCATTCGATGTTGACCATCTTCTCATGGGCTTATTTGTCATCTGCATGTTTATCTTGGTGAGATATCTGTTCAGATGCTTTGCCCTTTCTCTAACTGGATTATCTGTTTTGTTATTGTTGAGTTTTAAGACCTCTTTATAAATTTTGGGTACAATTTCTTTATCAGGTATGTGCTTTACAAGTATTTCAAATCAGTTTTTGGCTTAGCTTTTCATTCCCTTCACAGTGCCTTTCACAGAAGAGAAGGTTTTAATTTTAATAAAGACCAACCTCAATTTTTTAACAAATCATGCTTTGGTGGATTGTATTAAAAACTGATCCTTAAACCCAAGTTCATTTATTTTCCCCTCTGTTACTTTCAAGAATGTTCATAGTTTTGTATTTTCATTCAGGTATGTGATCCATTTTGAATTAATGTTTGTGAGAGGTTTACGGTCTGTGTCTAGATTAATTTCTCTGTATATGGAGATCCAATTGTTCTAGTATCACTTGTTGAAAGGGCTATTGCTCCATTGAACACCCTCTGCTCTTTTATTACTGAGCTTTCTAGTCTGTTCCATTGATATATTTGTCTATTGTTTTACTTATACCAAACTGTCGTGATTATAGTAGCATTATAGTCAAGTCATGTCAGTCCCCCAGTTTTGTTCTTTGTCATTGTTTTGCCTATTCTAGATCTTTTACTCTTCAGTAAAAACTTTAGATACAATTTGTCAATACCTGCAAAACAATTTTTTCTGAATGCTGCTTAGGAATGTGTTAAATCAGTAGGTCTATTTGAAACAACTGACATCATAACAAATCAAGTCTTCCCATTCATGAACACAACATTTATCTCCATTTATTTACACCTATGTTCTTTCATCAGAGTTTCATTACTTTTCAAAAATAATTAATGGGGGTGCCTGATGGCTCAGTCAATAAAGTATGTGACTCTCTTGATCTCAGAGTTGTAAATTCAAACCCCATGGTGGACATAGAATTACTTAAAAAAAATCTTAAAGAAAATAATTTGTGTACATATTTTGTTAGATTTACATCTAAGCATTTCTTTTTTTCTTTATTTTCTTTCTTTGGTGCTAAAGTAAGTGATTTTGTGTTTTTAATTTCAAATTCCAATTGTTCATTGCTAATATATAGGAAAGAAATGACTTTTATTCTAACCTTACTTTAATAATTTATTCATTCCAGGAATTTTTTATATGAGATTTTCTACATAGATAATCGTATTATTTGTTAATAATGGCAGTTTATTTTTGGCTTTTCCAAACTATAGAACTCTCTTTTTTTCATCCTATATTAGCTTCCATTAGCTGGATTTCTCACACTGTTGAATAGGAGTAATGAAAAGAATAATCCTTGCCTTGTTCCTAATCTTAAGACAGAAACATTTATGTTTTCACCATTGAACATGTTAGTAATAGGGTTGCGTGGGTGACTCATTTGGTTAAGTTTTCAACTCTTGGTTTGGCTCAGGTCGTGATCACGGTTTGTTAGATCTCACGCTGACAGCGCTGAACTTGCCCAGGATTCTATTCCTCTCTCTCTCTCTCTCTCTCTCTCTCTCTCTCTCTCTCTCAAAATAAATAAATAAACTTTAAAAAATATGTTAGCTGTAGAGCTTTTGTAGATGTTTTATAGCAATTTGAAAAATTTACCTCTCTTCTTAGTTTTTTGAGAATTTTTGTCATGAATGGGTATTAGATTTGTCAAATGTTTTCTCTATCAGTTATATCATTTGATTTTCTTCTTTAGCCTGTTAATGTAGTGGAATACACCAATTGGTTTTTAAATGTTGACAAGCTTTTGCATAGGAATAAATCCCAAATGGCCATGATGCAAAATAATGCTTTTTATGTAATGATGGGTTTTATTTGCTAAAATATTCTTAATACATTTTGAATCTGCATCCATTAGTTTTGGTTTGTAGTTTTTCTCTCTGTAATGGCTTTATCTGTTTTTTTCTTGTATTGGAGTTATGCTACCCTGATAGAATGTATTAAGGGTAGCAATTTTCTGGAAATTTCTGGATTCAGTTTTCTGGAACAGATTGGAGAGAATTGATATTTCTTGTTTAAAGCTTTGATAGAAGCCACTAGTGAAACCATCTAAGACTGGTGTTTTATTTTTCCAAATTTAATTGTTGATTCAATTTCTTACTGGATAAAGGTATGGTCAGAAAACCTACTTCTTTTGTGAGTTTTGCTATTTTGATCTTTTAGGATTTGGTTAAATTCATCTACTTTGTTAAATTTGTGGTCATATTTGTAATTTGTAAATATTATCTATTTATTATCCTTTAAATGTCTACAGAGTCAGTAGTGACAACCTCTCTTTTATTTTGGGGTCAGTAATATGTGTCTTTTCCCTTTTTTTCTTGATTAGCCTGTCTAGATATTTATCATGTTATTAATATTTTTAAACAACAAGCTTTTCATGCAATTTTAGCTATTGGCTTCCTATTTTTAATTGCACTTTTAACTTTTAATTATTGTTTTCTTATGCTTGTTTTATGCTTATAGTACTGTTCTTTCTCTAGTTTCCTAATGTAAAAACCTTGATTGATGATTTTACATCTTTTTTTTTCTAACATGTGGATTCAATGCTATAAATTTCCCACTAAGTAAGCATACTTTCACTGCCTCCCACAAATTTTGATAACTTGTATTTTTATTTTCATTGAGTTTAAAATACATTTTCACCTTTCTTGAGACTTCCACTTTGACCCATGTGTACTTAGATGTGTAGTGTTTAATTTCAAAATATTTTCAAAATTTTTCAGCTCATTCTGTTATTGGTATCTAGTTAATTCCACTGTGGTTTAAGAGCATGATATGTATGATTTCTATTCTTTTAAATTTGTTAAGCCTGTGTTTTTGGACAAGAATGTGGTCTATCTTGGCAAATGTTCCATTGTACCTGAGAGGAATTTGTATTCTGCTATTGATTGATGAAATATTCTAGAAATGTTAATTAGATGCAGTTCATAGATGGTTCCATTCAGTTCCACTATATCCTTACTGACATTCTGCCAATTGAATCTGCCAATTACTGACATAGGGCTGTTGAAATATCCAACTATGATAGTGGCTTGGCAGATTTCTCCTTGTACTTTTATCAGTTTTATTCTCTCATATTTTGATGTTCTACTGTTAGTTGCACATATGTTGAGGATTGTTATGTCTTCTTGGAGAATAGACTCCTTTAACTTTAAGTAATGTTCTTCTTTGTCATGATAATGTTATTGTAGTTCCAAAGACTGGTTTTTCAAAAATAAATAGGGCTACTCCAGTTTTCTTTGAGCTGTATTAGCATCGTATATATCTTTCTCCACCTCTTTAATTTTAAACGATGTATTTATAATTAAAGTGGGTTTCTTATAGGCAACACAGTTGTGTCTCTGTTTTGTTTGGTGTTTTAAAATCCATGCAGTTAAACTCTGTCCATTAATTGGTATATTTAGACCTTTTAGATTTACAGTAGCTATTGATACAGTTGAATTAGTATCTAGTATGTTTATAGCTGTTTATCTTCTTTACATTTGTTGTTTCATTTTTACTTTCCTTTTTTTCTTACTAATCCAGTTTAAATTAATAAACCACTTAAATCATTTTGTAAGATGTTATGAACTTTTATACCTTAGTATATCAGTTGTACTACTTATTTTAATTTTCTATATTTCCCTATACATTTATAAATAATATAACTCTACTTTCATTTTTTTAATGTTTATTTATTTTTGAGAGAGAGAGAGACTGTGCACATGAGCAGGGGAGGGACAGTGAGAGAGAGGGAGACACAGAATCCGAAGCAGGCTCTGGGATCTGAGCTTTCAGCACAGAGCTGGACGCCGGGCTTGAACTCACAAATCGTGAGATCATGACCTGGGCCAAAGTCAGGTGCTTAACCCACTGAGCCACCCAGGCACCCCAATATAACTCTACTTGCAAATAACACTATATCTCTTCAGTTACTGCAGATAGACTTAATAGATTAGGCCAATTCTCTCAATCATTGCTATCATTTATTTCATTTATGAATATTCTATGACCACTCTATACATTGTGGTTCTTATTAATTTAAGGTTATATATTTGATTAATTAAAAGTATGGAAAATAAAGATTTTATTTTACTCTAATTAATTCCTTCTCTGATTTCTTCCTTTCTTTATGTAATCTGCATTTGTGATCTATTTTATTTCCCTTCCCTCTGAAATACTTAACATCTCTTACATCTATTTGTAATAGATGCTCTCAGTTTTTGTTTATCTGAGAAACTGTTTATCTCCCTTCATTTTATGGAAGGCTAACTTTGCTGGATACAGATTTCTATGTTTCTGGGGTTGTTTTCTTTAACAATTTATGTATTTTATTCTACTTTGTCCTTGTTTATATTGTTTCTGATGAGGAGTCCAGTGTAATTCTTATCCTTCATCAGTAGGAAAAATGGTTTTCTCTTTCTGGCTGTTTGCAAGATTATCCCTTTGTCTTTGGCTGCCTGTAGTCTCTTAAGATGAACCTGGATGTAGGGTATTTATCCTGCTTTGCATTCTCTGAGCTTTGAGTTCTGTGGTTTGATGTGTCATTAATTTTTGAAAATTTCCTGCTCTTATTAATTAAATACTTCTTTTCCTCCTTTCCTTCTTTTCCTTCTGATCTTTCTAGCAAAGTATGCTATGCCTTTTGTAATTACCCCACAGTTCATGATGATCTGTTAGTTGTTTTCATCCATTCATTTTGTTTTGTTTTGCATTTCAGTTTGAGAAGTTTTTATTGACATTATCTTCAGTCCCACGGATTCTTTTTTCAGCCTGGTCCTAACTGTCTGATGAGACCATTAAGGCATTCTTTATTTCTGTTACAGTTTAATTTTTTTCTAGCATTCCCTTTTACTTCTTTCTATTAATGTGGTGGAAAGGGATTGACAGTAGAATGTATTTGTTAATTGTATGATTAAATTTAAGTTATTGGTGAGCCTGACTTCCTAAGCTCTGACTTTTGAGTGTCTTTCTTATCCTTTTCCTCTCTACTTCAGAGGAGCAGGTTAAAGGGGGCTGGGATTGGATACGTGCTCTTTCTCTATAGCAGATAAGTATCTGGTAAATTTCCTTTCAAGGGGAGATCTTTGTAATGGAGAATATTCTGGGCATATTTCAAGATTTTTTCCCTGCTGCTGCATGAAACTTTTAAAGGATATTTTTCAGATCTTCATCATGAAAATCTGATATGGTTCATAGAGACAAAATCTTATAAAGTTCAAAAGACTTCAAAAACTAGGGCCTAGCAGATTTTAACTCACAAGAGAGTCTATGTTCAGTCTCCATCAATTTGCCAAATTACCGGTTAATGTTCTTACCAGTTACTAGCTCCTGTGGTTTATTTCAGGTAAGTTAATCTCAGCTTTGATTCTCTGTACTTGTCTGTCTCTCAAATTTCCATTGGATGTGATTTCAAATCTCTAATGGATCTAAGAAAAGTTCCTGAATTTCAATTTGTTAAATGTTTTTTCCTTGTTTTTAGGATAGGAGTGACAATGTCCAAAACAGTTATATATTGTAGCTAAAGCTGGAAGTTCTTTTTTTTTTTAAACAAATTATATGCATGCTATATACCCTGTACATTGCTTTTTGTTAATTAGTATATCTTAAGGGTTTTTTCTCATTTTGCAGTTGCTTAGTGGTTAATGTTTAAATGTTCATCTATTTATTTTAGAAATATTTATTATCAAGTGCCTGGGTGGCTTAGTTAAGTGTCTGACTTTGGCTCAGGTCATGATCCCATGGTTTGTGCATTCAAACCCCACTTCGGGCTCTGTGCTGACAGCTTGGAGTCTGGAGCCTACTTCAGATTCTGTGTCTTCCTCTCTCTTTGCCCCTCCCCAACTCATGCTCTGTCTCTCTTTCTCTCTCAAAAATAAATAAACATAAAAACATTTTTAAAAAATGGTTTGGTGTGTTAAAGCAACTTGTGTAAATCATCTTGGTAGTTATTCAATATATTCTAGAAGAAGGGTACCTGGGTGGCTCAGTTGGTTAAGCATCTGACTTTTGATCTTGTCTTAGGTCATGATCTCCCAGTTCATGAGATCAGGCTCCACACTGGGCTCGGTGCTGATGGTGCAGAGCCGCTTGGGATTCTCTCTCCCTCCCACTCTGCCCCTCTCCTGCTCATGTGTGCACACAGTTGTGTGCACACACATTCTCTCTAAAAATAAATAAATAAAATTTAAATATGTGCATGTATTTATATATATTCTAGAGGACATACGTTTCATAGATACATAACTATTTTAGATTCAAAAATGTATTTCAATATGTTAATTCATTTATGAAACACTCAGCAATGTATTCACAAAAATCCTGAAACTGTCAATTTGTTGGTAAATAGGTAAAATATGTTGTAGATACACTAAATAGTTACATCATTATCAGGAGGAAAAGAGATTATGGGAGTTAGTGCTTTTACTTCCATTTTAGTACTGCTTTACACTTTTAGTAAGTTGTATTATTGAATAAAAATAAATGAACATTAATTAAATTATAGTAACACCTTGGTTTGTGAGCATAATTTATTCCAGAAACATACTTGTAATCCAAAGCACTTGTATATCAAAGCGAGTTTCAAGAGCCATTGGTTCAGTTGTGCTCATGTGATATTCGGCATCACATATTACTCGTATTGCAAAACATCGCTAGTTTATCAAGTTGAAATTTATTAGAAATATTTGCTCACTTGAGGAACACTCACAGAACAAGTTACTCACAATCCAAGGTATTACTGTCTATTAAATCAACAATGGCAACATTTTATTAATATTTATTAATATAGACACACTTGTACATTATTGTTTGGAATGTGACTTCTAAATAAGCTTTATGAGAAGTTTTGCAATATGTATCAGTACTCTTATCGGTATTCATGTATTGATAAGCAATATTTAATCTTTAGAGAGAAAAAAGCAGCAATGCAAATAACATTTAAATAGAAGAGCCATTGCCTTTGTGTTAATTTAACAAGAAAACATAGGAGCAATTTATAGGTAACAGAATGTTGAACTCAAATATATTATTGCATATTTACAGAATAACATTATTTTTGAAACACATTCAGTTGTACGTAAAATGATTAGTATTTAATATTAAAATTTAAAAAGCAGTATACAAAATAATAAAACACATGTTGCCTATTTTTAGTACCTTAAAACCTAAGAACACAAATGTGAAAATATAGAAGATTTGGAAAAGTATATCAAAAATTTTTTTTCTAATTTTTGGCTCTTACAAATAGCACTGTTATGAATATATTTACATACATCTCTTGGTGCACGTATGTGTGAATTTCTTTTGGCTATACGTTTAGTAGTAGGATGCCAGTGTCACATCTCATGTCTATACTCAACTTCACTACCTACACCCAAACAGTTTTCCAATGTGGTTCTACCAATATATTTTCCTACCAGTAGAGTGTGAAAGTTCCCATTGCTTTCCAACCTTGTCAATATTTGATACTGTCAGTAATATTAATTTTACAGTTGTAAGTTTTTGGTATTCTTTTCCTGTTCATCTTTTATGTTCTTACATTCTAAAATGAATAAAAATAAACATTATAAAAATGAGATAATAATATACTAAATGTTATGTTTCTATAGCTCTTCTACTTAAGTTTTATATTTCCTAGGTTACATATGTAGAATTCATTGCATAAACCGTTTAAGTAACAGGATTAATATTCACGCCAAATATATTGTGGAGATAAAATGTTCTATAGATTTTAAATGACATGGGATAAACTGCATCATTTTGTAAAAGGGACATCCAGATGTGGCAGAGGGATAGATTAGGAGGCCTTTTTGTATCCTTAATGTGCCTGCATCTGTGATGATAACAGTCCTTTATTAATAAGAGGGTTCTTCTCCTTAATTGGAAATTTCTTGGCCTGCTGTTCAGCGTTTGTTAGGAGAGTTGGCAAAAGGAAACATAGTATTACTTCTGTTTATTTCATAAGTACCCTTGTAAATAATTGTGTAAAATCCTGTTATTCACAATTCTTAAATAACGAATAGAGATTATTAGTCCTTGTGAACAGAGCTCATTATCTTTAAGCTCTACTAGAAAATATCATAGAGGATTTATTTGCTATTCTCCGAAAGAAACATATCATAGTATGTGTACATATGGTCATAATCTCCTGTCTTTCAGGTCTCCCCCCCCATAAGAATTGTCTGCACAATTAATATGTATAGGAACATTACATATGTAGAATATGTCTTTCACCTTTTCAGTTTGTTCTCTGGGATTTGCATGTCCTTACTTAACATGTTCCTTGTTTCTGTTATTATGCAAGAAATCATGCCTGATTAAGTTCAGACAGTTTGCAAGGCAGGGGGTTTGTGTAATTGCGATCATGCTCTGCAGGTTTTTACTTAATTGTCATCTCTTCTGAAACTAGATTAAAGGATTTTTTTAGAGTGTGCTGCTCACCTGTTTGTTCATTACATTAATTTAAGTTGTCTTCCCTGCTATTTGTTAAAAACCTACCACCAGGAGAATTCGGTGAGGTCATTTTTTTCCCCATCCTATCTGCCTAAAGGCATTATATCACTTTGTCATACAGTATCATGTATCCAGTAAACTCCGACTTTTCTCAGATATCTAGGATGATGAAAGTACCAGAATAGGTCCATTTGTCCCTTGGGATAATTGTGTCTACCATTCCAATCCATGAGGATGAGCTTTAAAGCATTTAAAGTATAAGTATCCATGAAAGAGATTCTAATATAAAATCTAATATAAAATATATTCCTTTTAACTCAGGGTGCTGCAAATCCAAGGAACATCAATTGTGCCACTTTTTTTTTTCTTTCTAAAACAGGCAATAATAGGGAATTCATTTTCTGACTTAGGGTCTAATTCTTCACTTTCTATAGACATGGCAATAAACCCCATATTTATTTACCTGTATTGTCAATTAACCTTTACATCTTTAATTTCTGTACTTGGAAATTTGAGAATATACATGTGACATAGTAACTGAGC
This sequence comes from Lynx canadensis, assembly GCF_007474595.2. Lineage (NCBI taxonomy): Eukaryota > Metazoa > Chordata > Mammalia > Carnivora > Felidae > Lynx > Lynx canadensis. The sequence continues at coordinate 32,331,606 of NC_044303.2, forward strand.
ATAAAATATTATGTAATATCATTTATTACAGTATTTTGCTGTATAATAAATCATTTATAGTTCCTCAAAAAGAGATAACCAAAGGAAAAAAGTAGTTAACTTGCACGTTAACCCCAGATTACTGGTAAATGTACAGTTTGTATTGAAAACTGATTCTGTCTGATCAAACTGATTCTGTCAAATCATAGGCTTTTTAATTTTTGGCACATTTTTTTCTGTGATAACATGGTACTTCAGCTGCTTTTTGAGCTATTACTTGAACTGTGATTGTGAATTAAAGCCCTATTGTAAAAACCTACTGTGTAGCAGACCATGAAAACAGTTTGGGATATAGGAAATATATCAGCATAACACGAACAAAACAACACAAAGAGAAATCTAAATCAAGCATCCACACAATATAAAATTATTTTAATAAGAATTTCTACATTTTCATAGTGAGCAGCACTTGGAAATTTAAAGAGTAATCCTATCACCTACCTGTCATTTATGAATTGCTACATATAATTAAGATGAAGCCTCCTGTAGGCGCAGGAAGATGGCGGCGTAGGAGGACGCTGGGCTCACCGCGCGTCCTGCTGATCACTTAGATTCCACCTACACCTGCCTAAATAACCCAGAAAACCGCCAGAGGATTAGCAGAACGGAGTCACTGGACCCAAGTGCAGACGAGAGGCCCACGGAAGAGGGTAGGAAGGGCGGCGAGGCGGTGCGCGCTCCAAGGACTGGCGGGAGGGAGCCGGGGCGGAGGGGCGGCTCGCCAGCCAAGCAGAGCCCTCTAGTCCGGCTTGCAAAAGCGGAGGGGCCTGACGGACTGTGTTCCAACAGCAAGCGCAACTTAGCGTCTGGGAGGTCATAAGTTAACAGCTCTGCTCAGAAAGCGGGAAGGCCGGAGGACAAAGGGAGGGTGAGCTGCGGAGCCCCCGGACGACAGAGCTCAGTTTGGCAGGGAACAAAGGCGCTCGCCAGCGCCATCTCCCCCGCCCATCCCCCAACCAAAATCCCAAAGGGAACCGGTTCCGGCCAGGGAAATTGCTCGCTCCGCGCAAACACCCAACTCTGTGCTTCTGCGGAGCCAAACCTCCGGCAGCGGATCTGACTCCCTCCGGCTGCCACAGGGCCCCTCCTGAAGTGGATCACCTAAGGAGAAGCGAGCTAAGCCTGCCCCCCCTCCCGCCGTGCACCTTGCCTTCCCACCCCAGCTAATACGCCAGATCCCCAGCATCACAAGCCTGGCAGTGTGCAAGTAGCCCAGACGGGCCACGCCACCCCACAGTGAATCCCGCCCCTAGGAGAGGGGAAGAGAAGGCACACACCAGTCTGACTGTGGCCCCAGCGGTGGGCTGGGGGCAGACATCAGGACTGACTGCGGCCCCGCCCACCAACTCCAGTTATACACCACAGCACAGGGGAAGTGCCCTGCAGGTCCTCACCACACCAGGGACTATCCAAAATGACCAAGCGGAAGAATTCCCCTCAGAAGAATCTCCAGGAAATAACAACAGCTAATGAGCTGATCAAAAAGGATTTAAATAATATAACAGAAAGTGAATTTAGAATAATAGTCATAAAATTAATCGCTGGGCTGGAAAACAGTATACAGGACAGCAGAGAATCTCTTGCTACAGAGATCAAGGGACTAAGGAACAGTCACGAAGAGCTGAAAAACGCTTTAAAGGAAATGCAAAACAAAATGCAAACCACCACAGCTCGGATGGAAGAGGCAGAGGAGAGAATAGGTGAACTAGAAGATAAAGTTATGGAAAAAGAGGAAGCTGAGAAAAAGAGAGATAAAAAAATCCAGGAGTATGAGGGGAAAATTAGAGAACTAAGTGATACACTAAAAAGAAATAATATACGCATAATTGGTATTCCAGAGGAGGAAGAGAGAGGGAAAGGTGCTGAAGGGGTACTTGAAGAAATAATAGCTGAGAACTTCCCTGAACTGGGGAAGGAAAAAGGCATTGAAATCCAAGAGGCACAGAGAACTCCCTTCAGACGTAACTTGAATCGATCTTCTGCACGACATATCATAGTGAAACTGGCAAAATACAAGGATAAAGAGAAAATTCTGAAAGCAGCAAGGGGTAAACGTGCCCTCACATATAAAGGGAGACCTATAAGACTCGTGACTGATCTCTCTTTTGAAACTTGGCAGGCCAGAAAGAATTGGCACGAGATTTTCAGGGTGCTAGACAGCAAAAATATGCAGCCGAGAATCCTTTATCCAGCAAGTCTGTCATTTAGAATAGAAGGAGAGATAAAGGTCTTCCCAAACAAACAAAAACTGAAGGAATTTGTCACCACTAAACCAGCCCTACAAGAGATCCTAAGGGGGACCCTGTGAGACAAAGTACCAGAGACATCACTACAAGCATAAAACATACAGACATCACAATGACTCTAAACCCGTATCTTTCTATAATAACACTGGATGTAAACGGATTAAATGCGCCAACCAAAAGACATAGGGTATCAGAATGGATAAAAAAACAAGACCCATCTATTTGCTGTCTACAAGAGACTCATTTTAGACCTGAGGACACCTTTAGATTCAGAGTGAGGGGATGGAGAACTATTTATCATGCTACTGGAAGCCAAAAGAAAGCTGGAGTAGCCATACTTATATCAGACAAACTAGACTTTAAATTAAAGGCTGTAACAAGAGATGAAGAAGGACATTATATAATAGTTACAGGGTCTACCCATTAGGAAGAGCTAACAATTATAAATGTCTATGCGCCGAATACCGGAGCCCCCAAGTATATAAAACAATTACTCATAAACAGAAGCAACCTTATTGATAAGAATGTGGTAATTGCAGGGGACTTTAACACCCCACTTACAGAAATGGATAGATCATCTAGACACACAGTCAATAAAGAAACAAGGGCCCTGAATGAGACATTGGATCAGATGGACTTGACAGATATATTTAGAACTCTGCATCCCAAAGCAACAGAATATACTTTCTTCTCGAGTGCACATGGAACATTCTCCAAGATAGATCATATACTGGGTCACAAAACAGCCCTTCATAAGTTTACAAGAATTGAAATTATACCATGCATACTTTCAGACCACAATGCTATGAAGCTTGAAATCAACC